>NW_028277032.1:2127500-2448750 GCF_059951505.1 Python bivittatus
CAACAGCACCTTCTCCATGATCCTCATTCCTTTTTGGAGTCTGGCCTACAGATATTGCCAACAATCTGGCTGGCAATAATTTTGGATTGTCCCAACCTCATGGCTATCTTCGAGTTTTGGGCAATACCTCCTCCTAAGATAAACTGAAGCAACGTAATTGATGGCCTTTTAGAAAGTATGTCAAATATATGTCTTTTCAGTTTTTAGGTATTTTCATCATTTTGCTGGGTTTTAATCTTTGGGCGATGGGCTGGAATCAAACCACAAAAAATGGGTAAGGCCAAGACTGAGAATTGAGTGGTGCCAGCAGTGTCTGTAACGCCATGATGGCATCAAAGTGGCATAATTGCTCAAAGGTCAGAATTTGGTACTTCCACCATGATGTCATTAGTTGTACCCTGTGTGTAATGATGTCATGATGCATATGTCCTCCTTTGTCTCCCCTTGACCTCCCTGTGGATAACCATGGACGGGGCTAATACAGAAACTAAATCTGATCGAGGGTAATTTAAATGGAATCAAAATGAAGACTCTTAATCCAATTCTTTTTAATTGTTTAAACTATTATGCTAAATTAAATTATTAAGCTTTCAGATTTTCCCAATATTGTCAGAACCTCTCCCAAAGGGGTTTAATTACAGTAATAAATACTAATTACATTAGCCAAGGAAACCCCTTTGGAAGAGAAGAGTTCAGAGTGCTTCACACAGAGCCTTTGCAGCCAGAGAAAATCAGAGGTTGTGTATTTCTGACCTGGGTCAGCCTTTTCTATAAGGATGGCGGCCGTTCAGGTTTTCAGAGCCCAGAGCGAAGGGTTCTTGCGTGCAGAGCAGATCGTTTCCCACTGACTTATGAGCCTGCTTCCTCTGGCTTTCATGTGGGTTTCTGGGATACAAAACTGCTTTCTCACAATCAAAGCCCGAATTATCCTCACACCTCCAAAAAAAACATTAGTATTTGATGAATAAGGAGACCCAGCAGGAGTACAGAGAGAAATCAATGAAGACAGATAGAAGAGATAAAAATATGATAAACCAAGAAGTGACTTTAGAGAAAGACATTTAAAAGTTATTAAGGGTAATTTTAAAAAAGGCAATGAAACAAAACACAGCAATGTACAATTAAAGCATGAAGGAAGAAAAAAATAAGTGAGCAAGCAAGTTAAGAATAGAGATAATAATAGGACTCAACTGAGAGACAAGAAGCAAAACAATAATCAACACAGGATATGATGTGAGTCTAAATAAGGGTTTGGTGGAACCAGTAGATAAGAAAGGATGGATTTTAGAGAGATCATTGAGAAACCACCAGTCCTTAACTCCAGCAGTAATGTGAGCTGAGAAAAAGAGAGGGGAAGATCAGCGATAATATCCAAGCTTTTAAAATGCTAAGAATACTGAAGAGCGAGGTTGCCAATTGAGATAGAAAGTAATGTTTTGGGGGCGGGAGAGGTGTCAGAAGAACAATACGTCCTGCTTTCTGCATATTGAGCTTGTGATAATGATCTGAGCAGAAATAGTAAGATTAGTAAGAAGCAAAGGGAAGAACGACTGAAGTAGATACCATCTGGGACAGCATATATGGAAAGTAGAAATTAGATTGCAAAGGGAAAGAATGCAGAGTGACAGGGAGAGGAGGCCGAGAACTGAGAGAGATGCCAGGAGAAAGAGGACACCGCAGGAAGAGCCGTTAACTGGAGCAAACAATCAGCAGAAGACCAAGGAAGGGTTTGAAATCACAACTGAGCCGCCGGTCTTTTCAGACTCATTGTCTTCCAGATATATTGGCTAACTAAGTTTGTCCTTAGGGTGTCTGTAGGGAGGGGTCAAAAAAATGAAGGTATCAACCACAACTGTGTGATTGAAGCCCCTCCCCTTGCTTACATAAAGGGGCAGGGCTTCAATCACACCATTACAGCCTCCATCTTGGCTTTTTTCAACCCCCACGCCTGTGGACACCCCCACTTAGCATGTCATACAACTGCGTCTCCTTAAGTCTTTACAGTCAGTCAGAGAAGTGAGGGAGGATGGCTAGCTGATAGTTTAAAGGGTTAAAAAATAAGCAGGTGGTTATCAGTTGCCACCATTAGTGGCATTATCACCACTCACCATTAGTGAGTTGAACTGATTTTTGTCCTGATGGTTTGTGCTGAAATCACAGCCTTGAACTGAAAAGGTGACTGCAGCACATAATGATTTCAGCCGTCTCTTTGCAGATAGGATAGGAACGTGGAATAAGAAGGTCCATTTCTGGAGAGGAAGAGAGAAACATAATACATAGCTTCTATGTCTCATAATGTAACAATTTATTTTTCATCTGACCTTGAAGGGGATCTGTAAAGGATGGCCCTGATAAGTGGCAGCACAGGTGATCATGGATGAACTCCAAGAACTTAAGTGGGTCAGACCTGGTTAGGACTTGTATGGGAGACCGCCACTAGAAAAACCCAGGGCTGAAGGCTACATTAAGAAGTTAAAAAACAAAAATGGAGAAGACCATGGCAACTAACTAACCAAGAAAGCTATATAGTCACATTGTTTGCTTGTTTGTTTGTTTATAGCTCAAGATGGTATACATCGTGTTCTCTCCTCCCACTTTTGTCCACAGCAACACCACTGATGGAGAAGGACTGGCCCAAAGTCATCAGTGAACTTCTATGGCTGAGGATATATTTCCACCTGGTGCTCTCCGGGGCCAATCCCACATCCCATCACGCATAATCTTTCCACCACACTTGCTCTCAACTTCAAGTTTAGCTCACCTTGAAGAAGAGCTTGCCTTTGCCCAGCTAGATGGAAACACTTAGCTAATCTTGGTAGGTCATCGTTAGTGTTTGAATGGGACACCACCAAGAAATCTCTGGACTGAAAACTAGTCTGGGGGGCTCAAAAGAAACATCCCAGAAGATGGTAATGGCAAATTGCAGTGTTGCCAAGAAAATGACAAGGATGTATCTATGCAGTCACCTAAAGTTAAGTCTGATTCAGGAGTCTGCTGTTTTAACCTAGGGGCTGCAATAGTGTTTCCCCAACGTTTTGGAATAGGACATTCTTCCCCCATAGAAAAAAAGGGGGGATCATTTTGTGTGGAGGCAGGCTAACCAAATTTCCCAGTGAGATTCAGAGGTATCCACCCCCACTTTTACCCCCCCCTCCAGGAAAAAATATGGAAAAACAAGCTTTTCATGGCTACCTGTGATGGCTTTGAGCAGCTCCTGAAGACCAATAGAATAAGCTTGGGTTGGGAACCTCTTGCATCTCTTCTAGAGATCTAGAACCAGGATAGTGTAGTGGTAAAGGTGCTGGACTGGGTCTGGGAAGACTCTGGTCAAATCCACCCACTCCCATAGCAGCCCATTAAGTGGAAAGACCAAGCCTTGTGTATCCTCTGTGTTGCCAGACAACAGCTGCCAATACTACTGAATGGGGCAATTAGCCCCAAATATCTAACTCACTTTGGTAGATATTTGGATAAGTTAATATTAGTAGAATCTTAAGGGAATAGCCAAGATATTTGCTGACAAGACATACGTTGCGGGGAAATGAGATGGTGGAAGGAGAGTGCATTCGGGTTTTGTTTTATTTCTGTGCTGTTTTAATTGACTGAAATAAATGATCAAAATATCTCTCAGCCTGAGCTACCTCACAGGATTGTTGTGGGAATAACTGGAGTCCTACATACTGTATGCTGCTTGAGCAGAGGCATCTTCAGGGGTGGGTTGAAAAACAATTAAGATGGCAACTGTGTCCAGTCATTATTATTGGTCGCACAGTCAGCCAGATGTTTAGACTGGATTTGGCATTTTTATCCACCTATTGAGTCCTTCCCAAGGACCTGGGATAGGCAGATGTTGTTTGAGGGTGTTAAAGACACTATCGCAGGATAAAAGCTATTCCAAGCAAAGCTGTCTTTTGCAACGGACTGATGGCGACTTTGTCAACGCCGATGGTCTTCAGGTGGTGCTCCAGATGTTTTGGGATTGCACATAAGGTGCCTATAACATTCTACTTCTATTTGCAGGACTGTATTTTGTGATTTTCTCCAGGTCTTCCTCTTCTCTTCTGCTGTCTCCAGCTATTGCAATGTCCACCATCCAGACTTTTTTGCCTTTCTTATCGACAATGGTTAAGTCTGGGGTGTTGTGTGGCAGACGCTTGTCTGTTTGAATTCTAATGCCCCAAAGCGCTTCACTTTCTTCATTTTCGATGACTTTGTCTGTTTGGTGGTCCCACCAGTTCTTGCTTGCAGGCAAATGGGATTTCTTGCAGAGATTCCAATGCACCAGTGTTGCTACTTTGTCATGCCATTGTTTGAAGGTCTGTGAGATCTTCTTGGAATTATTATTATTATTATTATTATTATTATTATTATTATTATTATTATTTCAAAGTTACAAACCAAGAAAATAAAACTCAGGTCTGGCTTGGCACAGTTTTTTTCTAGCCACATGAGAAATCCAACTCATCATCGACTGAGGGTAACATATTTTACTGCATCTGCTAAGGGTCACCCGAGGCCACTCAGCCCGCATTTGCATCAATGCAAGCAGAGGATGTCAGCTGGAATCAGTGTGGGACCCTTCCTCTTCTGAATGCCCAGAGTGTGACATGCTGTAATTTTGCTCTTGACGTGCAGAAGGCATCTGAGCCTGCCGACACTCTTAGGGCTGAATCTTAGGCTTGAATCTTAGGGCTGCTGTCAGGAAAGAGCTGGGTGGCTAACATCTAGTTCTCCCTACATTTGTAATGAGGCTGGAAAAACAGCCCTTGGAGATTGGGGCAGAAATTGTCAACTTTTAGAACTAATGCCAAAATTCCTCTTCTCCTTTAAGCAAAGTCTTGAAAACCCTTTTTTTTTTTAGTACTAGGGCTACAAAACATGGTCTGCAAGCATCTGCATGGCCACTAGATGGCAGCAAAGCAATACAATCATCTCTAACTCTTTGCTGTCATCTAGTGGTTGGCTGATGTTTTGCACCCAGACATTGTAATCCTACTTTTAACATCAAGTGAGAACACTCTGGCTTTAATACAGACTATAACCAAAAGCAGACGTGGGAAAGCTTTTCAACCAAGCGGATTGGTTCAAGTTCCAGGTGGGAGCATTGGTGATTAAGTTCAGGAGTAGAAGAAAACAGGCATGAAATACAATTCATCCATCTGCTGATCAGATACTCAACTGGCATTCAAAGTCTACCAATTGTCAAATATATATATGAACAGTTTAAGTCAGTAAGAAGTCAACCCCTAGTATCTTTTCCATGTTGCTTATCAGTTGTGTTTGTGTGTTTTAAGAGATGGGAGAGATAGAAAGAGCTGTCTTTCTGGATCTGATGGAACACATCTTCTGAACTCAGCATCCTGACAGCCAAATTCCTCTTCACCTTCAGCCTGAGAGCAAGCAAAGAGCTCTCACCCTTGTCCCTTGTCCCCAGCACTTGTTCTTTGGAGCCTCAGAGTTATCCCAGTTCCACATCACTAAGTAATCTTGATTAAAATTACTTGGCACAGTCAAGTGGTCATCCCCTTTGTCTAAAAATCAGAGGTGAGATTTTAAAATCAATTACAAGGTTAAGGGGAAGTAATTAAAAATGGGCTACCATTTAGGGGTAATTACCATTCTTTTAGATTTTTCTTATTGATCGCTATTTCTCCAACACCTGCAGTGAATTAAAATTTTATGTTATCAGCATTTTGGTTTAATAAAACTTGCCAGGCCTGTGAATTGGGACTAAACTTTCAAAGTTGGAATTTGCTGCTGAGAACTAGGAGGAAGGGGCAGGTGAAAAGGAGAGGGGAGCTCCAATAACATCCTACAATATATATTCCATTGTAGGGGTATCTAAGGAGGGGTTGAGGTCATGACTGCACAAAGGCCTGCCCCTTTTCAATGTGTATATGATGTGTCCCACATACATTAAAAAGGGTCAGGGCTTTGAGCACATGGTTGCAACCTCCATCTTGACTGTATTTGCTCCTACGTCCATGCTCTGCTCCACTCTCCATCCTCCAAGCCACCGTGACTGTAAAAATGCAGGTTCCCAGGACTCATCTCTTCTTGGTTGAGTCTTTGATCATGACAAATAAACCACAGTTCACCTCTTCTGCTAATATAAGATGGACTTTCTTTTCCCCGTGTTCTGTATTTAAATGCAGTCTCTACTTGCAGAGGCAGAATTGTGATGGTCGGGTCACAATTGCCAGATGGCGGTTTTCAGTTCCTGCTTCTGAGTCTGCTAGAGACAATGAGCTGGAGGCTCTGTGAAACAGGGTGTTAGACTGGGCAAATGGGGCAAGGGGAAAGAGGATGGGCAATCTGTTACATCTACGTGCTGCAGATGCTTTCACAAAATGCTTCTTCTGGCCACCAGATTTCTCATTTAACCTGCCAACCCCTCCAACTCCCACTGTGTCTGCTACCACCTGCTTGTTTTGTGTTCTCTTTTTCTGGGGAGGTTCCCCCCCCCCCCACACACACACACAGGCACCTTTGCAAGCACAGCATTGGGCCGTGGATGCCCACCATTTCTATTTTTGAGAAGTGCCTAATAGGAGGCCACCTTGAAAATGAAGAGGATGAGAAGGCTGGGTCTGGCCACAAGAGGTCAGCTTCCCGTTTCACTTCCAGCTGGGAAAGGTGCCTGGCATGTCCATGACCCCTCTTGGTCCCCAGAGGTACCATGTGGCCTACTCCAATGAAGGCTCTTGTTTTATCATGCTACTGGTCTGAAGCCTTTATGGACAGAAAACAATATTATGAAACAAGATAGTAAAAATGAATCAGTTCCTAACCCCTGGATGCCTACACACCATCTTGCTGCTGTCACTGCTGATTTTGGTTGCCACCTCCACTCTCCTTGCTGCTCCCTCCATAATAAGAGGTCCTTTCTATATCCTACTTCTGCTGCCAGCTTTCTGCACCTCCAGGACATCCTTTCCCTTCCTGCACCATCTAAGGAGGGTACATCAGGATCCTTCACAACATCAAGGAGGAAGCAAGGGCATAAGCGCATTGACCTATAATTTGCACATTGGTGTCCTACTAATGTTACAAAAGAGAGGTACTGGATGTCTCCACCATAATGCTTAAGAACATAAGAACTGCCCGAGATTTCTCTCGAAAGGCTGCACTCGTCCAGCCCTCCATCTCCAGCAGTGGCCAACCATCTGCCTCTGCCATAAACAGGGCAGGATCAAGCAGCTGGTCTTTGGAAGCAGTTAGATGTAGGCTGTTTTTGAACATGGAGACTCCATTTAGTCAGCAGCTATGCTACCTAGGAACTGTGGGAGTTGCAGAACAAAGCACCTAGAGAGTATGGCTTGCTTCATTTGAATGAATGAATTCTGAGAATCTTAGATAAATGTCATTCAGGGCTTCCCTGCTGAAATGACTCTCAGATGATTTGACCATGCACCAGAACTGCAGATGCAGCTGTATTTATTTAAAGTTTCCCTTAACTAAGGATGGCTAATCTTAGTGGCTCGCACGGGTCAATTTAAAAAACATGAAGGGGGAAGAAAAGAATGAGAGAAAGGCAAAAGAGAAAGACATATTTATTAGGGAATGCCACTTGCGGTTCACAAAAAAGCTTAGAGGCAAATTATAGATAAACAAAATAATATTTTTCCTTAAATTCTGACTTTGCTTCTATCAGGCATTAGAACATTCCAGCTATGCTATGGAGAAGGAAACAAAAATTTAAGCAGTTTTAAACCTAAATGTGTTAGGTCAATCATTTCTTTACTGATGTAAAGACAAGAGTGTCCTCGGGGTATGATCAAAAAGTCAAGATGGGTGGAACTACAATCTCACCAGAGAAATTAGCATCTTGACCTTTTTGATCATACCCCGAGGACACTCTTGTCTGA
Organism: Python bivittatus; assembly: GCF_059951505.1. Classification (NCBI taxonomy): domain Eukaryota; kingdom Metazoa; phylum Chordata; class Lepidosauria; order Squamata; family Pythonidae; genus Python; species Python bivittatus. Next base: position 2,135,369 of record NW_028277032.1, read on the forward strand.
AGATATACATTTTTATTAACACAGGCCTTGCATGTTTGCGTGAGTCCCAAAGTTGGGCCACCCTTAGACATTAGCAACTAATTCAAGAATGTGGGTGTCCATCTTTGATCACAGATCACAGCTTGGACTCGCTGGAGAGGCAAGGGCAGGGGGGAGGGCAAGTGATATCAAATGTATCACAATAACCTTGCAAAGGATACGAGTTATGGAATTTGCACAATAATGACAGGCTGTACAGTACAGTATATGATCCAATCATGGCATCTATCAGTCACCTGTGGCAACTCCTCTGTGTAGATGGCAACTTCTACACCCAGGCCTTCTGGCACACTTGTTGCATAGTAGCAAATGATTGCACACAAGAACAGAAAAGGTTCAAGGAGAACCTTCCCCCTCACTCCATTTTTACCCCTTGTAAGGGTAAAGGTTCTCTAGGGTTGATGTTAATTTCCAGTGGTTATATGGATTTCCCAGCTTCTTCACCCATAGATTCTTCACCCATAGATTCCATCATGGTCTCCCTTCTAAGTACTAACTGGAGCCAAACATTCTTAGTATTGTTGAGATCAGTGAAGGGAGACCCATAAAATGAAGTTTCAAACAATGAGCTCACACTAAAACTCACAGCAGTTCCCAATCTCAGAGCATCATAGTTTCCTTCAATGATCCCACAGAGTTTTCTTTAGAAGATAGTCCTATCAGTTGAAACCAACATTTTCCTCGCAACAAAATTTAAACCCAAGGTGTTGAATTAGTCAGAAAAGCTTTCCTGTGGACATTTACATGGAACAAGAACTCCTGATTATTTCTGTGTCTCTTATTATTTTATTATAGGTCACGCAGTCAGCCAAATGTTTAGACTGGATTTTTATCCATCTATCAAGTCCTTCCCAAAGACCTGGGATAGGCAGATGTTGTTTGAGGGTGTTAAAGGTATCGTGGCAGGATGGAGCTGTTCCAAGCAAAGCTGCCTTTTGCAATGGACCGATGATGATTTTGTCAGTGCCGAGGGTCTTCAAGGGGTGCTCCAGATGTTTTGGGATTGCACCCAAGGTGCCTATTACCATAGATATTATCTTTGCTTTCTTTTGCCATAGTTCTTTTGCAATAGTCTACTTCTATTTCCAGGTCTTTGTATCTTGCAATTTTCTCCAGTTCTTTCTCTTCTATTCCGCTGTCTCCTGGTATTGCAATGTCCACTATCCAGACTTTTTTGTCTTTCTTATCAACAATGGTGAAGTCTGGGGTGTTGTGTGGCAGGGGCTTGTCTGTTTGAATTCTAATGCCCCAGAGCACTTTCGCTTCTTCATTTTCAATTAGTTTGTCTGTTTTGTGTCCCACCAGTTCTTGCTTGCAGGCAACTGGGATTTCTTGCAGAGATTCCAATGCACCAGTGTTGCTACTTTGCCGTGCTGTTGTTTGTAGTCAGTCTCTGCGATCTTCTTGCAGCACCTGACTCGGCGGTCCACTGTTTCTTCCGCTTCTTTGCAGAGGCGGCATTTGCTGTCTGGGGCTGTCTTCTCAATTCTGGCTTCATATGCATTCATTCCTAAGGCTTGGTCTTGTGCAGCCAGAATTAGCCCCTCTGTCTCTTTCTTCAACTTTCCTGCTCTTAGCCATTGCCAGGCCTTCTTGTTATCTGCTTTGCCTGCTAGCTTTTTTTCTGTGTGTTTTTGTTTTTTTGTGTACTGACCATGTAATACTTTGCCTTGCCATATCTCTTTTGTATTCTTCATCTGGTCTTTCTTGCAGGCCAGTTTGGTCTCTTCAGTATTCAGTAAGCCTTCATGGTGTACTAGCATCTTCTTCACTGTCCTTCAGATAGTCTTCCAAGTTGATGTTGTAGGTATTTCTCTTCCATCAGTGTTTTCTTGTTAAAAGATTTCCTGGATCTCTGGTTTCCCTGCCAGTTGCTTGTTGATTCCTGCAGAGGGCTACTTTGCCCCCTGCCCACCGCCACCCACCCACCCACCCCCGAACAGGCAGAGTCTCCATCCATTTGCTAGGGCTCCTTCCTGTCCTGTGGCTATAATTAATCATTCACCAGCCTTGGAAATCTTGGGATTGTTTAGAGAGAGTAATTACATTTTGCTCTCTTTTGTGGTGGCTTTCCCTCCCCTCCCTGCCCTGCTCTGCTGAAAAGGATAGGGAAACAGAAAAGTGGGGAGGGGGAGCTCTTTCCAATGAGTGGGGGGGGGGAACCTCTGACAAGTTGATCAATGGTGTTTGCAGTGGAGTTTGCTGGGGGGAGTGAGCTTTGCTTAAAAGAAGAGCAAAATAACTAGAGCAGGAAAAAATGGGCCCAAAAGATGGGCAAGCTGGCTAATGGAACGCAGGCCAGGCCATTTGCATCAGGCACAACCTCGGCAGCCTGTTCCCGAAGGTCTTTAGCCATGAGTTAGTACCTGTCACCAATGGCTGTTCTGAGTGGGAGAAAGCTGGAATGCCCAGTTTTAATTGGAGTTAGAGAAGACTTTGGAGGCTCATCAAGCCCAGCTTTGTTTTGAAGGAAGCATTATTGAGCCCTGACACTCATTCCTGGCCACAAATCCAGCGCCAATATCTCCTCTTGCCATTTATGGTACCCATTCACTGTGCAACTGCCTGACCTGTGCTGATTTGAAAAGATGAGGGGCGTGCATTGGGATAGATACAGAAAATCAGCAGAATGGCCTTATCATATGATACCATGCAATATGAGAGCGAAGCACTCCACTCCAGCTGCCATACATGAATTCAGTGGTTCCAGCTTAAACTGGAATTGCCTGGCTAGTGAGTCTCCACATTTACTTGCTATCCAAACCTGACTTTTTATCTGTAAGCTTTTACCATAGAAGGCAGAGAGCTGATTCCATGGTCCCACATACATACCCAATGCAGATCGTCGTTCCCAGCTTCACCTTTATTGGTTTAAGAAGTTTAGCTGGAGTAGAGTTCAGACACTCTCTGAGGACTTGACAGTCTGTGGTACTCTGTCAGCACTACCATTGCGATGGTGAGGAGCTGTCCAAGGTCCTGAACGGTCTACCTCTGGATCCTACTATCTGAGTCAGACATCGGCTTCACACAAGATGGTATCTGTTCAACATTCTCCTTTCTACATTGCTGGGGAGTCCAGCACCCCCTGTGTGTACAGAACAGGTGGAGGGAAAATCCCACTTCAGAATTTCCCAAAATAAGGAAGAGGAAACTGTTTTGCCCATTACAAGAAGTTGGAGGTGAGGGAGTTTCTTTTCTCCTGGAAGAACATTGAGTAGTGACTCTCAATATGGTAGAGAAGGTAGCTAAAAATTCTGTGGGAATATGACTGAGAAAGGAAATTCCTGCCTTGGATGAACAGCTCCTGGATAATGAGAGGTAAGGAGTCTAAAATGCAACCAGAGTGTTTCTCTTGCTTCCCCCCCCCCTTTTTTTTTTCTTCTACACAAGCCACAAAGTGAGGTAGGAAATACATCTCTTTCCACTCTGACAATGCTCCACTGACTCGAACTTCACTGAAGAGTCCCACAAAAGGCAGACCTGTCATGGCACCTCTCTATCGGCATCTGCAGCCTGGTTGCCTCGCATCCCTTTCGCCCCCATCCCTTCAGTCTTTCAAGCATGGTCCTTTGATGCTGTCAGTGATGTGACAGCTCCCATTTTCAAGTCTTTTTTTTTTCTGCCTATAAATATGTGTATTCTTTGCTCTGGTACCTGGAAATGGAAAGTTTTGACTGGTTTGTCTCTGCTTGAATTACAATATATCAAAAGCATGAGAAACTCTCACTGAATACTGAAACCAGATTGGAGTTACTGGAGGACCCAACTCCTCCTAGCCACCTTTGGTATGGTTGCTGAAGAAGGAGTTTGATTGGAATACAGATTAAAGGACTTGAGGGCAGGAAAATTACTCAGGGCAGCCCCACCCAAACAACTAGCCAGTGAGATTCTAACAGGCCAAACCAGGGGTGAAGAATTCAGTGCAAATGGCAGATGCCCAGAACAAATAAATACCTTCAAAATTAAGACCTAGACCTAAATGTGGGGATCAGAAACATTTTAAACATGGGAGAGATGCTAATTAATATCTGATTTCCATAAAATTAATTTTACAACCCACCCAGAACATATCTTTTCAGATTTGGGCTCACAAGCCCACCAGATTTCAGTTGACTTTGTGAGAAACACCACAGATTGCAGTTGAAAGAAGATGAGGTAAGCTTCCCAGAACAATTCAAGGTACATTCGGATGCAAAAAAAAAAAAAGGAGTATATTTTAAACGGATTTGAGTATTTCACTTTTTCAAAAGAAAATATCCATCACTGATGCAGTCACACTGATTTTATCAAGCAATAATCTCTGCATACTTAGCTTTAAGTTGTTTGTGAGTTTTCTGTAAGGCACAAACAATGGTTGGCATAGGATTTCCCAAGTCATAATCATAGTCTGAAAGAAGCACCTCCCTAGGTCCTGGGGAGGGGAGGCTTAAATGATAGATCAAGTTTTCAAGGGACTATCTTAAAATGGTCAAACGTTATTAGAACCATGGAAGTGGAGGAAGAGTCAAAATAAGGTGCAAGTCAGAAGGAGATGTGAAAGAAGAACTTTGTCCAATCATTCACCTTTCAGATCCATGGACTACAACCCTCCTTTTTCCCAACCGGCTGGACCACAAACCCATTATAATGAATCACAGGTAGGAATTCAAGGTTGTATAAGTAAGGTAAGCATTTACTGCAAGAATTAAACCAATGAAGCCATTATAAAAGGATTCCAGAGACTGTTATGTATCAAGCACAAGCCCTATTTATAATGAAAGCAAGATTGGAGAAGGGTAGATGGGGGTTGAGAACTGGCACTCAGTTAGTTGCCTTTACCCTCTCCCCACTTCAGTGTGCAACTGAGAGAGCAGAACTTCATATACTTTATTTCAGCACCTTCTGTATCATGCCCAGTTCTCCAATGCTATTCTGAATATTTGATTCTCTTCAATTTTACCCATTCACAAAGGGGAAGATGCAAACTCAGCATGGGGCAAATGTAAAGATCCCTAATTCTGTTCAGAATTCCAGCAACGCCTTTTCTCATGTGTTCCTCCTGTTGCAGATTTGAACTTTGAGATCTTATACAGTAGTGAAATGTTCAAGGGGACACACAGCATACAGAGAGTTTTTGTTAACCTACAGTTTCATACACCCACATTCACTCATGTTCACTTGCATCACTACAAAGATGCGCAGGGGTTGGAGAAAACAGGAGTGCTCTGTAGATCATAGTTGTGAATTGGGGGTCTTCTGACCAACCCCTATCCATCCATTCTTTTTATCATCTGCTAATTGCATCTCATCATGCATTTCATTATGCATCACCTCCGCCATCCTTTCATTGATTAGGTCAAATGTGATTTGCTGCATAGCAGTTAACTTTCTTATTTCTGTTTACCATCATCCAGTCCTTGTCAAATATCAGAGTTGACATCCTTCTTCAGCTGACTTGTTGGTGCACACATCTGCATCCTTCTCTAGGAGCAAAGTTTGGTCATTCTGTTCCATCTACTTCTTCCAACATTTTAGGTCTTGTAATTCTACCAATACCTTAAGGTCATCTTCAGAGCTCCTGCTTCATGTGTCACCTCATCCTGAGGTGCAGTAATTGGCTACCCGGAAGGCTTTTTTTCAGTGCTTCCTCCAACTTTGAAATGCCCTCCTTAGCAAGGTCCTTCGGGCACCACCCTTATTGTCTTTCCAGGGCTAGGATAACACATTTTAAATTCTCCCAGACCTTTTAATGATGGCTTAACCCTGCAGTGATTCCAACATTTGTAAAATGTTTGCCATTGCTTTCTGTCAATGTTTATCTTGCTAATTTTATTTTGCATTTTTGTACCGTATTCTCATAACATGTCATTAACTCTTGCTTTAATTAATTGTTCATTGTAAACCATTCTGAGAGTTCGTTTAATGAAAAACAGAACAGACATGTTTAAAATAAATACATACATTCTTCCATGGGAACAAGAACCATGTCTTTCAAGACATCCAACTAAAGGTCAACATGAACAGCAGGTAGGCAGGAAGGAAAAGAGGAATTTGCTGCATGGATGAAACATTTTTGAACATTGCACCAAATGCATGGAAGTCAGTTCTAGTGATTTATCTGCCCCAATCCAAGAATTTGGATTTCATCCCAGCAGCTGTCTACTATTGTATTGGGCTACACCTTTCTCTGGTGCTGCCCTTGGAGGATGTTCTGAAGCTTTCCTCAGAGAGTGGGGTAGGGTGCATATGGCTGAATTTCATCATGGCTAGAAGTTAGTACAGACCTTTGGGAAAGCTCTTGATCATATTCCTTTAGCTTGGGACATGGGGAAGAAAAAAAAATAGAGGTGTCACAGGGAAAATGCTGGTTTCAACCCCATCTACCGTCTACCCCCTCCCCAGCTGACTAATTGTGGTGAAATATGGTCATCAGAAGCAAAATAGCCCACATCTACTTTAGCTCCTGAGTGGGAAACTCACAGTCCATTGTTCCCCCAACACACACACACACTTTGAAGTTATGGTGTCATCTCTGCTGACTTCTTCTCATTTCTTGCCCCCAGAATCAATGGTGATGCAATTTGCACTCTAAATGTTGGCAGCCAGCTGCCTGGAAGCAGTCTTTCTTTCTACTTTTAATATTTAAGAGTTAGTTATCTGAAAGGAAAAGCAGAATGAAGTTGACAAATGAAAAATATCCAAGAAGATATGAATTTAAGATTTATGGATGAATTAACATAAATGAAACTCATATCATCAGTCAAGGATAAGACAATGCTCATGTACTCTACGTATGTTGGACATCAATGTACCTAATGCTGGCTGGGAATTCTGGGGGTTGGACAACTATACATCTGGAGAGCATTCAATGAGGGAAAGATGGAGTCAGAGTCGATGAGGATTAGTTGGCTAGTTTATAATTATCTTTCCCTAATCAATAACCCCTTTAATCTAGCCATCTTCAGAAACCCAATTTTATTACTTTTGGGGTATCCTGAGTCCTAGCTCCTTGGAGGGAGGTCAAAAATGATGGTGGTCAAAAACTCAAGATGGTGCCCACAATCATGGCCACAATGACACAATGGAAGCCCCACCCCTTTTTATGTGTGTTACCTCCATACGAACCTGGCTGAGGATGGGAAACTCAACTCGGTTCTCTAGAATGCCCAAGAGAAGTTTGTGCACAAGATGAAAATCTAAACTTCACACTCATTAAATAAACAATATTTTAACCTAATCCTTTTCCATGTTTCTCAGAAGTAAATTTCAATTACAGGCTTCTGTGAGGCTTGCTTAAACTGCATATAGGGTTGGAACCCTAATGATCTAACAAGATTTTTTTTTTTTAAGTGACAAACTATTTATTTTCCTGTTGATGTGGCCTTGGCTCCTAAACATGAAAGTATGGGAAGTAGTTTTGGAAATTCATGGAGATCATGCAGATAACCTATTATACTCCCACCAAATGCAGCAGCAAGCACCTCCTTGTCTCTGAGACTTTGCCAATTACAATGTTCTCTCCGGTTAGAGGCAATCAGAGAGAATGATGGGTAATCACACGCAAATTGCCATATGGCCTAAGGAATAGAGTACCTAAGCTGGCACTTCGTGAGATTGCTGTATCAGCCTAAAAGCTTCTGAACAAAACTTGGCCATTTTACTCATTCAGTCCCTTTCGCCCAGTGCATTTTTTGTCTTTAGACTTTTATATTGTTACAGGGGAGTTAGGGACGATCTCATATTCTCTTAAGAATATCCACATTTGGACCTCTTTTATGAACTGTTTCCTCAAGCACAAGAGACTGGTGGTGTCTTCCTAATGCCTCCTTGAGGAGGAAAGGAGCAAACTGCTAAAGCAGCAACAAATCATCATCATCATCATCTTCATCTTCATCATCATCACCCTCATCCCCCAGTGAGGCATTACCTTGACGTCCTGGGGCTTGCATGCTCCGAGGAGTACAAGAGCTATGCCAGAGGTTCAACCACACTGGACAGGTCTCATCAGGGGCCAGACAAAGAGTGTCTCTCCCATAAACAATATGGTGAGACGTCATTTACAGAAACCTATACCAGATTGGTCATTGCCCGGGACAACGAGGACCGCACTAGGTGTTCTAGTTCCTGGACTTCTGTTGACACGTGAGCTACAGGACTCAGGACTGTTGGCTGAGCAACCAGGGCCAGCAGCTGCAGGACTACTGGAAGAAAAGTTGTATTTATTAAACTTGTATGCCACCCAACTCTCAATGACTCTGGATGGCTCACAACAATCAAGCAAAGAAATTACAATAAAATCAATAAAAGGTAAAGATAAAAGATGGCAAGCGTGATGAAATGAGGGGCCTCACTCTATCCACATGCCTTGCATCAGACATCCAAGGAATGAAGCTCCTACCATCCTCCACTGGCTTAGTCCTAATGCTGCTTCAGTCCAACTCCACTCGCACCTCCATCTGTCTCTTTGTTCCTCCAAACTGCTGCACATCACCATTTCCTTGTCCTCCAGATGTGTTGCTTAGGGTGTCTGAGAATCAAATACATCTGGGAGATAGTGGGTAACCCATACCATTAACAGGATGGAGAAGATGTTTCCCAAGCTGGAGGCATTCCCTCCTGCATTAAGAATATTACTGTTTTTGCCACCTCTTTGAAGACTCATCAGTTGCCAGATGGGCAGAAGCTTAAGGGAAAGACCATTCACACAGTGCAACCTGCCAACGCTGGACAATCATGACTAATGGCAAGAAAGATTGGGCTCTTTCGAAAGTTTCCCTTCTGCCCATAAATCCAAACTTGGATATTCTTAGATCTGTTTAAGATAATCCCCCACAAAAGAGGTCCAAACTTGGATATTCTTAAATCTGTTAGAAGCTGAACCCAACCATTTTTCAAAATAAGGCTGTGACTCATCAGGAACGCTACTGGGTGCCCGAGACCATTCCACTTTGCATGGGGATTTCTTTGGGGCCCCTTGTGGTAAGAAGGATAGCGCAAGGGCTGACGATGCTCCTGCAGACATGACAGACAATGGGCTCGCTGAAAAACAGTTTCCCAAGAGAAATGGCTTTTGCTGATAAGCACCGGGGACAGAAACAGCATGGTAATAAAACTCAAGGCAGGTGCTAGTATATCAAGAAGGATGGCAGGGCAGTGTATTGCTCTGTTGTTTTTTCAAAAATATTCTTTTAGCTGGAGCTGTTCTGAACTGACTTGGAAGAATGGGAGAACGGTCGGACTATCACCGGCAAAATAATTTCCTGGATTTACTATTCGGACAACACACTCGACTTATATTAAACAGGCTTGTACGCTTGCCTGCTTGCCCCCAGTTGAACCAAATTTCTAAGAGGAGGTGTTTAGAGGGTTATTAATATGCAGAAAGTGGAATCAATAGGTTATTCTTCCTTCTTCCCAAGGCTCTCGAGGCGCGAACACGGAGATGAGAGAAGTGTGCAGAGAAAAAGGTAATTGAGGATACAGAGGTAATTCTATTCAAACAATTGTGTTCTCCTTTTTGGCTACATACTTACAAGAATATAAACAAGATACCTTTTAAACACACACACCCCCCAGCCATCTATCACCCAATTCCAGGTTTTCATTACAACTATTACAACTAGTTGCATACATTATAAATTACAGTTTTAGTGATAAATTATGTACTCTTAAAAATGCTACTCATGATCTTCCATCGCTGCCAAAAACAATAATAGATTTGCTGGGAAAAGGTGGGGGGGGAGAGAGAGAGAGAGAGAGAGAGACTCAGGGAAATGCATATGTATGAGACGGGCTACTTTTTTTCTCTCCTTTTTTAAAAGCAATTGTATGCCAGAAATCTTGAGGGAATTTATAAATGACTTCCTGTTAAAATGTTCTTGCGGCTTGTCATGTTCAAAATGCCAAGCCATTAGAATTGGACGCATCAGGATGGGGGGGTAAAATGGAAATCTGACACTCCCCCCAACAGCAGTGCTGCCTGATGCTTGAAGGACAAATATGGTTCTTTTGGGAATAACCACTGGGATGAAGCGGGCCGTGTGGGCCTGAGGCTGCTTTCCATGCAGGGAGAGAAGAAGAGAATCTTCCCCTTTGCCTTCATGAGAGCAAATGCCTTCTATTTCACAGCTGTTGGAGGTATTGAAACCCAGCACAGATGGAAGATGCCAGGTTAGGAATGACTTGGTTGCAACACCGTCATGAATCAATCTGGTTTAGACTAGTCCAACAAAAAGAAAGTTTGTTCGGAAAACCTTTCTGTTTCAAATAGTACTGTATCTGGAATTAAGTGGGAAACATAGCACTCTGGCCAGAATGTAGCTGCATTGAAGGAAGAGGATAAAGAACCATCGTCGTCTAAGAACAGCTGGCCAAGATGCTGAGAGGTCCTGAGCTAGAATCTGGAATGCCTGAATCCATGAGACTGTAGATGCACATGTTACAAATCAGAAAATGATGCCTTGGAAACTGACTTAAGTTATCAGAAGAATTTCTGATATACCCAAATAAGAGGAAGATGGAGTGGAGGAGGAACAAGAGAAACCCTGGTTCTAACTACATCTCAAGGACTCAGTTGCATTGCTGGAACTCAACAGATTCTTATTCCTGACAGTCCTGTTATTGGGGGACTACAAATCTCAATGTCTGTTCCCCACTGATTATCTTGATTTACAACTTGGCTCCTTTTTTCACTCGAACAGCAGCATGCTAATGTTAAGTCATCTCTGGTCCAATGTTTAATGGATCCTTAAATGAACAAAAGTTGACCCAACCATGATATGGTAAACATTAAACAATTTATTTATGGATTGATAGAGCTGCCCAACTCCAATCATGTGACTTTGGGCAGTAATATCAAAAATAATCACACGGCATGAAAAAGGGGACTCCACTCCACTGGGCCCAAATGCCTGGGGGAAAAGCCAAGCCTTAATAGCATTTTTGAAAGGCAAGCAGAGTTGGGGCCTGTTGTCTATCAGGGCACGGGTGGGGAGAGAGACCATTCCAGAGCATGGCATTCTTCTGCAAATGTAAATGCATGGTTACTACTGTATATACCGTATATATAGTTGATGGCCCAGAACCTATTGCCACATAAAGTATGTCAGTGTTGTCCAAACTTGGCCACTTTAAGATGAGTGGACTTCAACTCCCAGAATTCCCCAGCCACCAAGTTTGGACAACACTGGAGTATGTGGTGTCCATCAATAGGGCACTGACATGTGAGCTTCTTGTCCAAAGAAAAGATTATCACCAAGACATGATTTGTCCATTATGGAGACTGTGAGCTCTTTCCCCTTGGCCACCATATCCCGTTCCCTCTCTGACACCAGCTTTATCTGCCTAGCCACGCTTCTCTCCGAGCTTTATTCCTCTGCCACCTTTTGCTCTTTCAGCTCCAAACCTTCAGCTCATCTGCCGACCCAGCATCCCAAGATCCAGGGACACGAGAAACATGTGGATCAGAGCTAGCCCTTGGCGCAGGCTATTTGAAGAAGCTTCAAGCAGGCCAAGCAGGCCTGGAGGTCTTTGGCAACCTTCCCAGACCAGTTTGTCCTTCATTTCAATGCATGTCTTCCCTCACTGTGATGGTCTAGCTCAGTTTTGGAGGTACTTTTTAATCTGAGGGGCTCCACGTCCTGCTTTCATGACATTTTCTAATTCATCTGGTGGCTGACCAGCAGTCCTTCTCAATCTCCTCCTCTTTCTCACTGCCACCATTTGTGGGTCCTCCAGGCCACAGGGCTTGTACAGGATAAAGACTCCCTTGGGTCAGATTCAATTCCTGATAACTACTGTAGATGGACACATCTTTGCAGTTTTCTTGGGAACAGTGCAGAAGTAGTTTGCTGCTGCTTGTTCTTTTATTAAGTTTTATTTTAACGTCATACTCTAGCTGACAGTCCTGGGACTTCCTGGTCAGCTCCCATCCATACATTAACCAGCTCCGACTCTACAGTACTTAGTCCAGGCAAAGCTGGGCAGATACTGCCACCTAATGCTTCCTGTAGCCCTGCCCTACTAGCTGTGCTCAGACCCCATGCTTAATCAAGGCAGATCAAACTCAGCTCCCTCATTCATTCAACATCCAATGCCTGGTTAGTTTTAAATTTGTTTAGGGTTTTTCATGCCTTAGCATGTTGTGTGAATTCATCCCATGTGGTACGTTTATGGTGGATGAGAGCATTGTGCCAATTCAGAAAAATGGGTTAATTCTGTAACCGGGCAAAGTGCATTTCAAGAACGCAGCCACATTGCACACTTGTGTGTGTTGCATAAAATAACCCTTCCCCAAGCACTGATTTGAAATCCATTGGTCTAAGAATGTAGCCATGCTCTCTCCACCCCCTTAGCCTCCACCCTTACCCTCAGTTTGGCCCTGCCTTTGGCCATCACAGCAGGACAGTATCCACCAAACAGCTCTTCCACTCAAAGGCATCATTCATCACCAATCCTTTGATGAGAATCTGACAGATGCTTTGTTGATGGGAGATGAGGTTGTTTTGCCTGTTGATGCTTTGTTCGTGCATTTGCTGGTGATTAGAGCATGAATTATTGCTGCAATTAACTGAAAGATCTGGCAAGGTTTGGTTGCAAATCCAGGCACAGCGGCTGTGGAGCACTAAAAAAATGCCTTTCGCTCAAATACAGAGAGCCTTCCAGAGTCCTCACCCTTCCCAACAGCCTTTTTGCTTTATGGTTCCTCTTTTCTTCCAAGTCCCTTCAGATGTCCATTCTTCTCCAGTACCACACTTTTCCCCTCCCCCATTAAGGAAAATGATCACTCTATTTGTTCTGCCTAAAATTGCTGTCACTGTGAAGGATGGAAAGCGTAACTGGCACTTTGATCACAAGCTGTTCTTTCTCTATCTCCTCGCTGCCTTTGTTGATGCTCTTTCATTGATCCCAAGGTCTTGGACTCATCAAACAGGTTGAAAGAATGACATTTCTAACAGGGGGCTGGGAGCTCCAAAGGATGAGGAGCTAACAATTAAAGAGTTTCTGGGTAAATTCCGAGCCAGGTCCTCGGAAGAAGGAGATACATAGCAGAGGAATTGCCTAAAATGCATCAAAAGGAAGGAAAGATCATCCCTTTGGATAGAGACAATTTCTTTTGAAGGTTTAATCCATTTGCACTTAAATCAGGCCATACTGCATATGCAAAGCTTGAATGCACATTTGATTTTGTCTTCAGCAAATGCCAATATTTTACTTACTTGTTTGCTGCCCAAGTATCTTAAGAGTTAAATTAACTTTGGTCCTTCATGGCTTTGGGTGATCTTCCTTAAAGCAAATTTGAGATAGCAAAGCAGAAATGCAAGGAAGGGCAATCCACTAGATTCCCAGCCACGGAACTGCCTTTCCAAATACATATACGTATTAGGAATGCAGGAGAAATTTCCTTTTATTAATTATTTGAATGTGAACTTGCGCAATTTTAAATATTTGAACCACTACAAAAACTGAAATTCAGTTATCCCTTGAGATTGTTTAACTTTTTCTCTGTTTCACAGTATAGTTTACCAATCAAAAATACAACATTAGAGGAATGTCTGCACAAATAAGCATTTATTCTTGGAAATAATGTTTTAAAAAAGCATTCAGGCATAGAAACCCCTTTACAAAAACATGCATTTACACAAAATTACAAACAAAAGTGCATGATCACAGAAATGTATACAAGATATATACAAATTGTAGTTTGGACTTAAAGCTAGTATACAAATGGGTTGAACTGATGAATGGAAAAATGAAAGGCTGGAAATGGACAGATTCATAAAAAAGAGAAATCAAGGCAAATTGAAATGATAGGTTTGTCCATTCTTACTGGACATTTAGGGCAAGCTGGTGTGTCTTTGGGCCATATTGGAAGAACCTTCAATCTTACAACTCTGGAAATGGTGAGAGAAACTCTCTGTGAAACTAGTGGTAGTTTGGGCTCTATTCCCTTCCCAACACTCAGTTGGAGGAGGCTACGAAATATGGTTTGTGTTCCAGATTCAAAGGAAGCCCAAAGCTCAAGATGGTTCAGGATAATTGGAAACAGATTGCCATGTACATGAGACACCGTGGATCTTCTTGGCAGGCTTGGTACAAATCAAAACCCTTTGTGAAGTTTCATTCCCAATCTGTTGCTCTCAAAGATTGGCAAAGAGAACCCCAGACCAACTGTGCCAAAAAAGAAAAAAAGGGAGAGGAGGAGGAATGAGAGTGGTGGAAGTGGCACAGTGGGGAACAGAGAAGGACATCTGCCCTCAATGCAGAAATCTCTCAGGATCACACTTCTTCCCTTTGTCTCAGTGAGGGGAATCTTCCTTTTCCCACTTTCTAAAGGTAGGGTTGCATACTCCTACATGGGCAAATCTCTCTTGAGCCATAAAGCCAATGTTCACACATTTAACTGCCCCTGTAATGCCCTAGAGGCTGCCTGTGTATATATACTAAGCTTGCTTAGTGCTAACCTTGGTTACAGGGTGGGTGTGTGGCTTAGCTTATTGAGTGAACCCCAGCTGGTTGGTCTGATTGATGGTTCAAATGTAGTGCAAATTCAGGATGTGTTAATTCAGGAACCGCATGAAGTGTGTTGTGTCAATGGACTCTGTGCAGGATGCCTCAAAAGGTGAGCAGGTGGGACTGGATCATAGAAGCCAGGTTCAGGGTCTACCTTCTCAGTCAAACAACAGAACCTTTGGGGAAAGTTTTGAAAAGAATACTATCAGGAGAACACTCCCAGGAGCAAAGCTTAATGGTTTCCAAATCAGGCTTGGAACAGCAAAAAAATGGGAACCAGCTGCTCCTGGAGCAATTTGGGACATCTGCAAAGAAAGTCAAAAAGGTCAACATGGTGGCCATGACAATGCAATCAAAATCCATCCCTTTTTTATATGTATTGCATCCGTGACACACATAAGGAGGAACAGGATTTCAGTTGCCTGGTTGCATCGTGACTTTTTTGACCCCTCCAAGGATGCCCCTTCAGGGCAGGACTCAAGGTTTTCCAGAGCCTCCCAGTTGGCCCTTGAAATGGGTCCAGTGGTTTTTGCACAGCCCTTTGACAAATCTAACTAGTTAAATCAAATTAAAGAAGCAATCAACAAAATTGAGTGTTAAGCTTCCCCAGACTCAATTCCTTTAGGCTGAAACTCTGAATGCTTCTCCCTATTCATCCAAACACCCTGCTTGTATTTTAAAAGCAAAACAAAAGACAAGCAGCATGAGCATTCAAAACTAGCATGTCAGGGAAATAAACAAGGTCAAAATTCTCCTCCTTCACATGCTGATTTACTAGACGTAGGACATTCTGTTCATAGAAGAGAAAATACATGTTCCCATTACTCCCCAGCATGAAATTCTGAAGCCCAGGAAAAAAATAATTCTATTTTCCTGAATGTTTTGTTATTATTAAGTAAAGTCCAACCTCCCCACTCAGTGGAAGAATCGAAATCAAAGTCTGGTTATGAAGAGGCCTCTGAACAGTCCCAGTCTAGTGGAATCCAACCTTCTCTTAGAATCAGTTCCACCACTGAGTTGCTCCCACCATTATAATTCACAAAATCTGCCTTTCTGAATGTAAGTTCACGCTCTATACTCTGAGATGATAGAAGGCAGGACATGTTCTTTTTCTGTATGATAGGATTTTGGATATTTGAAGAGCCTTCCCTTCTCAAAGGAAACTATACCCAGCTTAGTGTAGTTCAAGAGCTCAGTAGTTCTTCATGGGACTTAGTTTTTGGTCCCCAGATCATCCTCTTTGCTTTATCTGTAACTGGTCCAATTTCTCTTAATCTTTTTTTAATGCATCATGCCCAGAATTTAGTGGAATTATTATTTCCTATAATTTGGAAACCTGACTTCTGTTAATGCCACCTAAAATTGCATTTGCCTGTTTAGCACCTTGTAACCCTACTGATTCATGTTCAGCTTGTGATCAAGTGCTCATTCACATACCAAGTATCCCTCATCCTGTAATCTGTGCATTTGATTTCTCTTTCCTAAATGAAGAATTTTCCGTTGCCTCTCATAAAAGCCATTGTTATTTTTAGTCACTTCTCCAACCTATCAAGATCCAGTCATAGAATGTCCCCCTTTGAGTGTGGGAAATGACCTCTTGTATGACTTGTAGGGGAAAAAATGCCACTATTCTTTCTGTGTCAGGGTTTTATTCATAAATGCTACCCCCCAAATGAGCCATTGGTGTTTAGGCTGAGCACCTGCAGTTTGATGGGCCACCAACTTGGACAAGAGGAGAATCAAGGAAAGCATGCAAAACAGATTGGGGACTTCCACACTTTAAGAAACAGAATTTAAACAACTGAACCCACATAGCATCCCAGGTTCATGAAAAGGCTTGATTCTTACTTTGTATTGTACCCTCATAGGCAGATTTCAAGTAGCTGCACTCTGCTTTATGCACAGAAAAATGAGAGCCCTTCTATATAATTAGCCCTGAACATGTGGCAGAAAGCAAAAAAACTAGATCTGAAAACCACATTGATTCCCTCTCACTCGGCTGCAAGACTCTTGATTTATGAGAAGCAATTAAAATAACAAGAGAGTCTTATGAGTTTTCGATCTTCTGTAGATCCCCCTTAATGTGTGCATGTGCATGCGTGCGCCAGATGATCTTGAAGTCTGTGTGTGTATCTTGGGCTTGGTGTGGAAATGGGATATAAAGACGCTTTATTCTTATGCTTTGCCTCTGGTGCAAGCTCAGGGTTGAACTGTGCATTGTTTGAGTAACAGCTCACATTTTTATTGGAAACAATGTTTTGGGCAGGAATGGTAATTTGTACTGATAGCAGAGTCTGGCATTATCTGGAGAGACAGATACCCTATCAAGAAAAAGAGACAGAAAATGCTGAAAGATTTCTGCCGAGAGTGAGACCAAGATCTGCAAGAATGGATACTATTGACAGGCTGGGGGTTGATAACTGTATGCCTCCCTTATCGATCAGCCACCCGATCCCTTCTCTACCATGCTTCCACAGAGCACGACCTCATCTTCAGAAGGGAATGGTGTTTTGCAAGCGTTGAAGTCAAGTTGGGTGATCTGAAGCCTCTTTTGGATGGGACACCCCTCAAACCAAAATC
The DNA here is from genome assembly GCF_059951505.1 of Python bivittatus. Taxonomy (NCBI): domain Eukaryota; kingdom Metazoa; phylum Chordata; class Lepidosauria; order Squamata; family Pythonidae; genus Python; species Python bivittatus. The sequence continues at coordinate 2,152,478 of NW_028277032.1, forward strand.
AGTGAATGTTTCTGTAGTTTCCCAGCATGTTGAGTGGGAAGCCAATAAATACTGTAGCCGAAGCCATTACAGGGCATGACATGGTTAGAAAGACTAAAGAAATTTGGAATCTCTCTCTGAAAGCCACTCCGAAAAAACACAAAGCCTCACCCCTGTCTCCCTGGGGATCTCCCTTAGTTGCCTGTCCCCAGTCCAAGGACCTTATGCCTTTCCAGAAGAATACTAGATCTGCCGGAGTACAAAGCAGCCCCCACACAAACATGCAAATGTAAGAGGTTCACCTCGTGCATCTTTTCAAAACAAGGGTATTGTATCTATTGTAGAAATATTATAGAAATATTTATTTGCTCCCTGTTTACTACTTCAAGAAATTCAGAGTGGTGTAGGCAATAGGATGCTCTTCTGCACCATTCTTGACTCCATAAAGTGATCTGCCCCATCCAGTTAATATTTTAAATGCTCTTTTAATGTTAAAAGTACTGAATGGGAAGCTGAGACTCCAGACCTTTGATCTCCAGTGTCACCTTTATTTAAAAAATCAAAATAGTGCAGGGCTATAATCCAGTGGCCTCTTTTGAAGTATGCCCTGCTCCCCAGGAAAAAAATGACAGAGGGAAGATAGTTACTAAAGAGCACCTTGGGAGATCAGAAGAGGTGGTGAAGAACAACTTTACCAGTCTATTTTCCAGTAAATGGGTATGTTATAACTGGCATCCTACTAGGGCAAGCCTCCATATTGTAGCATGCCATGCCATGCCCTCAGAATGAGTCTCACTGATGGCTTGTCCACCATGCCCATATTTTTCCCCTTCTCCTGAAGTTTCCCTTGAGTTAGGGTTGACTACCAGTGATTTCAGGGACAGGTTCACGTTGATAGCATGATAGCAATGATAGAGAGGTGATTTTCCATGGTTTCCTTCATCTTCCAGGGTTAATTGATAACCCTGGAATCCCTTGAGGATTGTCACAGGTTCTTTTTAAACTATACCCAGTTTGACTCAAAAGATCCATCAAAAGGACTGGACCCTAGACAACTGGATTTTTCTATCTCCCTACAAGGATTGGGGAGATGTTTTATTTTAAAACTTATATGTGCGGGTTCTTTCTATGGTTATTATTTTATCCTACACTCTATTTCTGTCTCTAATGATACTAAAGCATTTTCTCTGTCCTATATTCTACTCCTATTACTATACTACACTCTATACTACTACTTCTATGCTACATTATATTATTACTATTACTTTTCTACTGCTACTATTACTATTACTAGTATAGAGCAGTGTTTTACTCTTACAGACCCTTAAAAAGTCTTTAAATGCTCACTCGCTCTCTCTCGCTCTCTTTGGGATTTCTTCTATTATTTTTTCTTCTTTATTAATAGGCAGCATGTAAAAAACACTTGCACCTTCCCAACCTCGTGCTTGGCTTGGCTTCGCTGTGCTACTTCTTTTTCCTCTACACCCTTCAGTCTCTGTGAAGAAAAAAAACCTTCTTTTATTTGGCTGCCTTCTCTGTTTGTTGTTGCTGCTGCAGAGTTTCCAACACAGGTGCATCTCCTCTGTTCTCCTCCCATCTCCTCCTCCACCTGTTTCGAGGTTGCAGCTTTTATAAACAGCTCGGTAGGGCTGGGGAGAAGGTGCAGGTAGGAGGGGAGGGGCGGGGCACGGCACGGCACAGCACAGCACAGCACAGCTGAGCACGGCAGCTGTTCCTCCACAGCCTGCTCTTCCACAAGGAGCCCAGAAAAATGTTAACTAGACTCAACCCTGCTGAGCTTCTGAGCCAGACAAGACTGACCAAATGTTGCTGCCTTCTGAGTCACCCCTTCCCTTATCATCGTCATAATCCTACTGAGGTAGGGTAGGCTAAGAGACAATGACTGGCATTTGGAGACCTTTGGAGAGATTCATAGTTGAGAAGACTATGAACTCTGGTTCTCCTGCCCCGGTTTGGTTTTCCCTCCACTACTCAGTCCCACTCCAGTTTATTCCTTATAGATTCATTGAGGCTATGGTTCCCACACTTCCTTCCCAACCTGGACAATGTCCCGAGTTTCTAGCAGCATTGCCCTAACACACCTGGAGGACACTTGTTTGCAGAGGGCTGCACTTGATCATTCTTCTGATAAGAGCAGGCAGTAATAAAGCACTCCACTGGGCCTCAAGAACAACCTTTCTACATGCACTCATTCTTATCTGCAAGTCAGCCACCTTGGAAAATGGCAACTACCGAATTAATACCCTGGAATGGGCACATCCATCCAAATGAAATGTGTATCATCATGGCCCTGAAGCACAAACATCAAAATTCTTGGCAGAACTATTTTTTCATGGCACAGGAGCAAATTCTAGACTCTTTTGTTCTTCTCTCTTTTATGGTCTTGCAAATTCGCTAAGTATATCCTTCCTTCCTTCCTTCCTTCCTTCCTTCCTTCCTTCCTTCCTTCCTTCCTTCCACTCATCCCCTTCCTTCCTTCCTTCCTTCCTTCCCTTGCAAAGTAATACATATGTATTGACCCCTTCGCCTTAACCGCACCCCCCAAATGCACCTTTTTGCTCTCCTTTTCTCTCTCTTCTTCTCTTTTTGTATGGCCTTTTTCCTTTTTTAGTGGTTGTGGCAGTTTCTCTGGAATGCTGGCAGGGGGTCTAGCTTTATGCATTTCAAAAGAGGTTGGGGAAGCAGACATACATAAAGCTTGATTTGGCTTCAGTGAAACCCGAGTTGTGTTGATTGAGGTTAGGAAAATTGCCTTGCCTCTGTAGCGCCCGCAGAACTGTGAAATCTGCTGCATCTCCTAAAACTGGTTGAAAGACTTCACGGATGTCCTTACAGCTTTAAACACAAAGGCCTGCAGTAAAACTTGATGGTTTTTCTGGCAGACGTTTTCTGAGAGTAAACTGCCATGTTTGTCAACAGGAACTGATTTATACTCTTCTGTACAAGTTAGAAATTGTTATTTAAGACAGACCATAGTTGGTTTAAAAAGCCAACTAAACAAGCCAGGGTTTGGAACTGGCTTGTTTAATAGAATAGCTGTCTGGCTGCCATCATCCCTGCCATCGAAGGCAAATGCCTGATGAAATCCAACACATTTGGAGTGCATCGACCAAGGAAATCTTGGACCAACCTCCATGCTAAGCCAGAATTCTTGCTTCATTTGGACGAAAAAGCCAGGAGTTTTTGAAACTGAACATTTGTTAAGGCTATTTCCAGCTGGGTGGGAGCAGAAAGGGGAAAGAACAAGAACAACCTCAAGGTTTTGTTCAAGCACACAGAATTAAGTGGACCAACATTAACAAGCGCCAACGCTAAGAAGTTGAACCGTAATGTTCAAATTGCTGTGAAATAGACATGGCTATACAGAAAAATATAGGGAACACTGGATCTGTAGAATAATAAGCCCTTTTCCAAGGAAGATGGACGATATACCTTCTGCATCCCTATGAGATGAAGCAGGCCCCAGAAAACTTAATTTCACCCTGTCAGAGAGAGAACATCATCTTAGTGTGTGTGTGTAAGGCCCGAAGGCTGCAGCAACTGAAGGTAATTAGGAGGCTGTGTCAAGTGAGACGTGGGGCCTCCATCTGAACTCAAAACTATAATTTGAGGATGTTGCACAGGGGGCTTGGTGGCACACCTCCCCTTCAAATAGACACTGGGCTTTGGACTGGGCTGGCAGTCTCCACAGAGTGGTGGGTGAAAACTGTAGAGAAGATGTGGCAGGTGGGAGGTTGACTCGTGCATTGCCTTTCAGAGCAAAGTAGAGAGGTTTGGTTATCTGCAATGTTTTATCGTTGCACGTTGCCTTCAGAGTAAGCAGGAAAACAAGTGTTGGGAACAAACAAATTCATTTACTCAATACCCAGAAGCCCACATTTCCTCGGTGTTTGTCACACACTTAAAAGGTACATGTCAGCCCTTAGAGGTAGTCCAGACAAGAAACACCAACCATGAGTACTAACACTACCTTTTTTGGTAAGGTTACAGTAATAGAATCTTGCAAGTCTGAAAGCACATCTCTCCCCCCTTGCCATGACTGTCCAAGAAACTTGGGAGGGTCCCTTCTGAGATGTTTGCCACATCCCTGAAGTCTACAGAATAACAGCAACAGCAAAAACAAAAACCCAGCAATAACGTGTGAAAGAGGCATTGGAAGGGCAATCAAATCCCATGTTTACCTCCTTCCCCTATACCTGCTAGATCCAAGCTGGTGGTGACCAACCAGGGAAGAGAACCTGAGTTTCTGGTGAAGAGCTTGGTGAATAGAACTGACCATATGTGGGGCTGCTATGAAAAACGCAAATTCAGAAAAAGATCCAAAATAAGACTCCAAACACAATGCTTTTTATGATGCAACACCATGATAATGCTAAGCTTTAAGCCAGGGTTAGCTTCCTATTGTGGGGGTGACATGATTCTCTTTAACAAGTTTGCTTCAGTGAAGTGCTTCTCATCCCCTTGTTGCTTCTGGTAATTCCAGGAACTGGAAGAGGTTTTGAGCTGGTGCTCAAGGCAGGAGAAGATTCTTTTGATATTTCCAGTACATGACTAGAAATGTTGGAGCAGGCTACTGCACCTGTATTTTTTCTGTTCCAATGGCCTCTACAGGATAATGAAATGGTTGAATGTGGCAGCTAGAACAGAAGAAGAGCAATGTGGTTACTTCCCTTCACTCTCAGAAATGGGGGGAACATTGCTTTACAAGTCAGTCTGGGGAGGGGATGGTTTTCAGTCAAGCTTTTCTTGAAACACAGAAGAGATACTCCAAAGATCCACACAGTCCTACTGGATATCAATTAAAGATTCCCCCAGCCCCTGAATTTTTATTAGTTGGCCATAATGAAGAGGCTGATGTGCTAGAGCACTTAGCATTTCAATCGAGCTACATGTTTCCCCATATTATTTAGTTTCTGAGGGCCACAAGAAATGTTACAGTGACATCTCTTAGCAGTGGATGTTCTGGTCTTTTAATAGGAGGCCGGGGAGGATCTTCAGTAACTAGATGTTTGATGTCTACTAGAGATGTAACACGCTTATTTACATCTTATTTTTGCAAAAGCAAAACATGGAGAATGGCCACATGCTGCCAGATTTTTGTGAAGTGGACTAGACAGCTTTAAGAAGACACAAACATGGATGCAAGAGAAGCAGATGATGGTCTACTCTGGACTAGTCAGATTTCAACAACTTTCTTTTTATTTTCTTGTACCAAAGCCCATAGTATATATTCCATACAGCAGTGAAAGCTGCAGACTATTTGATGTTCTTGGACATTTCACTTGGCTGAATAACTGTTCTGGCTCCCTTTGGACACTCTTGTGCATTTTTAATAGCTCAGAAAATAAATGTAAGCTTTCTCAAACTCTGTGAAAATTGAAGAGGGTGTTTTTGTTTTTTTAAAAAATGCTTATCCCCATTGGGAAGGATTAAAAAAAGAAGGAAAGCAAGCAAAGTCCAGTTATTAATGACAACCTGATTTCTGCTCCCTGATTTCATACGGTTTGGGGGATGATGAAAAAAAAAGAGGACACATCAAAGAGACATCAATAGGAAAAGCAGGAGGGGGAACCCAGCACCAGCAGATTCAAGACAGAAAAAAAGAATTTCCCCTTTCCCAAACTTTCAAGATCTGTAATATCAGATGTTTGTGTGCAAGAGAAGAAATTACCCTCCACACAGGGAGGGCTGATTGTTTGGCAGAGAACAAAGAATCTCTTTCAGATGGGGGAGAATCAAAAGCACCAGGCATGATCAGGGCAATGGAAATCCTGCCCCTTTTTTCATGTATGCGATGTGTGCAACGCACATTAAAAAGGGATGGGACTTGACCACCCAGTTGCATCCACTATTTTGACACGGTTGACACCCCTGCCCTCCCTGGCATGCCCTTGTTTTCAGAATAAACTTGTAACTTATTTCGTAGAAGGAGGAAAGAGAATGGATTCTATTCAGTAAGCCATTGGTGAGCAATTGTCAGCCCCACTAGGTAGACCAGACCAGGAGAACAACTCCAGAGGAAGGCTCAAACTATTTGTATTGAGGTTGTCTATAATCACAGAATCTTGCAAGTCTGATTGCATTGTACTTTCTCCTCTTTCTTACAGTTCAGGAAATTAGGGAAGTTTGGGTTTGAGCTGCTTCTGAATGTTATCTCATAGATATGAAAAAATGTTTCAGCCCCCTTAGCCTAGGTAATGGTTCCTGCGTATCTCCATCAAGGTCATCTTCCTTACTCTCTACAGCAGCATCCCATGAGTGCTGCCTGGATCTTAAATTCTTTTCTGTTCTCAGTAAAGCGAAAGTATTCTTCAACTCGAGGTTGACTTCTGGTGACTTCACAGGCACTTTATAGTTTTCTTAGCCACAGTAGAGAAATGCTTCTTCTGGAATGTTTCTTTGACTTTCCAGACTAACTTTTCTACTAGCTGTTCATCGAAGTCTGGTAAAAAAAAAAATGGGAACCATTATCCCTCATAAAGAAATGCAATAGTGGTTGAGATCACACAACACACCAAACCCTAAATCCAGGTTAGCAAAACACCATTGTTACGTCTATGTAACATGCTCTCTTGAAGCCAATGAACCATATTATAAACTATTAACATGATGGCCTGGTTGAGACAACAGACTAAGTCAAAGGCTCCATTCCTACTATGTGCTGAACCACAACGACTCAGCCACGTTTACTCTCTTCTAGTATGTGATGTGAGCATGAAACTGAGCAAACTCAGGGAGGCAGTGAAGGACAGGAAGGCCTGGCGCAATATGGTTCATGGGGTCACGAAGAGTCGGACACAACTTAACGACTAAACAAGTATGTGATGGGAATCCAGATAGTGTGTTTGGAGAAGAGAGGGTGAGAATGAACATCTTCCAGTCACAGTTTTCTTTCCCTTTCAGTTTTGCATGACACATGGATGCTTCTATGTAACGCTTCCCAGAGCCATAATGGTAACATCTTTATTGGTAACTGAGGATGGCTTTTATTGTAGATGTTGCTCTCTCCCAAGGGATCAGATTCCAGAACAAAACCTCACCTTACCTTAACTTCCATTGCTTGGAGAACAGAGTGCTTTCTCTACACCCACCAGAACTGCTAGTTTCTATCTTAATCATCTTTTTATATATATTGCTACCAATCGATTGAGGGAAAAAACCCAAGGGATCAAAACAAAGCAACAAACACCAGCTGTGCTGGACAATAGAAAAAAAGGAGCCAGAGCAATAATTACATTGTATGTGCTCTTTATTTGTTCTTGATTTGTTCCCTGAACTCTAAAGGGCAGGCTCGGAAGCCTTGATCCCTTGCCCTAAAGTGTGTTCTTTATCTTTTAGAATCAATCTTAATGAAGAATTGTTGCTTGAAAGGCACTGGGAGAATGATAATGCAGAAAGTTCTGGTTTTGTTACTTTCTGTTTTCCCATTTGGTGCCCTTCAGATGTGTTGAACCTCAGTTCCAAAAATCTTCTAGCCAGCCTGGCCAGTAGTTTGGGCATGAAGGCAATGCTCTTGGGGGTCACCAGGTCTGGAAGAGCTGTTGTCCTCCATCTTATATATTCATTGATTTTTCTAGCATTGGCTGACTTGATGGGAGACAAGTGGATCTGTGATTGTGGGCAGGGGGTTCCCCTTCCACCACTGAATAAAGGACAACGCTCTCAGGGCAGGAGTTCATGTTTCTTCGCAGGTTCAAACTTCCATGTTTTTCTATGTCATCGTTCACACAACTGGTGGATGGATCTCTTCTTTGCTGCAACTTGAAGAGACCCGTGGGATTTCTTGGAAAGTGGTTGTGGGCAAAGGCATCTTGGGGGGGGGGGGAGGTTGAAAAAAGTTGAGGTGGCAGCCATGACCGTATGATCAAAGTCCTGCTCCTTTTCTTTGTTGTCAACACATGTTTAAAAAAAGTGGGGTTTTGATTGTGTAGTTGTTTCTCCCATCTTGACTTTTTTGATACCCCCCTTACAGATGCCCCTAATTGTGGGATTCTTCTCCATAAATTGCAGAGAAATTAAGCCAAAAAGGGAGGAAGGTTTTCTTTAATAAGGCTCTTGGTTCCATGGACAAACTTGGAATTCATAACAAGCCAGGGACAGAACATAAGGATTTAAAAGCACAATCCATAATCAATGCAAGAGGCTACCAGACCTATTCCGGAGCACCCATTTATGCTCTCATCCTGCAGTCCAACTCTTTCATTTCCCTCCTCTAACTTTCTTGCTGAGTATCCCTAAGAGACCTCTGGTTTGGAAAACCATGCTTCATATTTCAACAGCTGACAGGCCCTTAACTAGAACAATCCTTGGCAGGCAGTGGAATAATGGAGTCAGGAGCAGAGGTGAATAAATAAACTTCTGGTAGTTTCTGTCAGGGCACGATCCCCTGCTGGACAAGTCAGGCCAAAAGGAAAGGACAGGAAATTGTGCTGGTGCCCGGCATTGAGTGAGCAACGGAAGGCGTTTCAGAAGAGGTTTCCAGGAAAACCTGCAGATTCACAGACATTCATATGAAATCACCGTTGCCACAGATCCACACACAGAGTGGCCCTTCTTGTGGATTTTGAGGATGGGTCATGAGGGTGAAACTGTTCTTGAACTGATTTAGACTTGTGGAGCAGTTCATCCTCCAGCATTACTGCCCACAAAAGATGCAACTTTTTCATTCAACTATACCGTGATATGTTTGCTGATAAATTTTTCTTAAGTAGCACCAAACATTTGATTGCTAGCTAAAACAAGAGCACCGTTGTTGACAGATGTTGCATGATCTCTGCGGTGTGTAAGGAGCCAGGCAAAGGGAGTCCCTTTCGCCCATATTTGAGAAGATTCCAAGGATACAGACAGATTTAAATAAGAGGAAAAGGAGTCAGTGAGTGAGTCTCAACATCCAATACAATTTTTGATAAGGTTTTCATAGGTTAAACATGCTAAGACTGCAGACTTAACACCCTGTTTCATTTCCAATCACCATCTACGAGACGTGATTACCTGTCTTACGGATGCAGGGTTTGTGATAAGCTATTCACTCTTTGTGCTGGAGACGTTTGAATAGTCCAACTCCAATCATCCTGGAATTAGCAGCTATTTCTCAGTGCCAACGATGGCATTTAGATGGACTTCCAGGTGAACTTTTAATCCTCAGTGACACAATCAAGATCGCTACCTGATTTTCTCGTGACAGTATCTTCTATAGCCTTTCCTTCCACTACAGGCAGCCATCCCTGGGCTGGAATCTTTTCCTTTATGATGGATTTTTTTAAATCAAATATATCTGGTGTCTCTCAGATAGATGCTGTAAGCACCAGACAAGGAGAGCTAGATATGTATGTATGTATTTATTTATTTATTTGCTTGTTTATTGTGTTCCAAAATGACCCATCAGCCACAGCTTCCTGCTCAGGGTGCGTGTCTGCTAAAAATGTACAATAAAGAAACCACACTGATATAGAACAATAAAAATCAGCAGCATTACAGAAGAATACTGGTATCAATAAATGTTGCAGATAAACTGGCAACAGAGATAGCAGCCAAACAGTAATCAGTGTCTTCTCACAGGTTTCCTAAAATGTACAATATTAAAAAGTCTTCATCTGGTGTTGCAAAGACACTAACACAAGCTCCAGACAACCTATCCGGGAAGGGCATTTCATAAACAGGGAGCCATGATTGGAAAGGCTACTTTTCTTAGAGACCTCATCTACTGACTATTGGAGCTGCAGCTTAACCCTGTGATGCCCAGAGGGGTTTTTTGCCAATCACAGCCATCCTGGAAACCCAAGGGGACTACCAGATTGTGCCTCAAGGCAAGATCAAATCAAACAATTGAAGCAAAACAGGTGCTTATCTGTTGCCGTTGGTTGTACTTCAAAATTTGGGCCTTGCTTTTGTCTTCCAATCAACTTCTGTTACAGGGAGGTGATTTCTCTGCCCCTCTATCTTGGGAGCAGCAAGGTGGCACATCCATCATGTCTGATGCTGCAGAATTACCAGGCTTTGGCGGAAAATGCACCCTGACTCTTCTGCATAAGTCCATCATTCTAAACAAGCGTCCTTCCAATGTCCAGTCAGCATGCAACACCGTCTTCTTTTCCAAAGCTGGAGCAGTTCTTCTGTGGCACGCTCTAAAGAGCACTGTGTTCTTTTGCAAGAGTGAGATGTGCTCATTAATTTGTTTCCAAGGGACAAAATCTTCCATACTGAATCTAGAAAAGGGACAGCAATTTGATTGAGGGGTGGGGGGAGTGAATAATCTTGAAACAAGAGGAACCTCAGTGGAAATGCTGCTTGGGGGCAGTTAGCTGCCATCTCCCCCATACAGCCCCCTATGCACATCTCCTTTCAAGGATGCTAACTGATCGTTTTTGAGAAGGTGAACTTCCTGTTGGCTCACCTTTTTAGTCTCATCAGCTCCTGCTCCTTTAGCTCCATGGGGCCAGAGAGCCAAGTGGAGAAATCTTGTCTTGGGTTCTTATTCTTCTTCCTCTGATGTCTCTCCACTTTCCCTACCCTCTGGATGATTTATTTGCTTTGTATATAAGTGGGGGTGCATAAATTGTGTTGGCTTGCAACAGATTTTTGATAAAGCGAGTTACTCAGATGCCTCATCAAATACTTCTTTCGACGTAATAACTTCTCTGTTGCAGAAATCTTTTTACAGCAAGAGATCTGCTTTGTGCAGAAGATAAAGCCTCGTTGTTGATTTCACATGAAGGAAGCTCTTTATTGAGATGACTTAAGTTTTCACTCTATTTCTCCCAGATCTCTTTTGTAACAAGCCAATGCAATAACACCCCTGAGGAGTGTTAAACTGTGACTCAATCAAAGGCTGTGTGGACTTACGTGTTTTAGCCAGTAAGGCAGCTACTCTAGGCTCTTTAAAGGGCTGCGCTCGAAGACCCCATGAAACTACAACACATCTGGACTGTTCAAAGGAAGTGGGGAGCTCCACCTTGCCTGACTGTGGTCAAGGTGGTCTTTCAAGCTGAGCATCATGCCCTTATCTACATGTAGCCACTGCCTAGCTAATCTATCTTCCTGCCAACCCCTTATATTTCTATTATACCATTTTAATATATTGCCTACTTAATGATTCTTGAATGGCTCTCTTTTGTATTTTGTTCGAGGTGGGCTCTCCCCAGCTGCAAGAAACCTCTTACATGGCTATCCACAGAGTATGGTCAAAAAAATCAAGATGGCAGTTACACCAGTGCAAGTGAAGCTGGTGAAGCTTTGATCACACCATCGTAGCCACCACCTTGATTGTTTTTTACCATACCCTGAGCTTCTATTATTGTGTTTGCATCCTGTAAAACTTCTCCAGACCACCAAGAGAAAGCCTAGGATGAGCTGAGCCAAAGCCTTTGGTCAAGGGGAGGGGGGTTTAAAAGTGGTAAAGTGTATTTTAGCTCTTGTTGGATGGCAGAAAGCAAGAACTGTGACTGTCTAGAGGGTGATGGAGATGACCTTGGGGAGCAAGACAGAGACAATAACAGTTATGTGAACAAAAGCAAACTTTAAGCCTGGGAAACCACAAAAGTGTGAGAAGGAAGCTCAAACTGACTAATTGCCTAATTCACTAGAACAGTGTTTCTCAACTTGGCAACTTTAAGATATGCTAGCTGAGGAATTCTGGGAGTTGAAGTCCACATATCTTAAAGTTGCTAAGGTTGAGAAACAGTGCACTAGAATATAAGAGGAGGGAGGGCAAAACTCAGTCAGGCTTTCGGTACTCTGTTACTAGATCAATAACAAAGAGTTCCAATCAGATCTGTGGAGTCTGTTTCCTAACCTGGCCTACCTCAGAGGACTGACATCAGTCTTGAAATGACTGCACCTCCTGTGGCTCAATTATTTAAAAAAGGGAAGAAAGCTGCAAGAAAAAGAAATCCCTATCCCTTCATTATGCATTGGTTATGCCTTAAGTCTGATAGATTCTGCTTTAGCAAAGTACAACAAGCAGATGGAGCAGCCACAAAGTTGATTTGGTCCACGGTTTAATGGAAATGTAGGTAATTTCACATTTTCCAATCGATACATGACTGACACTCAGTTACCTTTGACATTTGCACATTCCTCCATTTTCCAATGCAGTTTAGAAGGAGCAAAACATCTACCCTGATAAACCTGTGTGAATAACAAACATAGGTAGATCTAAGATAGGAAACCGCAAAGAATGGAGAATCCATAATTTTAATAGCCTCATCACCCTGTAGTGAAATATCATTGGCTTGTGGGTGGCCCCATAGCTAGCACCATAGTCTTGGGGAGTGTCTGCCCTTCGAGGTAGTCCAGACAAGAAGCATAAACCATGAGTCATAACACTGCCTTTATTGGAAGGTTACATCAACAGAATCTTGCAAGACTGAAAGTATTTCTCCCCTCCTCTCCTTGTCCTCTCTGGGAAATTAGGAAGGGTCCCCTCTGAGCCACTTCCCATGCCCTTTTTCCTTCTGGGGGCTGAGATGCCTTTTGCATGACAGTTGTCCCATCTGTGGCTCTTCCTCCCATCTCCCAAGGTCATTCTCACATACCATTACAGGAAGCTGGCCAAAGAACTGAGGGAGGCTCTTTAGCCCTATTGACCAGCCTGCAGACGTGTTTTGAGTCAACATCACAAACTTATATGAAACCCATATTTTTACAGCTTCAGTTGTGTTGATTTCTCTTGTGTCAATTAACATAACAAGTAAAGTCTTACCTGAAATAGAAACAATACCTTATAGTAAACAGCCCTATTATGCAAATGAAGATGATGGGGTGAGAGTTGTTCTGTGGCTCATCAGCTTTTCCGAAATTTCTAAATCTACATTTTAGAAGTAAAATAGCTTTTAAAGGATTGTTCACTAGTCAGTTGAAGGTTTGTAGCTGCATTCAAAATGACTCTAAAGAAGCAGCAAAACAGTTTATACAGTATGTGGCCATTCTGGTTAAATCCTGGCATTCGGAGGAACTGGACTGTTAAATTGCGTAGGTCGTAATACAAATGTTATGGACTTTGATGCTGCAAAATTCAGAACCAATATATTCAGGTTCTGTGCTCGGTGTATGTCTTTATTATACCTTAGAAAAGGAGTCCAAACCCAAATCATCACGAGGGCCACATGAAGGCCACATGTCTGGAGCCTTTTCATGTGTTGATACAAAATATTTGGTTTTATTAACTGGTTGATATCTAATATGTTTTGCAGGAACATATCTAGAGTGATACAGCCTGGAAACTCTCACCCATTAAGACCTGCCTTTTTGCTTAGCAAGGAGATCTTTCCTTCCTTTTTCTCTCCTTGCCTGGCAGAGAGACCATCCCGTCTTCCTTCCTTTCTCTAGCAGAAAGACCTTGCTGGCTCCTCCACCATCTTTCCCACATTGCAGTGGGCCACAATGCAAGGAGGAAACAACGCAGGACTTGAACCTGCAATTTTGTTCTCATCCACCCAGCAGGGTGCCCCTCTTGTGGTTCCAGGGTTGGAGAGATAGTAAGGGCTACCCCAAAATATGAAGGCTTGCAGGGCTGCATAGTAGCATCTGGCCTAGGAGTTTCTTCCTGGACATTCAGGTAATGTCCTGATCTGAGAACTTTGTCCTCACCATTTGGCTGAGGATACATGTGCCCCATCCATATGTCCTACCAGGTCTGGTCCTTCCAACTTAACACTATTTCCCCTCTTCCAGTTAGTGCAACTGCTTGAACTCTCCAGGCAGCTGACTGGTTGTGGAGCAGCGTGGAGGGTTGGTACAAACATAGGAAGGACAAGTGAGCACTGCAGTGGGAGGATGATCCTCAGGATCCAGCAAGCCCCATAGGTCACGCTCCTCATAGTCATGTTTGGTCTTGTGCAGGTCACATATGAGTTGGAGGACTGTGTGCTGCTTCTTGGGCTGCAAATTTGAGACCTCTGTTGTAATTACAAGATGTGGCCAAAAGTCAGGCTCTGCAGATTTGCTGGTTTTTAAGTCATTCCATTGCTTCTGATTCTTCACAGCCTGATAGACATCACTGCATGGGGATCATCTGTCAGGAACTGTTTCTTTGAGTTCTTGGAAGCTCCTGCTTGTGTCATCGGTGATAATATTTACCCCCCACCCCCTTGTTTTCTGCATCAGCACTTCCTCCAAGGATTCTTGCCTTTGTATTATATGTCCAGAATATCTAAGCTTTAGTTTCATCGTTAATGCTTCCTGTGAGCATCTGGTTTTATTTCATCTCCTATTGAACAATCTATTCTTCGTCCTGTCCTAGGTATTCTCAGCAATTTTCTCCAGCATCACAGTTCAAAGCAGTTAATTTTTGTTCATTCAGCCTTTCTGATAGTCCAGCTTTCACAGCATTACATTACAACTTGGGAAACTATCACCATGACAATAGCTACTTTACTTGTCAGGGTGATGTCTCCATACTTTAATATTTTGTTTAGATCTATCATAGTCTTCCTCCCAAAAAGCAGATATCTCTTTATTTCATGGCTATAGTCATCATTCACCACCCTCTGAATTTTTGAGTCTAGGAAGATAAAGTCTTCCTATTTCAGCTTCTTCTTTGCCTATTTGCATTGGGTTGGCATTGCTCATTGACATAATCTTAGGTTGTTGGGGGTTTTTTACGATAGAGCAAAAGACCAGTTTTTGCACTCTCTTATTTCACATCCAACAAGGGATTCCTTTTTCTGACTTCCAGCTATCCAAATAGTATCATCAGCATTATCTGAGGTTGTTGATGTTTATCCCAGTTATGATCATTCTAATCACTATTTCTTCTTGTCCAATATTTCTTATGATATATTCTCTCTATTAGTTAAATAAATTAGATGATAGAATACAAGCTTGGTTCACTCCCTTTCCAATTTTGAATTATTTAGTTGCTCCATATTCTATTCTAACTCTTGGTTCCTGGTCTTCATGCAAATTTGTTCAATAGGCCAATGAGGTGGTCTGGTACATCCATATTTTAAAAAGCTGTCCACAGCTCGTTGTGGTGTATAAAGCCGAAGACTTTGTACAATCAATAAAACAGAAATATAGTTGTTGGGGTTTTTTTAAACTCCATTGCCTTTTCCATTATTCACTGAATGTTAGAAATGTGATCTCAAGTTCCCTTGCCTCTTTTGAATCTAGCTTGTGCATCTGGCAATTCTCATTCCATGTATTGTTGAAATATGGACTACACAATCTTCAGCATTATCTTACTAGCATGTGAGATGAGTGCAATTGTTCAGTAATTTGAGCATTTTTAGCACTATTCTTTTTTGGTCCTGAAATATAAAATAATCTCTTCCAATCTCTTGGACTCTGCTGTGTTTTCCGTACCTGCTTACAAACCACATGTAGCACTTTAACTACATCATCTTTTAAAATTCTAAATAGTTTTGTCGGTATTTGATCACCTCCTGCAGCTTTGTTGCTAGTAATATTTTGTAGGGCCCATTTAACTTCATTTTCTAGAACGTCTGGCTCCAGTTCAGCGATCAAAACTTTCTCCAGTAGATCTTTGCCTCCTTTTGGTCTTTTATCATCCGTATCTTCACATAAAAGCTTCCCTTGATATCTATAATTTTCTTAAATAAATCTTTTGTCATTTCTATCTGTTGGTTATTTTCAATTTCTTTGCACTGCTTATTTTGATATAACTTTTTGTCTCTTCTGGCCCTTCTCCATAACTCAGCATTTAGTTAGGCCAATTGCCCTCTTTCTACTGCCTTTTGCTTTCTGGTCGTCTTCATCTGTTTTCAGTGTAACAGCAGACAATCGTTTAGCGTCCTTCGGCTTCTTGCCTTTCAGGACATTGTTGTCTCCTTCATCTTTAATGATGTCACACTTTTCCGTCCAGAGTTCTTCAGGCACTCTATTTATCAGATCTAATCCATTAAATCTATTCTTTATTTTCACTGCATAATCATCTGGAATATTGCTGAGGTCAGATGTTGATGGTTTTATTTGCTTTCTTTAGTTTAGTTCTAATTTTGCAAGGAGTTCATGATCTGAGCTGCAGTCAGCACCAGCAATGACAGAATAGAGATTCTCCCCTGTTGCTTGCAGAGTGTACAGACCATCTAACTTTGGCGTTGCCCATCTGGCAATGACTATGCATGGAGTCATCTTTTAGGTTGTTGGATGAAAGTATTTGCCACAAATAATTAATTTTCTTGGCCGAGCTCTCTTAGTCTGTCTCTCCTGCTCTGTTTGGAAGGCCAAGGCCAAATTGTCTCATTATTCCAGATTCTATTTTACTTCCAACTTTAGCATTCAAGTCTAATAATATGATAGTTTTTTGATGTTGTATCAACAAGGTGTTGCAAATCATTAAAGAGCTATTCATCTTCCAGTTCCTTTGCATTTGATGTTGCAGCATGGACATGGATCAGAGTAATATTGATTGCTTTGTACTGGATTCAAATTGAGTTCCTCCTCCTCCTCCTCCTCCTCCTCCTCCTCCTTCTTTTTAGATGATCAGAATACTGTTTTGGCACCTGTTTTTTTTTTTTTTTTTTAATAGTTATGGCTATCCCGTTTCTTCTAGGATTTTCTTGCCCACAGTAGAAGATCTGATGCTCCTCTGATGTGAAATGACCTATTCCAGTCCATGTCAGTGTACTGATTCCTAAAATCTTAATATTCAGTCTCGATATTTCTGTTCTAACACCTCAATTTTGCCTTGGTTCCTGGTTCTAACAGTCCATGTACTGTAGCAATGGCGAGCGTGTGTGAGAGAAAGAGAGAGAGTGTGCATTTGCAGCACCACGCTTTCTTTTTACCTTTGGCCACATCTGCTGCTAGAAAGTCCTTTGGTTTTAATCCTGCTGCATCATAAGCAAGACTGAGGTCAACCCTTCAAGGTAGACCAGACTAGGAAACCAAAGTCATTCAGACCAATTCTACTTTTATTATAAAGTTACAGTAACAGATTCTTGCAAGTCTGAATGCACTTCCCGCCCCCCCACCCCACCCCCCTTATCTTCATGAGAACTAAGGAGGGTCTTATCTGCTTACTCGGATTCTGCCCTGGACTCAGTTGTCCTGGTAGCAGCTCTTCCTCTTGTTCCTCCAGGTTATTCCTTCTGCCCATTGCAGTG
Source organism: Python bivittatus (assembly GCF_059951505.1). Classification (NCBI taxonomy): domain Eukaryota; kingdom Metazoa; phylum Chordata; class Lepidosauria; order Squamata; family Pythonidae; genus Python; species Python bivittatus. The sequence goes on from NW_028277032.1 coordinate 2,169,544, forward strand.
GGTTGCCACTTCCTTCTCCAGTGTTGTGATCCCGCTGCACACACACACACACACACACACACACATACACACAAGGGCGTCTATAGTCTGATACAGCAGTGGCTTGCCTGACAGCAGCGTTGTTGAGCTCGGTCTGTCAGCGCAGGAGGCAGGAGCTCCACTAGTCCGAGACAGGGCACACGGCAGCGGGTTCCAGCAGAGACACAAGTGAGGCACGAGCGAGACACAAACGAGACACGAGCAAGACATGAGCAATCACAAGTGAGGCACGAGGGGGGTACTAGATGGTTGTTGTCCCCAAAGCCTCCCATTCTTCCAAGACTTATTTTATAACGGCAGCCAGGGTTCCTCATTTCGGAGGGCGAGGCTCCCTTCTCATGAGTAGCCTTGCCGAACACCTTTGCAACGCTCTCTTTTCAGCGCGCCTCGTTCTCACATCAGGGGGTTCCACATTTTCCACCTCATTATCTGAGACTAACTCTGGCTGTTGCTCGCTGTCCAACCCCACCTCTGATGACCGCTCAACCTGCTGTTGGTCCGGTGCTACCTCCGACTCCGAATCAGAGCGGACCATGACTTCCAGGGATCATATTTTAATCTGGCCTCTTGTTTATGACCTGCCCATGATGGGTGATCCTTCATAGAGTCTTGGGATGCACAGGTCATTACCAGGTAATGATCCATGAAAGGATATGCAAACGCAGAGCCTCCTCAATCTGTTGATGTGGGTACAGAAGAGGCAGTTTCTCCCTTCTTAATGGTACACTCTTCTTCTGGATCAGCAGGCCTACTGCTCTCACTGGGAGGGCTAGATTTAGGGTTATCTTCGACTGGTAAAGGTGTCCACTCACTTTATCTCTTATGAAAGCTGCTGTTCTAGATTTATTTCCAGCAAAGAAACTTGGGAGAGATGTTTGCCTTGAAGTCCTGATGGCGAATGCACGGATGAATTGGTGAGCTGCACGAAATAAGAATGATATTGCATTAAACCTCATAAGATGGGTCAGTAGATCACAGATTGGATAGCATTTATGGCAGCAAGTATGCACTTCTTTTCTATAGCCATGTAGTAAATGTTAGAACTCTTAACAATTATGCAAAACCACAGCATGAAAGCCAAACTCTGGGAAATGCAATGTGTGAATGCCTTCACTCTTTTCCTCCAAAGGCAATAACTGAAGGAGCTGCTGCCTAGTTCTTCTTCCCCCCCCCCCCCAAAATAATACAAGAATGAATTAAATGAAAATCCCACCCATCTTCCTTGCCACCAGGATACACAATTGATTTATTTACTCTAAAACCCTTCTTCATTTCCTTTGTCTCCTGTCTTTTTGCTTCTTCCCTACCCAAAAAACAAAAGCACAAAAATCCCATTCTCCACCCTCTCCCCAACAAAAACACACTGGATTGATTTATTCAGAAAAAAAATGATTCATCTACCTCCTCGACTTCTGGCTTTTTTCCCCTCTCCCCACCTGAAAGGCAAAATCAAAACCAACATTCAAATATGTCTTGCAAAAATCCCACAATTGACTCAGGTACATTAAAAGGTTTCCTCTAATGCCTTAATTCCTGATTGTTCCTCCCTCCGTCCCCACATACCTAATACAGACAACAGATGGTAATTAATTAATTATTAATTAAACTCCAAATCACAGTAAAGCCAATCACAGCAACCTGAGGCAAAACTGACTCTTGGTTTGAGTGCAATCACCCCAAAGTAGGCTGGATACTGCAAACTGGAGGAGAGGCGGAAGTGGAGTCTGCCCGTACCAGCTGCCAGTCACAGTGAGCTCCAGGCAGTTTCTTTTTCTGAACCAGCTTGGGCCACGACATGTATCCCAAAAAGGTTTGGAGGGAATGAAGGGAATTGAGGAGGTTGTGGCCTCCTAGTCTGCATAAGTACATTCAGGTTTGCGGCTTTAAAAAAGTAAGCTGTTGGGGGCCAACTACCTAGGTACTCCACAGACCACTTGAGGCCTCCCGTGTAGGAAGATGGTACAAAATGCAGCAGTGTGAAAATGTAATAAATGAAGTAAAGTGCCAGGGGAATTGCTGAGCCCAAAAAGAGGTGACAGTGTTTGAAAGAACGATCAGAAGGAACGGGAATGACAAATCCCAAGGGACTTTCCCAGGCTAAATTCTTGAAAACTTTAGTGAAAAGACTAGCTTGAAGGAAAGCTATGGAGTTCAGCCAAAGAGCCTTAAGATGGAAGAGGCTTTGGGTGGTCTCAAGATAAGATCAAAGAAAGCAATCAATGCTGTGATTTTTAGAATGAATAGAAATCTTTCTTCCTGATTGAACTGGGGCTGGGTGATTCGGCCTTAAGAAGGACAGCTTTGGAGAAACAAATAAGTGGAGATTCTCCTAGCACAAGGGGAGCGGGACCCAGGTGGCAGGTATAACCTGCAGATCTTTCTTAAGCTGAGGATGCTTCAGGACTGCTCCAACTGTCCTCTCAAGGCTTTAGAGAAGCGTGTTTCAAATCTTCCCTGTAAGCTGCTGGGCTCAGAGGTGGCCAAGTGGCCAGAAATGCATCTGCATTTGTCACAATTCCCCTATTTTGCTTCCTGCAAAAGGATAACTCTTAATTCGGGTAGAATAGAAGACTCACAAGTCATGAGCTTTTAAATGCAGGACATATGAGTAGTTGAGAAAGCAGCTCTTGTAATAAGTAAGCCAACGTGTTTCCCCAGGGAGCTGAATGTTTCAGAGCACCAGGCCAATGACATGGTGACATCACCAACACAGTGAGCCAAAACTTTCAGCCACTTTTGAGTGACTTAGGGTTTTTGTTTTTTTGTTTTTTAGTAAAACAGATGCATCAAACCTTACAGAACCTTAAGACACTTATTTTACCCTCCTCCTCCCACACACACCACTTTTTTAAAAATTGCAAAGCCAAAACTTGGAATTTTGCTGCCAAACTTTCGGGGCAAAAACGTGAGCCTCGTTGCTACAAAAATGGAACCGTGGACACCCACCTCTATTTTATTAGAAGAAGAATCAAATTTCCTCAACCTGGCCCTCTCCAGATGAGCTGGTAGCAGCTGGAAACAAATTTTGTAAGACATCAGAAAAATGCCAAGTTGCAGAAGGCTGTATGTGACTGCACTAGGCTAATGTCAGGAATTTTAACCCATGACCTGTGGGACATTTGCTGTCCCCAAGCCTTTTATTCATGGGTTGTAAAACTCACTAGAGCATGAATCTGATTGTGTTACTAAAATGCAATGGCAAATCACTGCATGTTTTCTTCCTAATTTCCAAAAGGAAATAAAGGTCATAAGGTGTGTTAAATCTCTGAATATACTTAAGGGCAAATAAAGCAGCAAAACATGTAAAGAAATGGGGAAAAAAACTCACCCTCCAATGATCTCCACCATCTTGTGGGACATTGTATTACCTTACCTTTCCTTAAGGCTCTTGGCTAACAAAAATAATAGGAAAGCACTGATTACCCAGTAACCCAAATGTTCTCTGCTCCTGATCTATTCTAACCAAAATGCTTACTACATGTGGACCAGCCATCTGGTAAACTTGTACTGTAACAACTGTTTGGATTCTTCTAACCAAGTCTCTCCCCTCCCCAATCCCAGTAAAATATTTTATGGTAGAATATTTCACAGGATGGCAGAAAACCTAAGTGCAAAAGCACCAAGGGTTGAAACTTCCCAACAGCCTTTCCAAAATCTTAAAATACACTTTCTGGGAATGGTTGGGATCTACTGACCTTACAGCTGGATCTACTGAAGCTCCTACAAGGGACCTGACTGAGTGGGGCAATGGGCACTTCCTCTTAGCTATGTTAGTGCGCATTCTTCCAGTTCTTGAGTTGGCAGAAAAGTTTGCTGGCAGAATTTGCACTGTCCCAACAGCCAGGCTCCATCATGCCTCAGGAACTGCCAAAGAAGCATTAAGCAGTTCCTCTCCCCCCCCCTTTTTTTTTTTGCCTTGGTATGGTTTGTTAGAGTCAGTTTGGTGTCGTGGTTAAAACACCAGGCTAGAAACAGAGGACTGTGCATTCTAGTCCTACCTTAGGCACAAAGCCAGCTGGGTGACCTTGGGCCAGTCAATCTCTCTCCATCCTAGGAAACAGGCAATGGCAAACCACTTCTGAAATCTTGCCAAGAACACAGCAGGGACTGGTCCAGGCAGTTGCTAGGAGTCAACACTCCTGGTAAATGTAAGGTTTACCCCATTCGACTCAGAGAAACTCTTGTGACACGTGTGTTCAGCAAAGACATTTACTCAAGCGTAACATACGTAATTACAGACAAAGCCAGGACTGGCTTGGCACATTTTACAATACAATTTATAGTTCCCCGTTCCCGTGCTTAGCCCCTGTTGCTTGGTTACAGATTACCCGCAGTAATCCCCCCTTTACTCAAATGGCAGATTCAGTCCAGCTCTTTTGTGTCCTTGATTGCTTTCTATCAATGGCGTTGTTGTTGTAGTCGTTGGGTCTTTCTGTTGCTCGCAAAGCTGGGCACTCCCAATCACACGCTAATTGCTTTATCTCTAATCCGCTGCTCTCCCCTTTGTCTACAGCGCCCGCGGCAATTTGGCGTTGACACAAAGTATCCACTTGCGGTTTAGTTAAGCGGCGCCAGCTGGCCCATTAATCAGTTTGCGGTTTCTCACTTCCCCTTTCCTTGCTAGCGTTCAAGCAGTGAAACTGACTAAGCGCGGCTGGGCAAGTTCCTAGCGTGCCGTGCCAGCTGAATCTGACAGTAAGGATGGATGGATGGATGGATGGATGGATGGATGGATGGATGGATGGATGGATGGATTGTTAAAAGCCCCCTCCTATCTTTCCTTCAACCCTTTTACCCTTTCAGATCTTGCAACTGAGTTGACACAAGATGCTGAAATAGGCCACCAGTAGCTAATCACAAACAACAAGTTGATACAAGCAAAATATGAACCATGACAGGCCTACGCAGGCAGAGGAATTGGGAAAAGTGGAAAGGTCATCTCATATATGGAGAAGTGGGGCAAAGAACCAATGAGAGGGATAGAACAAGCAATAAAGAAATGTAGTGTTGCATCCTAAGTCTTAATAAGGTGAGATACCAACAAAATGGGGAGGAAGAAGATCCTGGGTTTCACTTCTCAGGTTGGACCAGACAAGTATTAACTGCATTACTCAGCCCCAGCGCCCTTCCTCCACCTGGTTGTCTCTTAGCAATCAGTGAAATGCACAGCAACTTTGTAAAGGATGGTGAGAAAGTAACATCAGCATATAGTTTGAACATACCAGGAAGATCTGAGAGACTTTTCCCCACCTGTTTCCCTGTTTTCCCTCCTTTCTTTCTCTTCCTCCTTCCTTACACTAGGGTGCTGAACTTTGTAGTCACTAAACTATCAATACTCCATTTTTGTTGGGTTCAGCCCAAAGAACTCCAAGAAACAATGCAAATACAGTTCTGTTGCATTTATTAGCTTCAACCTCAGGACAGAAATCTCACCAGACTGAACCCTAGTTCCCAAGCCAGCAAGCCACAACACCGTGAATTCCTTAGGGAGGTGCCAGCCTCATATTCTTGAACTTCCCACGCTCCTGTTGGGGGCTAAGAACATGCTTATGTCCCTGAGCATGGCCTTCATAAGTCCATTCCATCACAATTTTGTAACCACTTACCTAGATAAGCAGAGAAACAACAAGAAATGAAAGTGGTTCTGATTGGAGTCCTTGGTGCTCCAAAGCTTGATTGTTTGCTTGCAGACATTATGTTACCCGACTAGGTAACATCATCAGTGCTGGTGAGTGTTGGGTTTTCTCCCTGTTTATATACAGTAGAACTTGTTGTTGTTGTTGTTGTTGTTGTTTAGTCGTTAAGTCGTGTCCGACTCTTCGTGACCCCATGAACCATATTGCGCCAGGCCTTCCTGTCCTTCACTGCCTCCCTGAGTTTGCTCAGTTTCATGCTCATTGCTTCAGTGATGCTCTCTAACCATCTCATCCTCTGCCGTCCCCTTCTCCTTTTGCCTTCAATCTTTCCCAGCATCAGGGTCTTTTCCAAAGAGTCCTCTCTTCGCATGAGGTGGCCAAAGTATCTGAGCTTGAGCTTCATTATCAATCCTTCCAATGAGCAATCAGGGTTGATTTCCTTTAAGATTGACTGGTTTGACCTCCTAGCAGTCCAGGGGACTCTCAAGAGTCTTCTCCAGCACCACAGTTCAAAGGCATCAATTCTTTGGCGCTCGGCCTTTTTTATGGTCCAGCTCTCACAGCCATACATTACTACTGGAAAAACCATAGCTTTGACTATGCGGATCTTTGTCGGCAAGGTGACGTCTCTGCTTTTTAATATGCTATCTAGGCTTGCCATAGCTTTCCTCCCAAGGAGCAAGCGTCTTTTAATTTCATGGCTGCAGTCTCCGTCTGCGGTGATCTTGGAGCCCAAATAAATGAAGTCTGTTACTGCTTCCATTTCTACCCCTTCTATTTGCCAGGAATTGATGGGTCCAGATGCCATGATCTTAGTTTTTTTAATGTTGAGTTTCAAGCCAGCTTTCACACTCTCCTCCTTCACCCTCATCAAGAGGCCCTTTAGTTCTTCTTCACTTTCTGCCATTAGGGTGGTATCGTCTGCATATCTGAGGTTATTGATGATCCTCCCTGCAATCTTAATTCCGGCTTGTGATTCTTCCAACCTGGCATTTCTCATGATGTACTCTGCATATAGGTTAAATAAGCAGGGTGACAGTATACAGCCTTGTCGTACTCCTTTCCCTATTTTGAACCAATCGGTTGTTCCGTGACTGGTTCTAACTGTTGCTTCTTGGCCCGGATACAGATTTCTCAGGAGACAGGTAAGATGGTCTGGTACCCCCATCTCTTTAAGAATTTGCCAGAGTTTGTTGTGATCCACACAATCGAAGGCTTTTGCATAGTCAATGAAGCAGAAGTAGATATTTTTCTGGAACTCTCGTGCTTTCTCCATGATCCAGCGAATGTTGGCGATTTGATCTCTAGTTCCTCTGCCTCTTCGAAACCCAGCTTGTACATCCGGTAGTTCTCGGTTCATGTATTGCTGAAGCCTAGCTTGTAGGATTTTGAGCATAACCTTGCTAGCATGTGAAATGAGTGCAATTGTGCGATAGTTTGAGCATTCTTTGGCATTGCCCTTCTTTGGAATTGGAACATAAACTGACCTTTTCCAATCCCGTGGCCACTGTTGCGTTTTCCAAACTTGCTGGCATATTGAGTGCAGCACTTTAACACCATCATCTTTTAGTATTTTAAATAACTCAGCTGGAATACTGTCATCTCCACTAGCTTTGTTGTTAGCAATGCTTCCTAAGGCCCACTTGACTTCACTCTCTAGGATGTCTGGCTCAAGGTCAGCGATCACACCAGCGTGGACATCAGGGACATTAAGATCTTTCTTGTATAGTTCTTCTGTGTATTCTTGCCACCTCTTCTTAATCTCTTCTGCTTCTGTTAGGTCCCTGCCTTTTTTGTCCTTTATCATGCCCATCTTTGCACTAAACGTTCCTTTCATATCTCCAATTTTCTTGTAGAGATCTCTAGTCTTCCCCATTCTATTGTTTTCCTCAATTTCTTTGCATTGTTCACTTAAGAAGGCCTTCTTATCTCTCCTGGCTATTCTCTGGAAATCTGCATTCAGTTGCTTATATCTTTCCCTTTCACCCTTGCTTTTCGCATTCCTTCTTTCCACAGCTATTTGTAAAGCCTCATCAGACAGCCATTTTGCTTTCTTGCATTTCTTTTTCTTTGGGATGGTTTTAGTTGCTGCCTCCTGTACAATGTTACGGACCTCCGTCCATAGTTCTTCAGGCACTCTGTCTACCAAATCTAATCCCCTAAATCTATTCATCGCCTTCACTGTGTACTCACAAGGAATATGATCTAAGTCATACCTGAGTGGTCTAGTGGTTTTCCCTACAATTTAAGCCTAAATTTTGCAGTAAGAAGCCCATGATCTGAGCCATAGTCAGCTCCTGGTCTTGTTTTTGCTGTCTGTATAGAGCTTCTCCATCTTTGGCTGCAAAGTATGTAATCAATCTGGTTTCGGTATTGACCATCTGGTGATGTCCATGTGTAGAGTCGTCTCTTGTGTTGTTGGAAAAGAGTGTTTGCTATGACTAGCTTGTTCTCTTGACAGAACTCTATTAGCCTTTGCCCTGCTTCATTTTGTGCTCCAAGGCCAAACTTGCCTGTTATTCCGATTACTCCTTGACTTCCTACTTTAGCATTCCAATCCCCTATGATGAAAAGGACATCTTTTTTTGGTGCTAGTTCTAGAAGGTGTTCTAGGTCTTCATAGAACCGGTCAACTTCAGCTTCTTCGGCATCAGTGGTTGGGGCATAGACTTGGATTACTGAGATGTTGAATGGTTTGCCTTGGATACGCACTGAGATCATTCTGTCGTTTTTGAGGTTGTACCCCATTACTGCCTTTCCCACTCTCTTATTGACTATGAGTGCAACTCCATTTCTTCTAAGGGTTTCTTGCCCACAGTAGTAGATATAATGGTCACCTGAATTAAATTCACCCATTCCTGTCCATTTCAGTTCGCTGATTCCCAAGATGTCGACGTTCAATCTTGTCATCTCATGTTTGACCACATCCAGCTTGCCTTGGTTCATAGATCTTACATTCCAGGTACCTATACAATATTGTTCTTTACAGCATCGGACCTTCTTTTCGCTTCCAGATACATCCACAGCTGAACGTCCTTTCGGCTTTGGCCCAGCCCCTTCACTCTTTCTGGAGCTACTTGGAAATGCCCTCCGCTCTTCCCCAGTAGCATATTGGACACCTTCCGACCTGAGGGGCTCATCTTCCGGTGTCATATCTTTTAGCCTTTTGACATTGTCCGTGGGGTTTTCTTGGCAAGGATCCTGGAGTGGGTTGCCATTTCCTTCTCCAGTGGACCACATTTTGTCAGAACTCTCTGTCATGACCTGTCCGTCTTGGGTGGCCCTGCACGGTATAGCTCATGGCTTCACTGAGTTACGCAAGCCCCTTCGCCACGACAAGGCAGTGATCCATGAAGGGGACAGTAGAACTACCAAGGAGAAAACCACCAAACCCCACCAACGCTGGCAAGACAAGTGGGTTTGAGTGCTGGGAGACAACGGGATCAATCATCAAGGTCACAACTGTGGCAGAGCCTTTTGAAGGATACTGAGTTCACTAACCTCGCTTCTAATCACTTTCAGAAATTGCCTATTTAACTATCTTAAGGCTATTAGAAATATTTGGAACAAGTTTGAAAAGCCACCTGGTGAATCTACCCTCATTTCTGAACAAAAGAAAATATAACTATACATTTAAGAACTTAAAGAATTTTAAACAAATAGCAAAAAGCTAAATAAGATTTTGAACCGACAAAGGTATAAATGAATTAAAGGTCCAGACAAATTTGGAATATTAAAATGTTTACTAAAAGATTTTGGAACTAACTATGTAAAATAAACAGCTTTTTGTGGGAACTAGGATTATTTTGTCTACTGTAAGAGATTAGAGAATTTATGATTTAAATTGGATACTAGAGGGGACTAAAGATTCCAGACAAAAAGAAAAACAACTGTCTCTGGTTTTGATTTGGAATGGGACTTACAAAATGACACAAAACACTGTAACATTTGAAATATTAAAGGAAGTCTTCAAAGAATGGGGCCAGAAATTAGTAGCCATAATATCAACAATGCCTGCTTCTATGGACAGACTATGTTTAAAGTGTGAGATTTGCCCCGTTCGACAGAGAAACTCTCGTGACACGTGTGGTTCACAAAGAAGGTTTACTCATGCGTAACGTAGTAGTCACAAGCAAAGCCAGGACTGGCTTGGTACAATTGCATCACTTGTTATATTCCCCCCTACCCGCGCTTTTTCCCGCCTCGTGATCGCGTTGCAGCTGTGGACTATTGGGCCCCCCAATGTCCCCCTTGATTGTTCATGATGGCAGGGTCGGTCAGAGTCCATTGTCCTTGATTGCCAGTCCCCCTCCGGCTGGGTTGGCCCCTCCCTGCTACGTGCAGACCGCGGGTTCTGTGCTGCGTTGCGATCTTGTTTCGCTGCCCTGCGGCCCCGTTCCTTGCTTGCTTGCGCCGTTATCAGTTCATAATTAAAAGCTTCCGCTGCGGTTTTCCTGTTTAGCTGGCCGCAGGTGGCTCGTTAATTAGCGGCGCTTTCGGTTCCTCTTTTCCCCGCTAGCTACCGCCGGTGGATTCCGCGTGGTCTGGTTGCGAGCTTCCCTGCAGCCCCGTGCTTCCCTGCAGCCCCGTGCTTCCCTGAAGCCTCGTGCTGACCGAACCTGACATGCCGCCCCCCTGAAGACAAGTCCCCCTCTTAATTGGGCTACTAGGGTGTTGCCCCCCCATCTGCCATAACGGTGTGCCTTTCCTTGGCTAAGTCACTTATAGGATGGGTCCCCGAAGGTTCTCCTTCCCCTCCTTCCCTTCCTTCGCCGCTGCGCACGTCGAGCAGCTGGCCACGTACTCCCTCGTATCCCTCCGGAGAGACGGCCACCAGAACTGTTCACGCAGGAGGTGGAAAGTCCTAACAAACCCACAGTGTCCCGTAGTGTCCTCGGTGTGCCCTCTCCGGAGCACATCCACCCAGCAAGCTTCTGGAACGTAGAGCCTCCCCTTGTGCTCCCAGCAGGTCCCTTGTTTCGTCAGGGAGTCCTTGTTGTTTACTAACCAGGGGTCTCCCTCGCTCGCCTCTGCACAGCGCCGCCTCAGCTCCGGCTCGGCTCCCTTCCCCTGCTTCTCCCTTGGGGGTTGGGCTCCGCCTTTCGCCTCCAGCTGGGTCGTCCTTGTTGGGTCCCTGGATTCGAGCGGCGGCTCCCTCAGTGTCCTACAACCTTCCAGGTTCCCCTGGCCGCGGCCAGGTCCCGGTCTATCGCCGGTTGCTTCACTCACGCTTGGCGTGGACCAGTCAGCTCCCGGCGCCGCTCCTGCCCCCGCTCTTGATGCCAGTGTGATCGCCGCCTGCTTTGCCACGGGGCCCTCGGGTCCCGCTGCCACCGTCTCTGCTGTAGCCGACCCCTGCGTTGCTGCGGGGCCCTTCGTCGTCGATGCCACCGCCACCTCGGCGGTCTCTGACCCCTCTCGTTTGTTGGTCGCCCTCGGCGCCGTCCTCGTATTCGCCTGACGGGCGGTTGGTCGCCCGGGCCCCGCTGCTGTCGCTGCTGCGGCTTGCCGGCCCTCGGCTCTCCGTCGCGCAGTCACCACCTCGCCTAGCTCCGTGGGGTCCTCAGCTCCCGCGCCGCCTCCGCGGCTCGACCTGGCTTCCCCGGTGGTGCCGTCGAATCGCACCGTCTCTGCTGCCACGCTCTCTCGTGCGCTTGCCGCCTCGGCTCCTCTGCCGGTCTCCCTCGGTGCCGCCCTCTCCGCGTGTGCAGTTGGTTTCCCGGGCTCTATTGCCGCCACTGCCGCAGCTCGCCGGCCCTCGGCTCGCCGTCGCCCAGCCGCCACCTCGCCGGGTTCTGTGGGGCCCCCTGTTCTCGTGCCACGTCCGCAGCTCGACCCCGTCTGCTCGGTGGTGCCGCCGAACTGCACCGTCTTGGCCACCCAATCGATGTGCGGGTTCTGGCGCGTAAGCCATGCCAGCCCCAGCACTAGTGCATGGCCGGCCCCCGGGGCAACTACTAAGCCTAGCTCCTCCCGGCTTGTCCCCACTGTCAAACCGACCGGCTCAGTGCGATACTGCGCCGGTTCCCCCCCTGCCGTCGATCCATCCAACTGGCTGAGTGCGAGGGGCTTTCTGAGTCTCCTCACGCTGAGCCCCAGCGCGGATGCCAGTACCGGGTGGATCAGGCAGTGGGTGCATCCCGAATCCAGCAAGGCATCGACTTTCGCCTCTGCTTCTGATCTCACCCCCTTGAGGTGGACCCTGATCCTCATGGGCGAGTAGCTTCTTCTGTCCCGCCCTTCCTCATGCTGCCACTCCGTTGGCTGCTCTGGGGTGCGCCTCAGCGTCGCCGGCCATCGCCTCCCGCTGGCTCGCTCTCCCTCCTCGCAGAGCCGGGCTTCCTCGTGAGCCAGCCGGCTCCGCTGCACACCGCTCCACTAGCTGCTGTCTCCTCCCAGGATCGGTCGGGGTCCCTTATAGCCGGGAATCGCCGGCCCCCGTCCTTTGTGCAGCTCGCCAAGACCCCCTGCCTCGAGGGGCACTGCACCATCCGATGCCCCTTGCCTCCACACCGGTAGCAGGTCCCTGCAGTCTGCCGGGCGTTTCCAACCTCGATCCTCTGCCGTCGGTTCCTGCGCCTCGCCTCCGGTGCCGCCTCACTTTGGTCCGCTGTGGCTGGTATCGGGGCTTGCGCCTCTTGCTTCCCTGGGTCTCCGGCATCCCCCGCCGTCTCCACCAGCCAGCTCCACTTCACTAGAGCCTCCAGGTCGTCCCTACTGGGTGCTCCCCCCTGGATCTCTGAGTGGAGCCTGTCCTGCACAGGGAGATAGGTTAGTGGCTTGGGGCGCCCCGAGAGCTCGCTCCTTGAGCTCCTGAATCGGGGCGCTTCTGCTGGCCGCCGACCCCCCTTCGCGCTCCCCGTCAGGCTGACCACTTCTGCTAGCCTGGTCTCCACGCCGCCCTCTGCGGCTGCCCCAGCCGGGGCCCTGGGTCCGCCACTCCATGCCTCCCGCATGCCCGGTACAGCTGTCGTCTGCTGCTGGAGGTCGCCCTCCAGCCCGTCCAGCCTCTCCTCCGGCTCCTGGCTCCCGGACCCTGCGCCGCTGCTCCCGGGAACCGCACGTCCCGTCAAGCCCTCTGGCTCCGTCCCGCTGCTGAGCGCCCACTTGGCGCCCCGCGAACTGGCCGTGGTTGTGGGTCCCCTCTTCCTCACGCTAGGGACTGGAGTCATCTGCGCAACCTCTGGTCTAGGCTCCGTGCAGTTTCTTGAGGTCATATCCTCACTGCTGCCGTTATCGCCCGATTCCTTCTTCGCCTGCGACTCTGCCCCTGGGGCCTTGCCCCGCCGGAAGATGGTCTGCAACATCACTTGGACAGCATCCATCCGCTGCTCGATCTTGGCCTCCAGTCGGGTGAATCGTTCCTCAAGCTCTCGGGCCTCGGGTTCCGAGTCACTACTCGTCGCGACCCCCCATGCTGGCGACCCGTTGGGGCTCCTGCCCCCGCCGAACGACCACCCGTCCTCTGGCGCCCTCTTGGCTGTGTCCGTGCGCCATTCGCCCCGGACTGGTCCCGCCATCACGCCTTCAGATCTGGGCTCCTGGTAGCCCAGCTGGCACGCGGTTTCCCCATCGCTTGCCATCTCCTGGTGCCGTTAATCAATTCCTCTCCGGTCTTGGCTGCAGGGAAAGAAAGGTGAGCGCTCCTCGGTGTGTACTGGGTAGCACTCAATGTGAGTCCTGGCTTTATGTGAGATTTGCCCCGTTCGACAGAGAAACTCTCGTGACACGTGTGGTTCACAAAGAAGGTTTACTCATGCGTAACGTAGTAGTCACAAGCAAAGCCAGGACTGGCTTGGTACAATTGCATCACTTGTTATATTCCCCCCTTCCCGCGCTTTTTCCCGCCTCGTGATCGCGTTGCAGCTGTGGACTATTGGGCCCCCCAATGTCCCCCTTGATTGTTCATGATGGCAGGGTCGGTCAGAGTCCATTGTCCTTGATTGCCAGTCCCCCTCCGGCTGGGTTGGCCCCTCCCTGCTACGTGCAGACCGCGGGTTCTGTGCTGCGTTGCGTTCTTGTTTCGCTGCCCTGCGGCCCCGTTCCTTGCTTGCTCGCGCCGTTATCAGTTCATAATTAAAAGCTTCCGCTGCGGTTTTCCTGTTTAGCTGGCCGCAGGTGGCTCGTTAATTAGCGGCGCTTTCGGTTCCTCTTTTCCCCGCTAGCTACCGCCGGTGGATTCCGCGTGGTCTGGTTGCGAGCTTCCCTGCAGCCCCGTGCTTCCCTGCAGCCCCGTGCTTCCCTGAAGCCTCGTGCTGACCGAACCTGACATGCCGCCCCCCTGAAGACAAGTCCCCCTCTTAATTGGGCTACTAGGGTGTTGCCCCCCCATCTGCCATAACGGTGTGCCTTTCCTTGGCTAAGTCACTTATAGGATGGGTCCCCGAAGGTTCTCCTTCCCCTCCTTCCCTTCCTTCGCCGCTGCGCACGTCGAGCAGCTGGCCACGTACTCCCTCGTATCCCTCCGGAGAGACGGCCACCAGAACTGTTCACGCAGGAGGTGGAAAGTCCTAACAAACCCACAGTGTCCCGTAGTGTCCTCGGTGTGCCCTCTCCGGAGCACATCCACCCAGCAAGCTTCTGGAACGTAGAGCCTCCCCTTGTGCTCCCAGCAGGTCCCTTGTTTCGTCAGGGAGTCCTTGTTGTTTACTAACCAGGGGTCTCCCTCGCTCGCCTCTGCACAGCGCCGCCTCAGCTCCGGCTCGGCTCCCTTCCCCTGCTTCTCCCTTGGGGGTTGGGCTCCGCCTTTCGCCTCCAGCTGGGTCGTCCTTGTTGGGTCCCTGGATTCGAGCGGCGGCTCCCTCAGTGTCCTACAACCTTCCAGGTTCCCCTGGCCGCGGCCAGGTCCCGGTCTATCGCCGGTTGCTTCACTCACGCTTGGCGTGGACCAGTCAGCTCCCGGCGCCGCTCCTGCCCCCGCTCTTGATGCCAGTGTGATCGCCGCCTGCTTTGCCACGGGGCCCTCGGGTCCCGCTGCCACCGTCTCTGCTGTAGCCGACCCCTGCGTTGCTGCGGGGCCCTTCGTCGTCGATGCCACCGCCACCTCGGCGGTCTCTGACCCCTCTCGTTTGTTGGTCGCCCTCGGCGCCGTCCTCGTATTCGCCTGACGGGCGGTTGGTCGCCCGGGCCCCGCTGCTGTCGCTGCTGCGGCTTGCCGGCCCTCGGCTCTCCGTCGCGCAGTCACCACCTCGCCTAGCTCCGTGGGGTCCTCAGCTCCCGCGCCGCCTCCGCGGCTCGACCTGGCTTCCCCGGTGGTGCCGTCGAATCGCACCGTCTCTGCTGCCACGCTCTCTCGTGCGCTTGCCGCCTCGGCTCCTCTGCCGGTCTCCCTCGGTGCCGCCCTCTCCGCGTGTGCAGTTGGTTTCCCGGGCTCTATTGCCGCCACTGCCGCAGCTCGCCGGCCCTCGGCTCGCCGTCGCCCAGCCGCCACCTCGCCGGGTTCTGTGGGGCCCCCTGTTCTCGTGCCACGTCCGCAGCTCGACCCCGTCTGCTCGGTGGTGCCGCCGAACTGCACCGTCTTGGCCACCCAATCGATGTGCGGGTTCTGGCGCGTAAGCCATGCCAGCCCCAGCACTAGTGCATGGCCGGCCCCCGGGGCAACTACTAAGCCTAGCTCCTCCCGGCTTGTCCCCACTGTCAAACCGACCGGCTCAGTGCGATACTGCGCCGGTTCCCCCCCTGCCGTCGATCCATCCAACTGGCTGAGTGCGAGGGGCTTTCTGAGTCTCCTCACGCTGAGCCCCAGCGCGGATGCCAGTACCGGGTGGATCAGGCAGTGGGTGCATCCCGAATCCAGCAAGGCATCGACTTTCGCCTCTGCTTCTGATCTCACCCCTTGAGGTGGACCCTGATCCTCATGGGCGAGTAGCTTCTTCTGTCCCGCCCTTCCTCATGCTGCCACTCCGTTGGCTGCTCTGGGGTGCGCCTCAGCGTCGCCGGCCATCGCCTCCCACTGGCTCGCTCTCCCCTCCTCGCAGAGCCGGGCTTCCTCGTGAGCCAGCCGGCTCCGCTGCACACCGCTCCACTAGCTGCTGTCTCCTCCCAGGATCGGTCGGGGTCCCTTATAGCCGGGAATCGCCGGCCCCCGTCCTTTGTGCAGCTCGCCAAGACCCCCTGCCTCGAGGGGCACTGCACCATCCGATGCCCCTTGCCTCCACACCGGTAGCAGGTCCCTGCAGTCTGCCGGGCGTTTCCAACCTCGATCCTCTGCCGTCGGTTCCTGCGCCTCGCCTCCGGTGCCGCCTCACTTTGGTCCGCTGTGGCTGGTATCGGGGCTTGCGCCTCTTGCTTCCCTGGGTCTCCGGCATCCCCCGCCGTCTCCACCAGCCAGCTCCACTTCACTAGAGCCTCCAGGTCGTCCCTACTGGGTGCTCCCCCCTGGATCTCTGAGTGGAGCCTGTCCTGCACAGGGAGATAGGTTAGTGGCTTGGGGCGCCCCGAGAGCTCGCTCCTTGAGCTCCTGAATCGGGGCGCTTCTGCTGGCCGCCGACCCCCCTTCGCGCTCCCCGTCAGGCTGACCACTTCTGCTAGCCTGGTCTCCACGCCGCCCTCTGCGGCTGCCCCAGCCGGGGCCCTGGGTCCGCCACTCCATGCCTCCCGCATGCCCGGTACAGCTGTCGTCTGCTGCTGGAGGTCGCCCTCCAGCCCGTCCAGCCTCTCCTCCGGCTCCTGGCTCCCGGACCCTGCGCCGCTGCTCCCGGGAACCGCACGTCCCGTCAAGCCCTCTGGCTCCGTCCCGCTGCTGAGCGCCCACTTGGCGCCCCGCGAACTGGCCGTGGTTGTGGGTCCCCTCTTCCTCACGCTAGGGACTGGAGTCATCTGCGCAACCTCTGGTCTAGGCTCCGTGCAGTTTCTTGAGGTCATATCCTCACTGCTGCCGTTATCGCCCGATTCCTTCTTCGCCTGCGACTCTGCCCCTGGGGCCTTGCCCCGCCGGAAGATGGTCTGCAACATCACTTGGACAGCATCCATCCGCTGCTCGATCTTGGCCTCCAGTCGGGTGAATCGTTCCTCAAGCTCTCGGGCCTCGGGTTCCGAGTCACTACTCGTCGCGACCCCCCATGCTGGCGACCCGTTGGGGCTCCTGCCCCCGCCGAACGACCACCCGTCCTCTGGCGCCCTCTTGGCTGTGTCCGTGCGCCATTCGCCCCGGACTGGTCCCGCCATCACGCCTTCAGATCTGGGCTCCTGGTAGCCCAGCTGGCACGCGGTTTCCCCATCGCTTGCCATCTCCTGGTGCCGTTAATCAATTCCTCTCCGGTCTTGGCTGCAGGGAAAGAAAGGTGAGCGCTCCTCGGTGTGTACTGGGTAGCACTCAATGTGAGTCCTGGCTTTATGTGAGATTTGCCCCGTTCGACAGAGAAACTCTCGTGACACGTGTGGTTCACAAAGAAGGTTTACTCATGCGTAACGTAGTAGTCACAAGCAAAGCCAGGACTGGCTTGGTACAATTGCATCACTTGTTATATTCCCCCCTTCCCGCGCTTTTTCCCGCCTCGTGATCGCGTTGCAGCTGTGGACTATTGGGCCCCCCAATGTCCCCCTTGATTGTTCATGATGGCAGGGTCGGTCAGAGTCCATTGTCCTTGATTGCCAGTCCCCCTCCGGCTGGGTTGGCCCCTCCCTGCTACGTGCAGACCGCGGGTTCTGTGCTGCGTTGCGATCTTGTTTCGCTGCCCTGCGGCCCCGTTCCTTGCTTGCTCGCGCCGTTATCAGTTCATAGTTAAAAGCTTCCGCTGCGGTTTTCCTGTTTAGCTGGCCGCAGGTGGCTCGTTAATTAGCGGCGCTTTCGGTTCCTCTTTTCCCCGCTAGCTACCGCCGGTGGATTCCGCGTGGTCTGGTTGCGAGCTTCCCTGCAGCCCCGTGCTTCCCTGAAGCCTCGTGCTGACCGAACCTGACATAAAGGATGTTAATGAAGGAATGACAGATGTAAAACCAATCTTGCTTGATCCAGAAATAGTGGAATCAAAAATATTGGATTAAAAAAAAGCGTGGATTACAAGACAGAGAAGGTATTTAGTGGAAATAAAAGTGACAGGCCAAGAGAATGATCCAGATAAGGACTCTTTATTGGATATACTGTTCAAAAGAAGCTGGGTGAAGTTTTAAAAATTAAAGAGAAAATGCAAGTGATAAACCAAGAAAATATCCTGGATAATGTCTTTTTATTGGATTTACAAAAGAGCCTTGATAAAGCCTTGAAGAAGCCTATGTGATGGGACAAAGAAAAATTGAACAGAGATCAAATCCTACAATATTTGAATGAACTAAAGGTCAAGATTTTCAGAGGTAAAAGGAAAGAATATAAAGTTGGTTTATTTGATCAAGGTTAAAATAAGACATGTTTTTATGAAATTCTGGCAACCCTTTATGGACTTTTTGCTGACACCAGGATTGAAAAGTTAATGTCTTATGGATTTGCTTATAGATAAGGGATGGGTTATGGGAAGAAGAGATATCTGTTTGTAACCTTATGGGGGTGAAGAGCTATCAAACTTGTTTATACTTGTTGTGATGAAGATTGGAAGTCACTTCTTTATATATTTCTTTTCTTATTTCACTTTTTCCTTTTTCTTTTCTTCTTTTTTACTTTTTCTTTCTTTGCACTTTTTACTCCCTCTTTTTATTTTTCTTTCTCTGAGTTTAGTTTGTATTAGTTTTTATTACTGTAATTAAAATCTTCGAGAGAGAGAAAGTCGAATGGTTCCTGAATTTATCAAATTATCTGGGTTCACACAATACACTGAATCCTGAAATAATCAAATGGGTTGGGCTCCCACAACATGCTAGGGCACAAAAAACTAATTAGAGTCAACACAAACCATGTTTAGGACATGATGCAAATGCAGCAGTAAGAACTTTTCCTAGGTTGTGCAAATGCACTTTCCAAGAAGGAGTCAGACAAATTGGAGTGGATGAAGAAGAAAGCATCAACAATGGTCCAGGAACTAGGAACCAAGTCCTATGAAGAAAGATTGAGGCAACTAGAGACCTTTATTCTTGTGAGGAGAGTCTTGGGATGGAGGAGAAAATATGATAGCTGGCATACAAAACACAGAAATAATTTCCTTAAGCTACAGGAAGGACTGATACTGACTGAACACTAAAAAAAAAAAGTGTTTGATGGTAAAAGCTGTTTGATAGGGGAACTGACAGCATTAGATTCACCTTCATCAGGTGTCTTCAAGCCAGGGATGTCCACAGGGTACGGTCAAAAAATCAAGATGGCAGCCCCTTTACCCTTTATTTGATGGCAGAAGGTCTACACTCACTGACCTCATTTGCACATTGCACCAAGTCATGGGGTCACCTTAGATTCAGACAGCATGATAAGCCAAAATCAAACTACATCATGTCTT
The DNA here is from genome assembly GCF_059951505.1 of Python bivittatus. Classification (NCBI taxonomy): domain Eukaryota; kingdom Metazoa; phylum Chordata; class Lepidosauria; order Squamata; family Pythonidae; genus Python; species Python bivittatus. The sequence goes on from NW_028277032.1 coordinate 2,188,577, forward strand.
AATGTGATGCAGGGCTGTCCAACAGAGCGTGGTCAAAAAAGTCAAGATGATGGTCATGACGCAATGGAAGCTCCACCTATTTTTTATGTGTAGAGCTCCATCACACTGTTGTGACCCCTTCTGAACGTTGTGACCGTGCTCTGTGAATACTCCTGCTTCAAGCTGCAGTTGGATAGATGTTTGAGGTGGGGGGTGTTTTAATTTGGATTCCTGCACAGAGCCAGAGGTTGGAATCTATTGCCTTACTACTCTTTCCAACTCTAACATAATACAATTCCATGAATTTATACGAAGGTCACCCCAGAAAGCGGTGAACCTCATTCTTTCTCCCTCACAGTATTAGAAAACAATTGAATGCCCTTCCTTAGATGCCTCCCCCCCACTACACACCACCCCCAGCATTTGATTTGCTCATTCTTTTTTGCTTCCCCCTGCTTCTAACAGAATGCAAAGGGCAAAAATATTCCATCCACAATATTAGATGCCGTACACAGGAAAACAAGAAGAGAGGGTCCGCTTTATTTCCCCCCAGCTCCAGCAAATCTCATCCAAGGCTCCTTGTCAGTGCTAGAGTGCTTGGAGGCACTCTGTTAGAGAATCTGTCATTGGACGGCTAGTCCAACTTGTGCCTGGTCGTAGCAATACTTTACACTATTGTCTTGATATTGTTGCGTTTTCGAGAGAAGAAGGCGTTCACTTCTGGCAAGCATTCTCTCACCCATTCTCTCCCACTGCCTTTGGGCCTATCCCTACCACCACCAGTCCTGAAAGCTCTTTATCTAATTCTTTTCCTTCCGGACTACAGCGATTGGCACCAATACTCGAATTCCCTGTTCCCTGCTCCAGAGCATCCTTTGTTGTCCTGAGCAAGGTACAGCAAATTCTCATTATCAGTGTAGCAGATTTTCAGTGTAGGGCACAGAGAAGTGGAGAGGGGAAAAATATATGTTCCATGGATTCATGGCTTTCTTGAGCTCTAGAGAGCAGGGCTGCATTGTAAGAGGGCGCCGAATAGCCTTACATGTTTTGATTATGGAAATGGAACAAAAAGGATGGAGGAGAGCAAGAACTAGAACAACTGGGGGTATTTCAGCAATTGTCTGTAGGGATATGGGCAGGTTTTCAGTGAACATTTTCATGCAAGCTTACCCATTTTACACTTCCCAAACCTACCTCTAAATGAAAGCAGGACTGAGTGAAAATCCATTCTTTTCAGAATCTGAGAGCTGTGTCCTGATTCCAATAATGGCCAAAAATATGTATGTATTAAAGAAAAGGGTTCATAAAGTGTTCATAAAGTACATACAAAAGAAAATGTGTATTTGAAAAATGGATAGCCTGTAGTTTCCCTCCCCACTGGTGTAATCTGGATCTGAATCTGAATCTGAATCTGGGGCTGGCACATATGACCTCAGATACAATGACCAATGCCTTGGTCTCTTAGTGAAATAATGGTAAACTTCTGGATTTTCCAGGGCAGCCATGTCTCCTCTTGCTTCTATTACACTGCAAGAGATGATGTATCCCGAAAGTGCAGCTCTTCAAAGAGACAACATTCTCAGTGAACAGAAGAGGAGGATGCTGAAGCTTTCTGGTGCCATCGCACACGCCCACCTTGGTGAAACACCACTGATGGTATAAGACGTGAGCCAGCTCAGAACAGTAAGAGCAGAATGGAAGACGAGCATCCTTATGCTCTTAGAGAGTGAGAGACATTACTCATGAAACACCATCCCTCATGGAAACGCAGACAGTTCTATCCTATGACTGGACCGCAGGAAAAGCTATTGTTGGTATAAACAAAGGTACAGAAATTATGTAATAAAAATGAGTTGAATCGGTAGCCAAAGATTGGCATCCAGCAGCAGTTCTGCTCAAGATTCAGCTATAGTAAGCCCCCAGTTTACCTGGTTTAGTGGACTTTGGATGCAACAGTCAAAATCCATTCACTGTTTTTTGTAGGCTTAAAATGTCACTAACCTGCCTACAATCTCATTCACACGTTTAATGAAAATGTGGGTCTAACAGACATCCCTTTCCCCCATTAGTCTGTTAAATCAAGGGTTTACCACATTGCCTTCCATTTTGTACTCCACCTACACAGGTTCACACACAGAACCAGTCAATGTTCTAACTTGCTCAGCCCTTGTTGATCTGACTCACTGATCCGAGTGTTTCCTCTTAACATTGTTCTGTTCTTTCCCTAAACTTGCTCATTCCTCTCTCTATTTCTTTCTGGTGCCATTCTGGCTACCTAAGCCATCCAAACCCAAATATTGGAAGTATATACAAGTCAGTACAGATCAAATGTAACCTTCAATCCAGAGACGATTCGAGTAGAAACAGATAGGTTGAGTTATCAGTCACTCTTTCTCAATTTTTTTTATGCTACTGAGCTAAGGGGTTTTTTTTAGAAATGCCTGCCAGAAAGATTTGGTTATTTATTTAAGATTAGATATTATACCTGGATTTGTAGGTGGATTATCTTGAATGAAGATGGTTAAAATGATGTTGAAAATTATATTAGAGGCACAGTTGCCCAAACATCCTTCCAATGTTTTATTTTCCTACCCCAAGAACCAAAATATTGGATACTGCTTGGTCCTAAGTACTGTTCATGGGGCAGGTAACTATCCTTGGAGATCATGGAAGCTTTGAGGAGCACATCCATACCAGTACCAGTTAAAACATCTAAGCAGCTTTCCATAGCCCCAGCTCTCTAAATATGTTACACTATAGTCTCTATAATTGGGAATTTTGGGATCCGTTGTCCAACACATCTGTAGAGATCAAGACCGAAAAAAATTGAACTAAGGCTAATGAATGAACACCTTCTATTGTTAGCTTTTCCCCAATAGCTTTTACGAGAACCATAGGTTTGTGGTATGTTAAGTTTCCACCTTTTGTCTACTTCCCCAGATACCTGTGACCAGGCAGAAAAGTAGAATAGAAATAAAAGAGAATATGTGTAGCTCAGGGTTGAACTGTGGAGTCCTTGGGGTTCTCTGAGCTTGGTTGTTTTCTTGCAGACGTTTCGTTACCTGGCTAGGTAACGTCTTCAGTGCTAGAAGGGAGTGGGGTTTGCTCTCTGTTTATATACAGTGTTGGTAGTTTTATTTATTTATTTTTTCCTGGTAGTTCCTTGATTAGGGTATTGTTTACTGCTTGATTGTATTTCTGGTGATAATCTTGGTGCTAATCTCTGCTTATCTGGGTGATGATTGCTGGTGAGATGTTCTGGTCTTTTGTTTTTCTTTCTTTCGTCTCTTTTGAATAATGTGTAGATGTTGTTTATCTTTATGTGCCTGCTGATGGCTGCCTTGTTTGAGTACAAGCTTCCAGGAATTCCCTCACATGTTTGGATTTAGCTTGGTCTAAAATGCTGACAGTTGAAATGATGATTATGTCTGTCCATGAGTTGTGAGATTAAGGAGTTTTCATCATGTCTTCTGACTTCTAGTTGGTGTTCATGGATGCTCTCTGCTAGCTTTCTGCCTGTCTGTCCTATGTAGTGGCTGTTACAGTCCTTACACTGTATGTTGTAGAGGACTCCTGTTTTTTCTTCTTGGGCTACGGGGTCTTTTGGTTTGCTTAAGATGTTTTGGAGGGCTTTAGTTGGTTTGTGTGCTACAGTGATGCCATGTGGTTGTAATAGTCTGTTGATACATCAGGAGACATTTCTGATGTATGGCAGTGTTATCCTTTTCATAGCTTGTCTTGGTTGTGTGGTCAGGCACTTTTTGATAGAGTTGTGTGGGTATCCATTTTGTTGGAAGATGTTGTATAAGTGGCCTGTTTCCTTCTTCTGCTGTTCTGGGTTGCTGCAGTGCGTTTGCACTCGTTTTTACACAGCTCCTCTCATGGGAGATATGGTTGTTACTTTGGTAATGGAGTACTTGGTTAGTGTGGGATGTTTTCTGATAGACTTGGGTTTCTAATTTGCTGTTGTTTCCTCTGCTGATGAGGATATCCAGGAAGGGTAGAGTGTTGTTGTTTTCTTCCTCTCTAGTGAATGTTATTCCTTTGAAGATGTTGTCGATAGTTTCATGTGTCTTCTCTACTTGTTCCTTTTTTATTATAACAAAGGTGTCATCTACGTACCGGATCCATAGTTTAGGTTGTATGTGTGGAAGTGCGATAGTTTCTAGATGTTGCATTACAATCTCTGCTATGAGTCCTGACAGAGGTGATCCCATGGGTGTGACTCTGATTTGTTGGTATACTTGTCCATCAAACTGAAAATAGGTAGTGAAGCAGAGGTTGATGAGATCCATGATTCTGGGTATTTCGATCTGGGTGTATTTGGTTAGGTCGGGTGTGTTGTGTAGTACTGCTGACATGGATTCTTTCACTAATTCTGGGTTTATGGATGTAAAGAGTGCTGTGACATCAAATGAGACCATAATTTCATCTTCATCTATGTGTACATCTTTAATTTTCTGGAGACACTGTAGTGGGGAGTTGATAGAATATTTGCTCCTCTCTGTGAGATGTCCAAGCTTTTTCATCAGTTCTTTCACTATGTTGTACGTTGGAGTCCCTGGTAAAGATACAATTGGTCAGAGAGGTATGTCAGGCTCATATATTTTTGGTCATCCATAGATACATAGAAAAGACCAAAAATACACAAGCCCGACATACCTCTACCAACACAGGCAGGGCAAGCCACTGAAAATAAAGAGAGAGCAAATGCCATTCTAGCACTGAAGATGTTACCTAGCCAGGTAATAAAATGTTTGCAAGAAAACAGCCAAGCTCAAAGAACCCCAAGGACTCCACAGAATAGAAATAAGGCTTTTTTAAAACTGTGGGGAGACCCAATATTATTATGCTCCAAGGAAAAGAGTGTCATCTTCTTTCCTTCCACCTGTACCCCTAGTTCCCAGGGGAATGCAAGGTGGAGTGTGCAGGAATCCTTCTTGCAGAAATAATGGCAAAACAATCTTCACGTCTGTTCTAGCTTCCATTTATCCTGGTAGAAGGTTTGACTAAAAACCTTCTAGATTGCGGTGAGGACTTGCCCAAGATAGATAGGAGGGAGGGAGAGAGAGAGAGAGAGAGAGAGATTTCTGTGTTCTGAAGTGGGCAGACGTTCTGTGTATATATGACTTCTTTCTTGTCTGCAATAAAGCAGTTTCTCTAGGCTGTGTCCGTTCAGTGAAGTTTCTGCTGTTAGCTAGCTACTGAATTCAGGGCTGAGTTCTTAGAGAGTTGAAATTTACTGCAGTGTCTAGTGTGAAGACTGACAATAAGCAACATTCATCTTCACGATTGGTTCTTAATATGAAGCCACTCAATTCTATAAATACAGCTAAAAGCTTGGCCCTCTGCTCTTACTTAGTCAATACATCCAAGTTCCCTGTACCTCAGATTCTTTTGCAAGCTCTGATTCCATGGAAGCAACCACAGGAGAGCATGCCCTCCAGGTCACTCCAGAATCTTCTTCTGCAACTCCAGCATCGCTAAAGCTGCAGACCCTCCAACTGTCTCGGGGACAAGATGCCATCTTATTAGAGGCCCAAACTCCTCATGCTCTTTGATCCAAATTGTAACATTTTCCTCAGTGTCCTCATCAGCAAATTAACTGCAACAATCTAAACATGTACCACAAATGCAGATCAAGAATTTACGGGCACCATCCATCGGTGCTTGATTTCTTAAGGGGGTCTTTCCATACTTCCTCTCCAGACTTTTTGCACCCTTTTTGAGTCTGTATGCCATACACTTATCTGCTAGCAATCTTTTTCCTCCCCCCCCCCCATCCATAAGGTCTCCCTCAGTAGCAGTGTTGGACTGTGATAAGGGAAGCTTTCCCCTCTCCCATCACCTCTAGTGATTGATCAGTTGTCGGCCTGCAATCCCAAACTGTCAGTCAAAGATTAATCCACAACTCCGCCACATTCTCTTCGCTGACAAGAAACTGACACAGTTTCCATTGCACCTAATCAGTTCTTTAGACTTATTATCCTATCTGAAGACACCTTTGATGAGCTCATCCTTGCCAAAAATAGCTGCTGAGTCCCACCAAGCTGAGTTGGGGAAAATGAGAAATCCTGAAGGAAATACATCTCCCTCAGACAGACCCATTTAACACCCAAGAAGTCATCTCTCATTCTGAAAGAATTGTGGAGAAAACCACAATGCCAACATGAAAAGAGGGTCTCTCCCTTGAAAGCTTTGGCCAACTGCTGCTTAAGGGAGGTGGCAGGTGATGAAGAAGCCCTGTTGCCTTCTGGGCAGGGCAGCAGTAGTGTATTTCCTAAGAGGAAATCCAAGGTGAATGGGGACACTCCTGTTCAAGCCGAAAGGTCTTGAAAATGTTGAGTGTCTCCATTTGACTGGTATAATTCCTCTGGAGGGATTGCACAAAAGGGATTCTGAGATGGTGGCATCCATCTGAACTTCTTTACTCTCCTTTCTTCTGATTTTGAATAGCACCCCCCCCCCATTCTCCTCCCCCGTCTTCTCCCCTTTCTTTCCTCATGAGTATCCACAGCTTCTTGAGAAATCATGCTATAAGGCAGTGTTTCTCAACCTTGACAACTCTAAGATGTGTGGACTTCAACTCTCAGAATTCCCTAGCCAGCCTTGCTGGCTGGGGAATTCTGGGAGTTGAAGTCCACACATCTTGGAGTTCCTAAGGTTGAGAAACACTGCTGTAAGGTTTTCTCTCACTGTCCCTTCAGATGTTTTATAACAATATTTCTAATATTCCATCTCTTCTGGTGCCTCTTCCAGTAGCTCCAAAGACAAGTCGTGATCTCCCATAGAGAGAATCTATTGACTTGGAGCACATATATTAATTCTTATGTGCTAAGGCAGCCCCCACAGATTACCATGACTGATGAGGCAAGGTTTTTGGCCTATTTTTGTGGATGTCTGACAGATAGGGCCAAGCTTTAGGGGGGAAACCTTAAGCTTTCAGAGGCATCCATATTATCCCTTAAGCTCCCTCCCCCACAAAACCCAGTCCATTGTTTTTCTTATGATCAGAGTTAGGCAAAATTGATTGCAAGGTTAAGACCCCTGATTTATCCCATAATCCCACCTCTGCACTCCTAAGAATGGCTCAGAATTTGGCCCCATCCATGTCAGTGACATTCTGATATCAAAGGTCACACGCTCTGTAATCCCCAGCAACAAGAAAGTTGACCACTCTATGCTGGAGGACTAAGGATGTTTGAGTTGAGAGGTGAGATGAGAAACCTGTCATAATACAAGCTGCTTGTCAGATGCTAGGAGCACCTGGAATGGAAGAAGGCAAGACTCTTAATTTGACAGAAGGTGGAGGCTGAAATCAGCTGGCCTGATGCACAAAGATGACAATCGAACTCAACTAGAGGAGAATGCCAACTACTTTTACACCAATGTCAGCATTAGCAGTGTGACCTGGTGAAGGTTCAAGCTTAAAACAGTCCCTAGAAAGATGCTTTTGCTGAATTAGATCACTGGCCTGTTTACCTCAATACATTGACCAGATGGGGGTCTCCAGATAGACCAGCATATATCTTCACCTCCTTTGAAATGCCAAGGATTCACCTTGGAGCCTTTTGCATGCAAATCAAGGACTGTACTGCTAAAGTATGATCTTTTCCAACTGCCAAAAAGGAAAGAAAGGCAGAATAAAATTGTGGAAGAAGCCTTATACCAAGGCCAGCCATTATTCTACGTTGCATCACTTATAGTCTAGCTAAGCAACCTGATCGCCTCCAAATATATAAGATTACAGTTCCCATAATCTCCAGTCATGTGCCATGCTGGCTAGGACTGATGGGAGTTGCACTCCAAAATATCTGGAGGACACCAATTTACCTGATCTGTCTGACCAGCAGTGGCTCTTTACAGCTGCAGAAAAGATGATCTTCTCCTACCTCACCAGGAGATGCGGTGATGGAAACTGAGCTTGCAAAGCAGGTGACCTATCCCTTGTCTAATGGTGACAGTTACCCCTCTGCTCCTTACATTAACCTTAACATCCAGACTACTTGGAAAGCAGAAGAGGGGGGCCACTCTAATTACTGCCTTTCCCAATCAATTCCCCCTTTGTGGGTGCCAATGCTTTCTCAGAGGTGAGGAACTGGAAACCATCTGGCCTGACTCCACAAGGTGGTCTATAAACTCAGTTGCTATGCCCCTTTCAGTGTTGTAAGAATGGGTGCCAAGCCACAAGAATTGAATTGGTGTAATGGTATGTGGGAATGTCTCTTTGCCCTTGGGAGATGGGGCAAAGAGATGCTGCCTAGGGAATGGTCAGATAAAAGACAGCATAGCCCACAGCTGGATAGTGGGCAGGGCAAGAGGGTCAGAAGGGACCCTCCCTAGTTTCTTGGGCTGTAAAGGAGAAGGGGGAGAGGAGTACTTTCAGACTTGCACAATTCTGTTAATGTAGCTTTACAATAAAGTAGAATTAGTTCATCTGGCCATGTTTCCTGTCTGATCTACCTCGTAAGGCTGACAATTAGCGTGCCCACATGTAGATTTCTGTTCAGCTTGATCATTCTTTTGTGTTTCAGTATTATGCATGAAGTGTAGGTCGCATTTATATTATGCTGTGCTTATGAAACATCTGACTTTTAGTGGAATTTTTTTCACAAGCTTGTGATTGTTTTCAGTTGCAGCGAGCTGTTCTGATATTCAAAGCTTATTGTGAGCTACTCTGGCATATAAATAAGCTCAACCTATCTAGGAAGCTGGTGCTTAAAGGCCTTTGATGAATTCCAGTATATTATTAACCAGTCTAAATCTTCAGCAAGCCACAAGATTGCCAATGTATTATACAGCCTTGGGTTAAGGCAAAAAAAGAAAATTATAATTCTTTTCCTTCCCTCCCCCCCCCCCTTTTTCCAAAGCCCTCTTGGATTGAGACCTCTTTCTCAAACATAGGGTCAGGCATGGGAAATAATAATACAGAAGAAAATGCTTCAGTTCATGAAATGTTTCTATCAACATGAAAAAGAAAAAGAGAAAAAAACCACAAGCCGTGCCTGGAATAGATTTTCAAATCAGACAATGGAAGCATTGAGCAGACCAGGACTGTGGATGGATGTTCCCCAAAGCATCACATTCTCCAGATGATGGCTACAAAAGCAGAAGTCAACGTAGACCATGGAGCAACGCTCAAGTGAAGGCAGCTGAAAGTGCTGTTCCATTGCCCAGGTCAACACAGAGGAACCCAGTCTTCTCTAGGAATCCATTCAGCCAATCCTAAATCTCCCGACTCCCAGCCAACCCCAAGGATGGACGCTGTGCATCTGCTATACTGGAATTAGGCTCTGAGTCTTCAGATAAGCGTGCACTTGCTTTCCATACAGAAAGCCCCCCATATGTTTATTTATTAGATTTATCTCCCACCTTTATTTTGTACAAGTCAAGGCAGCATACGTAATGTTCTCTCCTCCTATTTACCCCACTACAACAACCCAATGAGGTGGATTGGGCTGAGAGAGAATGTCACCGGCCCAAAGTCACCCAGATGGCTGCCATGCCTAAGGGAAGACTAGACCTCCCGGTCTCCCAGTTTGTAGCCCAGCACCTTAAGCACTACACCAAAGGGGCTCTCAGTTACATTCCATCCAGGCGACAGGCTATGGAGGAGGACTAAGGTGGCATCAAACTAGCAGCACTTCTCCTGAGCTCTTGCCTTAACATTGGACCTACTCTTTTGGTTCAGAAATTACACAAAATTCAACCATGGTAAGCCAAGGCAAGAAATAAAATAGGAACAATGCCTATTTGGACTATTCAACCAAAGCAATAAAGCAGGTGAGTATTTATTTATTTGTTTGTTTGTTTGTTTGTTTATTGTTTATCAAATTTATAGGCTGATGTAATAGTATGTAGGAATGACCTTGGGAGACAGGAGGAAGAGCCACAGCAGGGGGAACAGTTGGATAAGAGGCAGCTGAGACCACAGAAGGAATGGAGGTATGGCAAACATCTCAGAAGGGACCCTCCCTAGTTCCTTGGACTGTAAAGGCGACGGGGGAGACATGTACTTTCAGACTTGCAAGATTCTGTTAAGGTAACCTTAAATAAAGTAAGAGCTAGTACTTCTAGATGTGTTTCTTGTCTGAACTATCTTACAAGGCTGACGGCTGCCCAACTCCAAAATGACTCTGAGTAACTTCACAGAGTTAAAAGAAACAACATTACATCAATCAATTCCTATCTGCTTCTTCATGAGTCGAATGGAGCTAGAAGTACAATTCCAAGGTTAGTCTCATGGCCCTGGGCACAGAGAGTCCTTCCTCATTCCTTCCTATGCCCAAGGAATCTGCTGCAAGGGAGACTGTGGTACACTGTGCATTCTCTTTGCTGTCCAGGAACTCTGCCTGGAGAAACCACCTGGAGACAAGGGACAGAAGACCTACCTGTGACTAAGTCATCCTTCCAACTTCTCCAGAGGCAAGAAGAGTTGGTGACCATAGTGGGAAGGGGTCATAGTAATCTTAGGCTTTCCAGCAAGAGGCAGGACAACTTAGAGAGTTTTTATCCACACAGTCACCAGAAATCAGTTATGACAGCGGAACGTCACGGCAATCATAGCGTTGGGGTGCCACCACAACCATGTGAAACAAAGGCCCCCTTTTGCAAAGGAGAATTGGAAATCCCATGTCTGCCTTCCGGTATCTGTGTATGGCAGGCTGGGCAACAGCCCCCAGATTCATATCTATGGCTGCCAGGATTCTGACTCTGATTGCCAAAAGTTGGCATCACGATTTCCTACCATTTTGAGAGTAAAACAGATAAAGCATACATTGCAAATCCCAATATAGTCTTAATTTGGTTTCTTTAAAAAAAGACAGCAAGAAAAACTCTCCTTCAAAACTTGTGGGAAAAAGCAGGTTAGGGGAGAGATGCTCCCATCAGTGCAAACATAGCTGAGGACATGGACCCAAGGTCTGATCAGCAGAAGAGTTTGCCAAGTAGGGATGACCCCTAGTCTTCAACAGCCAAGATGCCCATCCTGAGGCTCCAAGGCTGCCCTCACCTGAACTTGCCACCAACTCCCATTTGTAACAGGACAAGTAAGGGAAATTACTACATCCACGGAAAATATCCCTAGTGACAGCCAGTGTGGTAGAACGGTTAAGGGGTTGGACTGATGATGGGGACACTCAGATCCAAGCCCACCCTCATCCATGGAAATTCATCAGGAGAACCTGGGCCAGTCTCTCTCTCTCTCAGCCTAGCCTATTTCACAGGGTTGATGTTATGGGGCAAAATAAGAGGAGGAAACACACAAAAAAGGGACAGGCCTTTGATCATGTGGTTGCATCTCCATCTTGACTTTTTTTCTACTCCCTCCCCTCGTGGACTCCTCTGTCTAATAGGCTGACACAAGTGTTTGATGAGCAGAAGCATGGGATGTAAAGCATACAAATCAAATAAAAGATGTTTTTACGAGCAGCCTTGGTTGCTCAGAGAAGTACCCAAGATTCCAGATTGTCTGTGCAATGTTCTGCCTAAGCAAAGCACAGTAAGCCAGAGTGAAGTGGCTCAACCCACAAACTTATCAAAACTAGCAGTCTTCAGAATAAAAAAATTAGTAAGAATTGCTTGCGCCAGCATACTTCCTTTCCAAATATATATATACTCAGTATAAATAAATGTAAAATGATCGCACACTCTTCAAGGACCAACTCGCATTGCCATTTTCACTTGCATTAATTAATTTAATAGCTTTATGATTGTAAAGAGATTAGCTGGAAGATACACTGATCTATATATAGAACTTAAAGAAAGGGTTATAGATAGATGGAGAATATAATACTTTGCAACAAAGAAGAGCTCCACTTTTGACTGTCATCCTCCACAGCTTTTGTTAAAAATGGGGAAACTTGGGGTGGGGGAGGAAGGGTGGGGAAGCTGGGGGTTTGTTAGAATTAATGAGACAGAGTTGCAATAATTTACATTGCCAAGGAGAGTGAAGAATGGGACGATGCAGGAAAATGAATTGAATCTTTAAGTAGATGGAACTTGCACAGGTAGAAACAGGAGGCCATTCTGCTTACCAAAGTAGCAATTCCTCCTCCCACATGGTTTGCGGGATGAGTGGGAGTGAAATGGGCTGGGGCATCTGTGGGTGGTGTGAATTTCCAATCCATCCTTGTCTTTTTCTCTCTTGCATCCCCAACATCACTGCCTCAGCTCCATTCTCCTACTTGGCCGGTGAAGAATTAGCACTGTCTCATAACACAGGAGCCTCCCAAAGTCCAGAAGTTAATGAGACGTGCTAATTTTGCCACCCCCTGGCAGAGCTCCAAAGCTGGAAGAAAGGAAGCAGGGACTGGACTGGACTGGACTGGACTGCATTGTTTCAGCTCCGGTATCCTGGATTCACAGATATGTCAGGGTGCTTCCAGGTCTTCCTTACTATGGTGACTTATCAACCCTGGTAAGACCACTGTTTGCCCAACTAACAACTTTTCTCCTACCCAACACGGATCAATTCATCAGGCAGCTGCTCTGTTTCCATCCCTGAACCAAGAATGCACGATGATATTTTAATCAATCAACAAGTGAAACCTATTCCTAGGACCTTGGGTATCCTGCTCACTCCCCCATGGATGTTAACTGCACTTGGTTCTTAAGATAATCATGGGAAAAGAGCTCTCCAAATTTCAAGGCCTGATATTTTCCAGGATTACACCTTGGGTGATGCTCAGTTCATAAATGGATTGATTGATTATGTGCCATAAAGTCAGTGCCATCTCTTAGTGACCATATAAATAGATTTTCTGCAGGACACTCTCTCCTCAGCCTGGTCCTTCAGGCCTTCCAATGCATCTATTGCTGTTGTAACTGAGTCCACCCACCTTCCTGCTGGTCATCCTCTTTTTCTCTTTCCTTCCACCTTCTCAGCATTATAGATTCCTCCAGACAGCTGGTCCTAGCATAATGTGCCCAAAGAGTTTAACCAAAATACAAAATGTCTCATGCAACCTTCTTCTCCAGTTGGGCTACGCATCCTCCTATTCAGCCTATTCAAAGTGCCTGGCAAGCACTGGGTTGGGAGGGCAAACTGACCCCCAAAATTGGATAGAGATTACGGTTGTTAGATAAGGACCCCCAGGATGGAATAGACCATTGTGAATGCAATTGACAAACTGCCGTTCTATATTACACACTTGTGGTCCAGGTTACTTCCCCTGAGTCTTCAAGAACAAACTGAGTTAAGCACCAGAACTGAAGCTAGTTCTGTTTTTTTCCCTTTGTAATCAAAATACACATTTTGCATTGAGAGGGAGGGAAAAATAAGAGGGGGGGAGAGAGAGAGAGAAAGGGAGGGAGGGAGGGAGGGAGAGAAAGAGAATGAGAGAGAGAAATGGTTAGAATAATATGAGAAGAGTTCAAGGAATCCCTGTTTTCTCTGTTGTTCTGGCAATCTTCATTGTGGGAAGAGTGATTTATTTTTAATTTTTTTCCCCTTGTTACACAGTTCCCGTCATTGCTTCTATTTACTTTTTATGAGCAATAGTTTTCCCCCTGCAAATTTCTCCATGGAAATTGGTGATTGATTTCTTGGGTGGTTAGGGAAACCACACTAGAAAAACACTGGCAAATAAGCTGCGTGAGGTCCGGCTGTTTTGTACAATCGAAATGAATTACTCCAGAAAGAGAGACGCCTGCTGAGCAAAATATTCAGCTATGCACAATTCTCTAGGAGCCATGAGTCTCAATGCTGATGCAGCTTCCTGCCCCGGTCCCCCACGCCAAGCCCTCCTGCAGCAGGGGCTGGAGCAGACACGCTCTCCCCAGGCACTCCAGAGCCGTGGCTTCTCAGAAGAAACGACCCAGTCCACAGGCCTGATCTCTCAGAAAAGGCCTTAAGGAAAGGGAATATCAAGGTGTAGGTGGAACAGCAGCTGCCTCTTTCTAAGTGAATTTAACTGCAGTAGATAAAAGTTTTATTAAGGGTAGCTTTAAGGATGGCTGGTCTGAGCCCCACAGATCAAGGGAGCTCTATCCAGCATATGATTAATATTTGGAACAATCAGATGGACCAATACTTTTCATTTGAGGCAATAAATGACTAGGTGCAGATTTAATCCAAAGAGCATCTTAGGTTCATCGTCTTGGTCTTCTCCACTCATTCCTGTTTGCTGGGCCACTGGCTTCAAAGAACCAAAAATAATGGGGAAAAAAAGATGGTATTACATAGGAGGCAATGAGAAGAGGTTCAAAATGAACATTCTGCCCTCAGCACTTTCAGGTTCTTCAGACAGGCCCAGTTGTGTTTTGCCCTGTGTGCAACCCATCTTGATCTGTATGCCAAGGAAGTTGGAATAACACATTTAGAGAGTAGGACATAGAATTCTCTCTTTCATCCACACAAACCCACCCAGTGTTTGCAAGATCAGGAGAGTGAGAAAACAAAGAGAAAGGCTGAATACTGGCAAATATGAATAGGCCTTCAGGCTTTGAATGGGTTGAAGGTGAAGATTTGTAGCTCCTTTTCCAATGCCACAATGCCTTTGCCTGTCATCTGTTACAGCAAGAGCCAAGAACAAGAAGAAATGAAAACTCGCCATTACAAAAAAAAAAAAGCAGATTCAATTGCCCTGACTGTAGTCGTGTAACAGAGAAGAGCCATGTGCAAATGATGCCTCTGTTCACATAGAACACACTTAAACTGATCACTGAATTAGCCGTTATTTGTGTTTGCACCATGCACTGCATGGTTGTACAGGTGGTCCTCGTTTAATGACCACTTGTTCAGCAACCGTTCAAACTTATGATGGCACTGAACGAGTGGTAGTTATGACCGGTCTTCGTACTTACAGCCATTGCAGCGTTCCCATAACTCCCAACCACTTCTCTGGACTAGCATACCTGTTGGCTAATTGGAAAAGTTAGCCTCTTCCAGAAATAAGATATTCAGTCTTTAGGAAGAGCTTTCCCCTTAAATAGATGTGAATGTAACAGCTGTATTTGTAAATCAGAGTAGGACATTTTCTGCCCTGGCTTAGTACAACTTCCCTATATTCTTGCTCAAAAATCTGGAGACTTTGTGGACTAAAACAAAAAGTTTGGGGAGAAACATATTTTAAAGAATTATTGTGATATAACCCTTAAGCTCTCTGGATAAATTTTTGAAGGGTTAATGTCCTCTAAAGGAAATATCATCCCTATTCTTTTTTAGGCCTCTGCAAGATGGCTTGGATTCACCTTGATAAAGAGCTTTGCACCAACAGGGAAAAAAGCAACACAATTTGCCTGGGCAAGGTACTTCATGGGTCTTCACAGCTTCCTCTTAGCCTCCTCCAACATCTGCCATAGCCAGAAGAAGCTTCTTTGTTGGTGCTCCACTGTGGTTGGCCCCTTAATTCAGATTCAAGCAACCTTGGTTATAGTGAAGATCCGATTCACCACATATGTAATCTCCAAGGTTTAAAGCTGAGTTTTCTCCCATCATTTCATTGTAATGGACTGTTTGAGATCTGCTTCTCACTCTGGCTGGGTGGTTGCACCTAGCCAGTGTTCACCAGAGGGTCCTGTCCAGTCCCAAGCTCCTTGTCTCCTGCCTTGCCAGCTCTAGCCCTTATACCAAGCCCACTGTATGGATACGTAACAAAGTAGAATGTGGGGAAGTTCTAAGGTCCACCATCAGTCCTCCAAGAAAAAGAGGTGAAGATAAAAAGTAGCTGAGAAACCAAAGGTCCTCTTACAAAACTCCCTGGCAGAGTCCTGGCAGCTGCAGAACAAGCTTTGGCTCTGATTCCCAAGCAAAACCATGCCTCTAGAAGAGAATATGTGTAGTTCAAGGTTGAATTATGGAGTCCGTGGGGTTCTCTGAGCTTGGTTGTTTTTTTGCAGATGTTCCGTTACCCAGCTAGGTAACCTCTTGAGAGCTAGAAGGGAGTGGGGTTTGCTCTCTGTTTATGTACAGTAGCTTGCCCTGCCAGTGCCACACCTCCACCAAGGAGGCAAGCTACTGTATGTAAACAGCAGTCCTCTACAACATACAGTGTAAGGACTGTAACAGCCACTACGTAGGACAGACAGGCAGAAGACTTGCAGAGCGCATCCATGACCACCAACTAGCAGTCAGAAGTCACGACGGAAATTCCTTAATCTCACAACACATGGACAGACTCAACCATAGTTTCAGCTGGGAAACTGTCAGCATCTTAGACCAAGCTAAATCCAAAAACGCGAGGGAATTCCTGGAAGCTTGGCATTCAGACAAGGCAGCCATCAACAGACACATAGAAATAAACAACATCTATGCGCCATTCAAAAGAGACAATAAAAAGGAAACAAAAAGACCAGAAAATTTCCTCGCCAGCAATCAACACCCAGATAAGCAGGGATTAACACCAGGATTAGCACCAGACAAACAATCATGCAGTAAACAACAGCCTAATCTAGGAACTACCAAGGAAAAAACAAGACTCCTACCAGCACTGACAAAACCATGCCTAGTCACCAAAAAAAGGGGCTAGTAAGGCAGTGAAGCCTAACTGGTATTCCTCTGCTGAAAGCAGGGTTATCAGCCATCTGGCAAAAGGAGGACATGTCCTCCATTCAGCAGGCATGGCCTTAAAATCAAATATTGTCCGGATTTTTGAGCATCTTGGGTTTATTTTGGACTGTTTTCACAACAGTAGTCATTCCAACTTTTATTTATTGTGACCTTGTAAATTGTCCACTTCTTTCTTTCCCTTGTCTGTCAGCAGACTTGATTTACGTTATTTAATTCATTTCCTGATTCCAGCCATTGGCTTCAGTCTGGCCACTTCAAATGCATGATCACTGGAGTCTATAGATCACAAGACTCGTCATACATTTCTAGGGTAAATTTTGGAAAGTGCGTTGTTGATTCTATATAATTGCTAGCATATGGTCTTGAAAATAAGTATCGTTGGAATAATATCGCAGTTGAAAAAACAGTGTTTCTCATGCTGGAAAAAGTAATTTCATATACAGTAAGCCGAAGTAGATTATTTTACAGGCTTTTGCTGTTATTTTTGTCACAGATGCCAAGAAAGTTAAACAATTATTGTGTCCTCTTTTCCCCCCACATTTGTCCTCCTTTTCAATTGTCCATGTCCTCCTTTGCCTGTTCAGATATCTGATAACCCTAGCTGAAAGGTTTATGAGGTGCTAGACACTTTCTGGAGAAAATGGGAAGAGATTTTGAATTCTACCAAACAGTGGTTTTTCCATCATTTTGGGTGAATGTGTGCTGCCAAGAACCATTAGTAGTGTCTGTTCAATTGTTTTTATTTCTCTACCACATCTCGATTCAACATCTCAGAGTAATTAAGCATGCTGTATCAATTAGGCAAGTGATTGTCACCCAGTCCTCCAACATACCTTTCCCTTTCTCTCTGAAATGAGAAAATGAAGTCACCAGGAGTGATGAAACACTGAAGCTCTACAGAATTTGTTTGCCTTGTTCTCACAACAAGTTCTGGAGCATTGAACTGTGTTATACTAAATCTTCTTTGGGGTTCTTTTTATGTTTGTCATGCGTGCAACACACATGTGAAAAAAGAGGATGGGGCTTCAATCATGCAGTCATGGCCGCCATCTTGAATCTCTCAAGATCACACAATTGAAATTTGATAGCACCATATAATAATGTTGAATTTTCTTGGAAATTTTGGATGAGACACTTTAAAAAAATGGAGATCGAAACTTCCAATATGTTTAATGCCTATATAAAACCTACTCGTCCCATAAAATCACAAAATACGGGGGAAAGCGAGCTGAAAATCCTACTTTTAGTGCAGTAGTTACATCTCTGTACTGTCCCTTGAGGCCCAGAGCCCAGGAAATATATTCTTTTTTAAAAATGTGGCTCCTGGCACAAAAGTTGTCCATACCTGGTTTATAGCAATGATATTGTTTTATGAACTGTCACCGGTAAAATTATATGGGAACTCTCCCAAACATACATTACAGAATTAGTAGCTGATGGAACCCCCAGTACTCAGGAAATATTTCTGTCTGCCACCACCCTGCAAACAGAATGGTTTAGAACAAGGTCCAAAAATTCATGTACAAACTTTCTTCTAAAGTAGCTTTTTATTTTCTTTACCTCGTCTACTATTTCAGTGAGATAATGAACTTCAATTAACTTACAATGAGATTTACTACCAGAAGACAGGGCAATAGCCATTGGAGAGGGGGGACAAAAATGTCAAGATGGTGGTTGGGACCATGTGATCAAAGCCCTGCCCCTTCCTTACAAAGAACATGGCTTCAATCACACAGCCATGGCCACCATCTTAATTTTGGGGACATGTCTTCTTGCAGGCACCCCTAGTAACAGCCTAGTTGCAAGTGGGAGGATGGGTATATAAATGGATGGATGGATGGATGGATGGATGGATGGATGGATGGATGGATGGACGGACGGACGGACAGACTTATACAGGATAATTGATTAAGTGGTATTAGCCATGATCTATAAATAGAAACTGTGGTAGGGATAAGAAAGAAATTAATTTCATTCATATTTGAATGATCTGATTTCACACCTTGTAATCCTTCATATTGTAACTGAATTATCAGGCAAAATGTGCCCTTCTCCTGAATTTTGCACAACCATTTGCCACCCGTTCTTTAAAAAGCATATATTAAAGGAAAGCCTGTACAACAAATGCTTTCCATCATGGAAATAATTATAAAAAGCAATATAACAGGGAACAATATTTGCAAAGTCTAAGGACATTAAACACATTAAAAAGAAAAATGCATATTTTAAAAAATGGGCATCCATGTACATTGACATTTGAAATTTCAATTTTTTAAAATGGGTTTTTTTCAGTTTCATAAACTCAGAAACTGGAAAATGTTGTAACCAACAGATTTTACCATCTACATGTTGAGAAGTTTATTCAGAGAAAACAGGCTGCCTAGAGTTTTTGAATTTGAACATTTCCATTCTTATGTTAAGGTACAGATTTGAAGGCTGGACTGACCCAGTTCAGAAAACCTGAGATTTTCCTTGGCATCACACAGTCTTCTGCAGCCTCTTCTCAACGGAAATAATTAAGACAGAAACTGACATCTCAACTCCTGAGAAAGGAGTGCAAAACTGCATGGATGCAGATTTTTTGCTGAAATGTTTTTCTCCCCTACTGTGGTTTCCCACCTTCCATGGTGCAACTGTAAATTAGAGCTTGTGTGAAGAAAACAACATCTGTTTGGTCTCCACAGAAGTGTGGTTTGTAGGAAAAGAAGCAAAAAATCAACCCAGCCCCAATGCTCCTATTTCTCCAATGGCGTCTCCATTATCCTCATGCCCAGTGCCCTCAGCTCACCCTTCATACATCTTTGGAGCTCCTTGATGTTCTCCTTCACCTCACCATTCTGGAGGACATGGTCAATGAAGTGTTTGAGAAGCTGATGAGTCAGCCTCAGGTTTTGGCACTTCCCCCATATTTCCCTTCATTATCTACATCGAAAGAGCACCCAAAGTAATTGTGCTTGTTATGACCTTTAAAATGTGGGAATGTAAAATCTAAATACTATTAAAAACAGGGGACTTTACTGACAGAATAAAAAATTATGAGGGGCCACCTTCATAAAAATGTGACTCTTGCCATCCAGTAGCTCTACAAGTTCACTGAGATCTCGGCCTCCCTCACTTATTAATTATTTTCTTTCTCTCTGCTCCCAAACTTGTCAGTTTTGCAAATTAATTGCTGCAGAAGGTTGCCAGTCACAAAGAGAAGGTCAATTTAGACTAGTTTTATTTTACTGGAAGCACTGTCTTCCCCCAAAAAGTTCACAGACGTGTTCCAAACCTTCTCCACAGTGATTTATCATTGCTGTTGGATATTCTCTGAATACTCAAATATTGTCTATATATTCACCAAACATGAAATATCCTAGCATTTGATATGTTAATATAATACGTCAGGACTTATTTATTCATATTAGCCAAAATATGCATTTAATCATGTACAGATGTCTCTTATATTACAGGTATAATATAAGTTATGAGGCCCCAAGAAACTTCCAGACTAAAATTTAAAGAGGGGGAACAGAAAAGGAGATGAAAGTGCAGGAACCTCTGGATTTGCACATGACTTCCACTTTCCCAGGATTTAGGAAAATGGCAAAGAAAAAAAATGGATCTCTTTGGCCATGCTTTGAACTGCTAACTGATTCAGTGACGTTGATTTTAATTTAACCTCTGATTTTAATTGTAGTGTTTTAATTTGTATGTTTCATAATATGTACTTTCAATTATTTTAATTGTAGAGTTTTAATTTGCATGCTTTATCGTATGTATTTTCAATCATTGTTAGCTGACTTCAGAGCCTTATAGCTAGAAATACAGGATATGACTGAAATAAAGAAAACTGAATTTCCCTCCACTACCATGTCTTGGACTTAAAATCCCATGATTATACCAATAAGGGCCTGACACCACAAGATCTTCAGAAGGAATCAGGCTAGAGATGGCTGGGCCAGATTGTCTTTTGCTCGGATCCACCAGATTTTCTATGGAGAAACCAGCTTGACAATGTCCTTGATCTTCTCCGCATCCCCTAAATTCCCCTGATTTGCCAAATCAGCCTCAAATTTTGCTTTCAAGAAAAGTCAGAAAATCTCTCTAAAATTACATTGTACTTCAGCAAGTGTAGACACCAATATCTTCCTGACTAAAATTAGGTGAAAAAACTAGAGCTGTCCATTAGAAGATAGCACAGAGCAGGAAAATTACCTAGTGGGTAAGATGTGACAGCCTCATTTTTACATGCAAAAACCAGAATTACCATTATTCAAATGCAGCCCATCTCTGCTGAATTTCAACACTTCAAAGAGTGGTTGTTTTAGGGACTTGCTACCTGGATGACTGAAATGTTAATGTGTTAAAATGGCTTATTGCAGGAATGTTAGTCTTAAGAGCCAACCTCATCTAAGTATAATCAGATATTCATACTAGGGGCCTGAAACTGTTCCACTATTATCTGAGAAGTGCTTTATTATATCAAAATATATTACATAGCCTATTTTTAATCCAACCTTTCCAAAATGTTTGAAAATCTTCTGTCATTCTGCAAAGACATTGATATTTAGCCTGGTCCTATCCATATCCAAAATTAAAAGCAGTAAGATGTGAATGGCCAAAAAAATCATCATCGTCATGGTTCACCACACAACAGTAGCCAGGTGAATGGTAGAGATGCTCATGTTTATGTAAATATATAAATTCTGATCATTTTGCTGTCCCTTCCTGATGAAATAAGCTCCCTTTCCCAGGGCAGGGAGGTCACCCCTCTTGAGTCTGTGTTGACCACCCTTCAGGATTCAACCAGGCTAGAGGCAGTTGATCTATCAGGAAGGCGCAGGGCTAACGTATTGCTGTTCTAGCCCTCCCCGCCCACACCGCCTCCCGCAGCAGCCTCGTCTTCCCAGCCCTGGAGCTACTTGATGGATGAGGCCTGTGGTGGTACCTGGCTGGTAAAGAAGGGATGATAGATGGACCTGTCAGTGCTGAGGTCTCCCCTGCTTCTCCTGCAGGAGATACGTGTCTGCGAAGCTAAGCAAACGAGCAGGTAACCCACATCCGGTGGGCAACATCAAGGCAAGCAGGCATTTCTCCCAAAAGCAATTAAAATTCGAAGAAGTGGAGAAGCTTATCAGCTTATAAATCCAGTGGATCTCTCCTATGTATTTTTTTAATGCACCTCAGAGCAGGCAGAATTATTTGAGAAGAATAATGGAGGAAGGAGGCATCTTCTCTCTGTCTCTGTCTCAGTCTCGTCTCTGTCTGTCTCATTCTCTGTCTCACACACACACACACACACAAACACACACGCACAAGGTTTACCCAATAAAACTGACTGCTAGTAGGTCACAGTTTGGGGGGGAAAAAGTTTATCACACCATGCATAATTTACTTACGCGATGCATTATCACAAGACATAGTGGTGGTTGCAGGCTGACTTCGCTGAGTTAAAAAAAAGGGGGGGGAATTCATCAACCACACAGCTAATTAAGTGGACCTCTATATAGGTGCTTTGCCTTCTACTCTTCCTCCTGTGAGAAGGAAACAGTTGGAAAAATCACATAGACTGCTGCTAAGCCTCAGCTGGACTTGAGAAACCAATAGCAATGTCTGGAGTTGGCCAAAATTATAAGCGATCTAACTGTGAGTGAGGTAGTAAGGTTGGATTTGATTATACAACCTTAAAATGGTGGCACAGTTGACAAGGAACTCAAAATTGGACTGAGCATTTTCAGAATTAGAGCTGTAAGACGCAATTAAAGACAGTAGATTAAAAAGGCAAGCATTTGTCTGTGTAATTGCCAGGAGATGAATCCAATTTGATGGTGCCTAATTATTTCAGAATTGGACTGAAGTATTTCAAAGTTAGTAAATAAGTAAATAAGCTAAATAGTAAATAAGAACATGTGTATCCGTATGTATTCACTAGGTGAGATAGGCAGCTATATAAATGTGATAAATAAATAAAACATAAATAAATGTGTATACTTGAAACCATTCCAAAAGTCTGCTATTTTTTTTTCAAGATGTATCTTTGTTTTTCAAGGTATCGTTGGAATGGTCGGGGGGGGGACATGGGCCCCCATCCTGCATAGACATGGAAAATGTCTCTGCAACTTCTATGTGGAGAGAATATCCAAGCTGGCTGTCCTTCTCTGGTCATTGTGCCCAGTCTGTAATGACAGTTAGGGTTGGGAAATGTGTTCTAATTTCTGTGTGAACTCTATGAAATTTCACATTCCTGGATGTGACACAGACTGAAACTTTGCTGACCTTCCAAATGTCCAAGTCCCCAAATGTTGCAGTGCAGTCCACCATTTTAAAAATGCCACAAAATTATGAATGGATATGCGTATATCACATTTTAAAATGCATAAAAATGCAATATATTCGAGGACATTGTTTTCAAAATCTCGGTGCATTGGTAGGGTTGGAAAGAAGAGCATGTATTACTGAAGAAGTGCATACAAGAGCAGATAGGAAATGGAGAAGACCCAAAGTGGTTTTACGTCCCTCACAGTCTCCAAGTTCCCTCTTGATTCATGCAAGTCCTCTGGACTGTTTTGTCTCCACCTTGACTACCAGGTGATGTTAGGTATGAAGCAGAAGCAGCAGCTGGAATGGACAAGAGTCGTAGCTGGCAGAACATGTGATCAGTCAACAGTAATTCATGCCCACCCAGCTAGAGTACTGTAATGCACTCTCCTTGGGGCTGAATATTCAGAAACTGCAATTGGTTCAAAATGCAGTGGCCCATCTACTTCTGGGCTCCTAATCTTGATAGATATAACACTGGTTTTGCAGACTCAACGTTGGTTGCCATTGCATCTAATTTCAGGTGCTGTTTTTTAACTTGCAAAGTCTTTCATGGCTTGGAACCCAGATACCTTCTCTAGCCAACTTCAGCTCAATCAATTAGATCTACCAGACAGAAAGTGTGCTAGAAATCCCACACTTTTGAGAGGTTTGGAGGCCAAGATGAGGAGGCACTGCTTTTCTGTTGCAGCACTGATGCTGTGGAATTGCTTCCCTGTGGAGAGCAGGCTGGCTCTCTCTTTGCAGGCCTTTGGGAAGCTCTTGAAGACCAAGCTGTTTCAGAGCACTTTGGCTTGGCTTGGCTTGGCTTGGCTTGGCTTGGCTTGGCTTGGCTTGGCTTGGCTTGGCTTGGCTTGGCTTGGCTTGGCTTGGCTTGGCTTGGCTTGGCTTGGCTTGGCTTGATGTTGCCATCTTTTTAGAGTTTGTTGTAGTGTCTTGTGTTTTTATTTTTGGATATTTATATTGGTTTTTTCTATGTGAACTGCCAAGAGTCATTTTGATTGCAGCGGCCTAGAAATATGTCTGATATTTAACAACCAACATAATATAATAATGCTTCATATGTTTAATAATACAATATAATAATATGTTAAAGAATCCAACAAATAAATAAATGAGCTGGTCCCACACTACAGAAGGATTTTGACCTTAGCTTGCAATGGGCTCAAAGAAGGTTTATGAACATCCAGAGCATCACTGTTTCTATCCCAACTGTCAGCTCTGGTGAAAGATATTTGCCGTTAGATGAAATTTTGGGGCAGAGAATCAGAAGGGGAGCAAGCATATCTGCGCTCAGCAATTCTCTTTTGGGAGCATTCACAGCTTAATTGGAGAGATTCAGGTTGAAGCTGTTTCAGTTGAATCTCCAGATGGAATCAGTTTTCTGAGTCAAACTGGGAAATCAGATCGAATTGTTGACTCAAGCAAGGGCTTCTGAGTTAATCTGACAATCAGTTATGCACATTGATCTAGAAAATTGAATCAATGCTATTTAGTGCTTCGAATGGAAATATTGAATCAACTTGATTTTCTGAATTGGTTTGAATTACTGAATCCAAATTAATGATTCCGATTGGGGCTGATCTGCCCAACTTTATCCTTTTTTCAAACTTCCTTCAACATCACCAGCAAACACGGTCCGCAGCTGGGGGCAGAAGCTGTCAAGGGAAGGATACTTTGATCCCCCAAAGTGAAGGGCCTCCTAGAATAATGGACTCTTCTATGAGTGGGGAGCCTTTTATGTCCATCTTCAAACAACTCAGAAGATGCACTTCTCTCCTCGTTCTCCTCACCTCCCAAGATCAAAACCCAAAGCTCATCCTTCTCTGATTGCAGGGAACATTAACGAGTTTTCACTCCAAAAGAAGTTAATTAAGCTTTTGTTGTTTGTCCTCCAAATGATAGCGTGCCAAGAAGGACCAATTATATTAAATATACCTGCAGCCCATTTGGAAGCCTTTAAATAATGTAGGAGGCATTTAAAATGCCAGCACGGTCAACAATAGCAACACAAATGAGTTGTTAAAACAGACAGGAAAAGCAGCCGCTCCCCGCCAAAGGTTGTTCACCCTTGTTGTGCACCATCCCTGAATAAATCAACCTCCTAGCTTTAAACCTTCATCTGTATCTTTTTTTTCTCTCTCTCAAAATTATTGTTAGCTGCTTTAGTCCCTGCAGGCAGAAGAGTGGAATATAAATCATAAAAATATATAAATGAGCACATTTCCAACCAAGTTACTATAATTCTTTTATGATTCAAAAGACAACCAAAGACCTCTCTTATTGTTGCTACTTAGGAATCTGGAGATGCCTCCACTTCATCAATCTTTTATATTCAAACACACACAAACCTATTTGACCATACAGAAGGGCAGCCTGCTGTTTTCCATGGCCCCTCCAGCAGTTTTCTGTTATCTTATGTCATTATCGGGATTCTTAGAGCTGCCCAAATGACCAGTTTTTATTTGTATGGAGTTTTTTGCTCCTTTTTTGAGGCACTATAAGAGCTGTGTTTACGGGCATCTGGGGAGGGGGCAAGTGTGCAGGATGGTTGACACAACCACAGCTCCATCCCATTTTTATGGGTGCTACACATAAAATGTGTGATGGATGTCAAAAGGGGTGAGGCTTCGCTCACATGGCATCTTGACTTTTTTTACCTCCCTTGCAGACAACCCTGGTTCTGTTAATCCTTCGGTGGCTTAATGCATCTATTTTCCTGAGAAAGAGAGCAGGTGCACGTAATCTACACCTATAAAACATCAGGAGTGGCTTTCCAGTTGAACTCCCTCTAGGGTGTCATTTGCATCAGTGCCATCCCTTTTATGCCCCTTGGGAGCCGACTGATTGATTGATTGATTGATTGATTGATTGATTGATTGATTGGGCTCCCTGGTCACAGGATGGTTGCTCAGCCCTGTTTTACCCAAAGAGGTTTTCGAAAGGAAATAGTTATTGGATGAAGACTCCCCTCCAGAGGCAAATTAGTGCTCCTGATTGAAATATAGGTTTCCATTTAGAAAATCTGGCTATCTGTAATTCCAAACTACAGGGAAGAAAGCTATTTTGTAAAAGCATCACCCCCTGGGCAGGACTGAGAAGTTTCTTACTTGTGCTGATTATAAGCTTTGAGTAAATGTCTATTTTAAAGCTGCAACTAAGTCTATAAAAGGCACCTGGCCAGTTTCCTTTGCCCACAAGAAAATGATGACCACACAAGAAGAAGCAGATAGATTTTTACCCTAGACCAGGGATGTCTGCACAGGGTCAAGAAAGTCAAGATGGGGGCTACAACCATGTGATTGAGTCCCTGCCCCTTTTATGCGCGTCATCACGGGGCATTGATCACATGGTTGTGGCCCCCATCTTGACTTTCTTGACCCCCTCCTTGCAGACACTCCTACCCCAGAGCAACATAATCTTCCAAAGAATTGCTGAAAGAATCTCATAAATCATTTTAATTCTATATTCTTTATCTTTCTGGGACAGAAGAAAGGGGAACTACCCACTTGAGCTATACAAAATCGGTATCCTTACAAATCATAGGACATGCAGGATATTTTAGTTAAGTTTAGTCCGAGAAAATGTAATCATGCCTTATTTCTCATACAAAAGAAAGCTGGTTTTATGCCCTGGTAAGTAGTGAACCATTATTTAGCCCCCAAAGGTCGGGATTTTATACATTGCCCTGAGAGTAGTCAGGAGAAGAATGAATTCGGTCATTTCAACAAACTGACCTCCTCCGTGGAGGTGTGAATAGCTAGTAGCCACCAGCCATCAAGCACCCATTTAAGCAAGTTTTTCTGATTTCCACCCACTTATGCACCCCAAGGAAGCAGCTTCACCTCTTTGCTTGAGGAAAGCCTTTTGCTTGGCAGTGATATAAATTCCCTCCGGATTTGGCTTGGTGATGTTGAATCTTGACGTGCTGAGCCTTTGGCAGGGAAGGACGGGGAAATGATGAAACTGGAATGGAAGCGCTCGATGTGTCAAAGGGAGATCTGCATGCAGAGCAAACCACCCAGCACGCGAGTCCAGGCAAAGCAACTGACTTCTGTGTGAGAAACACCTGTAAAATCTCTCTGCAGATCTTCAGGCAACGTTTCTAATTCCCCATGTTCCAAGCCAACACGTTGATCGAGGTTTTCAATGAATGTTTGATGTGCTGTGTATCATCTAAATACTTTTGATCCAGGAGAAGCTACAAAAGTCAACGACATGCCGAAAATCCCATTAACTAAATTGCCTGGCCTCGTCTGTTCACTGAGGGCTCACTGGTGGGCACTGAGCCTTTCCGGTTGTCCAGATATTTGAAATGTTCCCATCCTCCACTCCTGTTCCTGTGTCATAAACTCCTGCCTGCCTCCATCCACAGGGGCAACAGGGAGCCCTGACATGCACTGCCTCTGCCACGGATGCTCATAAAGAGGATTCTATGATTCCTTCTGTTGCAATGCTCAGCATTAAAGTGGGATATGCTAGTTGTCTGTGGGAAGGACAGCACTTTGCTAGCCCTGAAGGAAAAACAAGAAGAAACATTGTGCAGATGAAGGAACGTTAACACACAGGGCTTTCAGAAACCAGCTATCGTACATACCACTCCAGAACAGAGATGTTTCTGTGGCCACCACACCTGGGCTGGAAAATCCAGATGGTCATCCCACCATTTGCAAGCCAGGTCAGGAAGCCCTCCTGTAGCTCCTTCCCATTTGCGATTGACCATGCCCTCCACAGCAAGAATTGGGCATCCAATATGCCCATAGTCTGCTCTCCAACTTCCAAATCCTTCAACCGGCCAAAAGGTTTGGAGACCCTTGCCTTCTTTCATCAACATTACCTTTATTCCTGTCTTTTTTGCATTCCTTTTAACGTTGCTTTGGATGGAGCTGGTTCTTCTGCTCCATATTTGTTATTCCTTGTTAAATTGCAAACAAATGCATGGTTAATCCAGATGCAAATGTCCCTCTACAGAATCCTCTATTGCTTTAATTTCATCCTGGCACTGCAGTTCCCCCTTTGTAAGTGAATTGGGGGTTCTCCGCCAGGTTATGGGACAACTGGAAGAACAAGTTCATTTCACTTTGTAAGACGAGATGTAATTTCATTGAGGAGCTGACAGCTCCATTCTGAAAAATCTGTGGTCTTAATTTGGGACTTCAATTAAAATGTAATTGGACTTGTCTGCTGCTGTGGAAAGAATTCTCTTGTGCCATCTTTTCTCTCCAAAGCAGAGTAGCAGAAGAAAAGGCAGGGGACTGGGGGAACTGTAGTCACAAGGAAGAACCTGGAAGAGGAAATTCTGAGATAGAAGAGAGTGGATATTCTGTGGAGTAGTGGCTTTCTGGCTTTCCCAGAATCCCAGAATCCAAACATGTCAGGACTGTGAGCAGAAGAAGCCCTTGAAAGGAGATGGCTGAAAAGAGTTGCTCTGAAGAAATGGAATGAATGAATGGAAACTCAACTCTGTCTGACTTCCTTCTTCGGTGAACTGCTCTGCTGAAACACTCTCCAGGTGTCATCCTTCCAAGGTAGACCAAACATGGAAACCAAAGACATGTAAACTAATGCTACTTTTATTATAAGGTTATAGTAACAAAATCTTCCAAGTCTGAATGCACTCCCCCCCCCCTTTATCTTCATGAGAACTAGGGAGGGGCTTGTCTGAGGCACCTTCTCAGATTAGTTCTGCCCCAGACTCAGATTTCTTTTATCTGACCATTGCTCTGGTTGCGGCTCTTCCTCCTGGTCCTCAAGGTTATTCCTTCTGTCTATTACATGTAACTCCTGGGGAGTGTGTTGAAAGTGGTCCATTATTTGTTGGCTGATAAACAGCTTGTGGGATCCATCATCCCCATCCACTAAAACTATTTCCTTCATGGTGCAGAAGAGAAGGATCACCCAATGTCCTGCCTTCTATCTCTGTTCTGCTTCCATAATATACATAAAAGAGTTAAAGCTGGAATAACCAAAGGCCATCCCTTTGGGACTGCCCCAACTAATTACCCACAGTATTCTTTCCAGGGCTCTGTAAAGTTCTGTCTCCTTTTGATAAATATGCATAGACAGATAATGTAAATTCTTGCCTGTTGCTCATGTCTTACTCTCTCCCAGCTTTTCCCTGCCTTTTATCCCCTTTTGCCAGTTAACTGGTTTTGATATTTGCTGATGTTTAATAAATGAGCATCAAGCTATACTTTTCACGAGCTGCACTGAGTGGCCTGTGTGTGCCTGCTTTGATCTGGATCTGGGGATTGATCACGAGGGTGCTGGATACAACTAAATTGGAAATTTCCCACAGTCATTTCCCAACACAGCCAAGGCATTTTCCTTCTGCTTTGTAACCAGCAAGGTCCACCCCATCGCCTGGGACCTGGGAATGAATCCCTGATTTCACCAAAAACGGTTGAGAAAGATTTTGGTTGGAAACCCTGGAGTGGGGTTGTTGCTAGTTTGGGGGACAAGGTGGGTCAGTGAGCAGACTTGGTATTCCACAACTACCCAAGATCTTGGGGGAAAGTTGGCATCCACCTTTGTCTGCCTACGTGTCCAGATGCAGCTGGGATAAACGATAGGGATGAAAAAGCTCCCCAGCTGAAAATGGAGCTGAAATGTATTTAAGAAGATCTATAGTGTCATTTGGTCTAAACCTGTGTGTCAGCGATGGCTTACTAGGGTCAAAAAGGTTCCAGTTAAGTAATTCTGGCACACTTTTCACTGCACAAATTGGTTGCAGTTCTGTCATGCATCTTCAAAACAAGCCGATAAGATAACCATAGAAAAGGATGGTGTTAACATCACTCAGGGAGTTCACATGCTTAAGGACTAGAAGGCTAAGATGATCTGCCTTGTTTTATCAGAATCACCTTCTGGAATGGGCCAACGCAGTGGGGATCTCTGTCAAAGACAAGAACAGGAAGAGAGACAGGGAAACTGTAGGCAGGCCTCTTGCAGGGGCATCCAGAAGGGGCGGGGGGTCAAAAAATCAAGATGGCAGCCACAACTGTGTGATTGAAGCCCTGCCCTCCTTTCTATAAAAAGGGGGCAGGGCTTGGATCACACGCTCATGGCTGACATGTTGAGTTGCTTTTACCACCCACCCCCTGCAAATGCTCCTGTCTTTTTTCTCTCTTGAAATTAAGGGGGGGGGCCTGTAGTGCTGTCCAGATATGAATAAACAAAAGACTTCTCTCTCTTGGATTTTCAGATGCAGGCTGAATCAAGGCAGCAGAAATGCACTTGTACTCTCAAATTATTTCTACATGAACGCTGCCACTATCCCCTGCCCTCCCTAATGCTCTGAGCTGCCCTGCTAAGCTATGAGGAGCTTGCTATGAATGGAAGATGGTGAAGCATGCAGAGAGGAAGAGAGGCCAAGGCATTGGAACACCACATTGCATTGCCAATCCCAGCTGGCTCTGGACATGTTTACTTTCTCAGAGTCCATCCATAATTCAACAGCTTTATTAGTTCCCTTGCCAAGACCCGGCGCTTCTGACTTTCAAAAGAGGCTCTCATTCCATTGGATCACCTCCTATCCCCACTCCTTTTGTGAAGCGCAAGTGATTAAACAGGGCCTCTGCCTCCACTCAGGGGCTGATGCGCAGACCTACAAAGCACAAATCAAACAGGCATGCACGCAGGCACACACACAACCATTTCTTAGCTGTAGGTCAGGAGACAACCAGTCGGA
Organism: Python bivittatus; assembly: GCF_059951505.1. Classification (NCBI taxonomy): domain Eukaryota; kingdom Metazoa; phylum Chordata; class Lepidosauria; order Squamata; family Pythonidae; genus Python; species Python bivittatus. The sequence goes on from NW_028277032.1 coordinate 2,219,059, forward strand.
AAGGACTCCAAACCCCTTTGGCACCCAGCAGAGAGGAAGCAAATTCAGAACAGGAAGTAGGAGTCTAAAGTTGCTCCATAAGTTGCCCGACCAAAAGCTATGCCAGAGACACAGATCCATGGGCTATCAGGCCCCAAGTCCTTTCAGCTCTTGGCATGGAGAGCAGATCCCAGAATTTCATCAGAATGTCACAGTTCAGGAATGGCCTGCAGGGAGGAGGGATCATGGCTCAAGGGTGATGAGTCTTCTCAGGTTCAAATGTGGGCATCTCCAGTTGCAAGATGAGGTGATGGGAAGGCTGTCCTACGACCCCAGAGAGCTTGGAATTAATGGAGAAGGAGATTGACTTGTTCCTACCTGTAAGAAATAGGACCAAAAGGAAGACTTTATATACATAAAAGAATGTCAATTAAAGTTTATCCAGAATCCACAGTCCGACACTCCCCTTTTTAGGAACAACCAAAATATTACAAAAGAAGTTGCAAACTTAAGTTTCCAAGAATTCTTCGTCTGGAAAGATATTCCCAGAAAGTGTGTGTGGGGGGGGGGGCATTTTTTATTTATTTATTTATTTTGGAGCATCCTGCCTGAAGAAGAAAGTGTAGACTCTCTCGTGCATCATCACTTTGATTGGTCCTAATCACATATGTAGCTGTGGATTTGGGCTTCTCTCTCCTTCCCTCCCTCCCTCCCTCCACATGGAACTTCACAGCTATGCTTGATTTTTATGTACCTTGGATAAAGAGCTTTAAAATTTGCATGAGATCTTCACATTCTGGCTCTGACTGCCAGTCTCTTTTATCTAATGTGAATTTCAAGGTGAACTCAGAAAGTCCTTTGTGAATACACCATCTGGAGCAATTTTTGAGGGAAGATTGGAGAATATTGATAAGACCAACTGATTTCTTAGGCAGGGGTGGAGGTCTCATTCATAAAACAGGAGAAAGACATGAGGGGGCTTAGGGCTGCCTTTGCCAAACCTCTTACTATCCAGATGTGTTTGACTCCTGGTTAAAAAAGATTCCTTATCATCCTGGAGGGAAATATTGAATTGGGCACCCCAAGGTTTAGTTCTAGGCTGGGACTCATCAGCATTTTCATTAATGATTTAGAAACAGAGGAAGAGCTGGAAGGAATTCTTATCAGATGTGTTGATGACATAAACCTTAGTGGGATAACTCATTCTAAATTGTTTTCTTAGGTTAGAGAAATGGGCTGAAAAGAGCAGAATAAAGACAAATGTACCTTTCCTCACTTAGTAAGTCACAAGGAACTGTTGCACAAGATGTACAGGATGTGGAAGATTTGGCTTGGTCATAGTAGTTGTGAAAATGAACTGGAATTGCCACTGATCACAACCTGAATACGAGGTAGTAGTGTGACACCACGGCTGTTAAAAAGACAAATGGCATGTTAGGCTGAATCCATAGAAATGTAGCTTCCAAATTATGTGAAATAATAGTTTCATTATATACCTCCTTGGTTAGAGTGCACTTCAAATATGTTGTCCATTTCTGGTGCCTACACTTTAATGAAGAAGTTTGGAGAAGGGAAAAAAAGATGATTGGGGAAAGGGGGCTATAAAGCTCTGTCAAGAAAAATGAAAAAATGGGGCTCCTTTAGCCTTGAGAAGAGAAAACAGGGAGCAGGAACCGAGCAGGTTTGAAGGACCAGAAGAGGCACCATTCACAAGAAGGTCCAAGTCTGCTCCCTGTTACTCTGAGTGCAGAATAAAAGACAATGGATGAATGGGAGAAAATACTTCCCAACAAGAAGAGCAGTTTGACAACACAATCCAGCCAATCAGCAAGGTCATAGGGTCTTCCTTCATGGCACATGTTCAGGAGGACATTAAACAGCCATCTGTCTGAGTTCTTTGAGCAGAAGATTGGCCTGGAAGGGTTCAGGGCCCCTTCCCACCCTAGGATTTTAGGATGAACAGGTTGTGTCTGAGGGCCACCAGGTTAGGGAAGGCTAAGCTAGGGAGTTATTCCCTACACAAATGGTGAACTGACTCTGCAGAGTCAATAGAAGTACAGACCATTGGAAGCCTGTGGGAAGAGCCTTGATATGCCTCCATAGCTAGTAGGATGGGGAGTAGCAGGGATTTAGCTACAATCCGCTAGACTCAGAGGGAAGTGACCCCTGCAGGGTCCCCTGATTATTTCCACAAAGACAAAGAGGATGGAGTATAGAAGAGGAAACAGCTCACACACAAGGGGAGGTGTGACTTTTTAAAGCAGTTTTGTCCAAACTTGGCCACTTTAAGATGAGTGGACTTCAACTCCCAGAATTCCCCAGCCAGCCATGCTGGCTGGGGAATTCTGGGAGTTGAAGTCCACTCATCTTAAAGGGCCAAGTTTGGACAACGCTGTTTTAAAGGGAAACAGCTATCAGGAAGCCAAGGTGATCTCCCTCTCTGCTTCCCTACTACCATTTGGCATTTGAACCCCAATTCAATGAATCTCTCTGCTTCATTTTGCCTACTTCCTTCAGAAACAAGGGGAAAACCCAGATTGGAGCAATCTTTATGCACGTTATGATTTGCCTGGTTCCTAGCTCACCTTTCCTCCAAGAAGCACCAAGATGGTGTGCATGGCTCTGTCTCTCCATTTGTTGGACTCTCCAGGACCCCTGTAACATAGGGGGAGAAGAAGGGAATCTTGTTCATAACTAAATGGTGAATTGGAGCCTGGCTGTCCTACTCCAAGTCCAACCTGAAGCCCTCCAAGGCCCTGAGTAAGAGTTCCCCCAATGCCTAGCCAGCAATGGTGCACTGTTTTTCCTTCTGCTCTGTGAGAGTAAAGTAAATGGGAAGATTAGAAGATGTAAGGGAGCTCAAGAAAGTCTGAACTTCCTACACACACAGACACACTAATCAAATTCAATAAAAACCCCAATCAAATCAGGCAGGCAGCCAGCAGGTGGATGGTATCTATTTAAATTTTTCATTAAAATTGTTTTCTAGCTCTATTGGGCTTGAACAAAAGGAATCTGTCCCTCCTGCCCACCCGGTCCCTCTCCTTTCCTCCCATCTTTAATCGCAGCCCCGTTCATCAGGGATTAATGATTCTGCTTATCGGACTCCGAGAGAGATTTGTTTAAAATATCACCTTGCGAGACACCTCCAGAGCGCAGAATGAGCTGGCTATTACGGTTCGGGTCTCAGGAAAACGAGACAGCAAGGGGAAGAACCTGCCATGCTTGGAAGGCGACAACTCTCTAATTTCCCATAAATTACTTTGGGCTTCTTTGAATTGCTTTTAAACAGTCATTTCTTTCCCCAAGGGGCTCCAGCTGAAGGGGGCAGCTAATCTCTGCTGAAGACACACAAAAATCAGTGCCACCACCAAACACAAAGGGTAGGAAGGAACTCAATTGCTGCAAATGCCCAAAGTTCTCAAGGCACTGAGGGGGGCTATGCGTGCAAGGGAAAAATAATACAGAGGGACACACACACATTAAGGATTGCTACTTATCAAAACTCCTAAAATGGGGAGGTTCTCAAAACAGTTCTCCAGCAACTGTAATTTTTTTTTTATTTATTTATTTATTTGTTTGTTTGTTTGTTTGTTTATTTATTTATCAGACTTGTCCCCACTCATCTTCCCCCAGTGGGGGACTCTGGGCGGTTTACAACAAATTAAAACAAATAAATATATAATTAAAATTTATAAAAAGAGAAAAACACATTTACCCAGAATGGAAAGGAGAGAAAAAATCCAAGAGGCCGATGGAAGCAACACCAGGCCTGTAGGGGGCTAGCCAACCCCACATCTGATGACCTCCCTCCCCACCCCAGGACAGATGGCAGAGCCAGGTCTTCAAGTCCCTCCGGAAGGCCAGGAGTGAGGGGGCCTGTCTCACCTCCAGGGGCAAGATGTTCCAAAGGGTGGGGGCTACAGCAGAGAAGGCCCACCTTCTGGACCCCGCTAGTCAGAGTTCTTTTGCCGAGGGGGTCCGGAGCATGCCCTCTCTGTGAGATTGGGTGGGATGGGTTGAAATCGTGGGGGTGAGGCGATATTTAATCTCTTGTATTATCCCTGCAGCCTCAGAGGCGTTCTCAGCTGTGCTGCAGGACCATCGTTGTAGATGACGAGAGGGTGGTGATATGGCAACTACTGGCATAACAGGACCAGATAACACCAGGACCAACCTGGCTCTAAAGAAACTGCTCATAGATGCTTGGTTAGTTTGCCAGCTGAGCTGCAGGAGCATCTCCTGAAACTTCTGCTGGTCTTCATGGCCACCAGTCCTGAAGAACAGAATGGGTCTTGCAGGCCCTCTGGAACGACCAAGTCTTAATAGCTTTCCTGAAGCTCAACAGAATTAGTGCCAGTCTGATCTCCGGAAGGATGATCTTCCATTGAAGTGGGGCAGCAGTGGAGAAGTCCCATCCTTGGGGCTCCTGATGACAACACTCGCATGGAGTAAAGTGGCAACAAGTGGTAACTAGTGTAACTCTTGCACTAGCAGTGTAACAGAATATAATGAGATACCCTCATAATGAAATGAGCAACTTTTTTAGCCCAGCATCCCCAGCTTAGCAACTTTGGTCAATGACCATAAAAAATCATTTCTTATATGCTTACTTACCCCAACTTAGAAACCTTCAGATGTGTTGGAAACACAACACCAAAATTAACAGCTAGTTGTGGTCCCAACACACCTGAGGAGTACTAGGTTGAGGATGACTGCTTTTGAAAAAATGTAGTCGCTTTCCTAAGGATTGCTTTTGACTGGCCACAAACTGGAGAAATTTCCGCAATATTTTTGGCCAGCTTGAACTCCCTTCAGAGGAAGCCTCCAAGCTAATCTTTCAGCAGGACAGCTCTGCAGTGCAGACTCAGTTCAAAATCCCCATCCTATATGCCTGCCACCACCCTCCTGGAACTTCTTTCCATGATTTCAGAATGGTTGCATCATGTTGATCTTCACACAAGTTGCTGTGTTAAAAAAAGACCAAAAAAAAAAAAATTGGGGAATAAGAAGCTGACAGAACTGGGGCACCACATAGCACACTTTCCAGACCTACACCTGCTCTAAGTCCCAAATAGGGTTTCCACAGCAGGATTCAAAAAAGTTAAGATTGGGGCTTTGATCAGGAAGTCACACCCTGCCACTTTGACTTTTTGGACCGCCCCCTCCCTGCAGACATCCTTCAGCATCCTTCAGTGTTGGGTCAAGCCCTTCACCCCACTTACATTTCTGAGCTGACTTAACTAATATTGGGCATTTAAGTCTCTTGTCAGGGAAATTCATCAAGGAAAAGGCTATGATTTCCAGGCCCCATTAACTTCGTATTTATGGCCTTTTCTCTTTTCCACCATCCAGGTCAGACACAGGCTTCCGTCAGTCTGTCATAATTATCAGTTGATGGAGGGTTTCTCTCCTTTCCAACGCTGCCCGGCAAGTCTCTGAAGGCCTTGGAGCCAAACTGGCATTTCTTCACAGACCTGCCTGAAAGACCATCTGTCTGAGATGTTCAACAAGCCATAGCTAGGGAGAGGCTGTCACCACTGTAAATAAGATGGAAATGAACTGTTCTTGATGGGCATTCATAAATATGGCTTGTGGACTGAGACAGCACTCATCTGATCGAGAAGAAAATCTCCATCGATGCTTTTCTTATTTAACATTTTTTAATGTTATGTTATTTTTAACATTTTCTAGGTTTTCTCCCAAATGATGAGGACTAGCAAATCATTATTATTCCAAATAATAATGTGTGTCTTTGCAGGTAACCATCACAGCTGAGATGGGATGTGCGCAGAAGGGTAAAAAAACAGAAGATGTACCTGCATGATTGAAAACCTGCCATTTTCATGTGTGGTCTGTGCACGCCACACGTAAAAAAGGAGCTTCGATCGCATGAGTGCAGCCACCTTCTTGACTTTTTGGACCCTCCCCGGGCAATGTTCCTGCAGCTGAGCTCCTGTTTAAGGCTTTTGAAAATAACCTCTTTATCTTTAGAAAACTTTCTTCCATGAACCGTGAGGACTTTAAATGGTTTTCTTTAACAATAAAATCTGAGCGTGCAGATCCTCTGATAAATGTAACTCATCCTTCAGTGGTTCTTTCCTAAGGACCTGTCCGCAGCCCGAGCTTTTTGCTATTATAAATTCTCTAATACCAAAAGCGCTAAGTCCTCTCACTCTGGGTGGAGGGATAAGAGAGTGAAATAAATGCGGTTCTGGAAAAACACTTGAAGCAAATGTCCCAAATCTCATGACAGGAGAACCCATTTGGGGATGATATAAAAGACAATTCACGTGTTAAAGCATTTCTCTAACATCACGAGGATCTTGGGGTTCATCGCTGTTGCAGAGGCACAAGCAACGGCTTTGCAGACGCACTGAATTATACTTTTGAAGCCATGCATAACAAGGAAATTGTATTTCTGTTATTGTTTCTTATGTTGGAGTTGCTCTTCTGGCACAAACATTGGCGGGGTCGGTTATTGAATATCTGAGTGGAAGCTGAGATGCTGGGTATTTCAAGCAGACTTAGAAAAGATGATGCTACCAGACAGCCAAATCTTCCTCTTCCACTAAAAAGTATTTGGTTCCATTTTGTTCTCTGCTCCAGAGAAACAGCGGTAGATACCCTCTGCTCATCTCTGTATCAGGGTAGGCTAACTTCCCAAGGGCCGCACTGAAGGGTCAGAACACGTTCTCAGGCCTTCTAGCCTGAAATCAGGTTTGGCACCTGGTGACAGTGATGAGCACTTCCAAAAAGTGAGACTGCCTTCCTGGGAAGACAGGGGAGCTACAATCCCCTGGGAGGGGCTTCAAAGCTGCCCTTTGCCAGATTGTAGCATTTCACTGCCTAATATTGCCCAATTAAAAAAAAAAACTGCAGAATTTACAAGATAGGTACCTATATCAACAAAACTACTGTGTAAAATGTTTTGCTGTTCATCCCCAGTGACGAGACAGGGACATTCATTCAAACCGATTCCATGCAAGTAAGAGTCAAGGAGCTGCAGCGACTGGGGCAGGGGGGTCTGCAGATGTGGTCAAAAAAGTCAACAGAGCAAAGCTCTGCCCATTTCATGTGCATGGCTTTGGGTGGAAAATGCATGGAGCTTTGAGCTCACTCTTGCAACCACCCCCTTGACCTTTTGACCAAACCCTGTAGTTTGTACCAAATTTTTGACCAAACCCTGTAGCAACCCTGGGCTTGGAACAGGCTGGAGTTTCTGAGGGAAAAGAAAGAAGAGTCTCCATACCAATGCTCTTGGCTCAGCCCCAGATAGTCTGAACCTAAGAAGAGCTGGATCAGGGGCACGTGCCAAAGGAGCAGGGCTTCCATCATTAAATGTTATGAAAAGACATGGTCATCAACCAAAAGCAAGACAAACGGTTGAGAAAAGAGTACAGAATAAAAATATCCAGTGAAAACCTCATCATGGCTGAGCCTACGCATACCTAGAGTACAGTCTGTTCCTGTAACTTCTGACCATCATTGCAATGGCAGGAAATGTACCCACCCTTCTGGAAACTTTCCAATCCTGGTCATTCCGAAGACAGCATGCATGTGAGATTGACCTGGATGGTTGATCTTATTTATTTGCTTACTTAAAATACTTGTCCTGCCAGCCATCTTAAGAGACACAACTCTGAGTGGCTCGAAACAACAGTAAAACCCCCAAAATAAAAAATAAAAACAATACAACTACAAGCAAAAACCTGGGGCCTCAACCATTCTCTTCGGATGCAGCCAACACCATCATCTTCCTGCTCTCATCTCACCCTACTCCAGTGCTTGGGGCTTATGATAAGAGGGGAGATTAACTCCACCTCCCCGAGAGGGTAAATAGGGCATTGCAGAAGTACGTGCCCTACCATCTTGACTTTGGAATGTGAACTGATGCATAAACGCTCTTAGTAAGGAATGCCATTAAATCTTTCCGATACCACACCCACCATCTTGCAGATTTTGACCCCCACACTCCCCCATGGATCCCCTGAGCTAGATGCAACCAAAGACTCACTGAACCAAGCATTCTGTCCCATCAGGGTCACCCAGATACCTCTTGAAACCCACAAGTAGAGGACCAGCATAACAAGGTCCATCCATTTGGGTTCTTCACAGCCTGCACTGTTACTGAGAATCACATAAAACTTTCAGGACTAGTAAACCATCATTTGCCTTCTGGCCTGTGAGTTGATTTAGTTCCTCTTTTAATGCCGGCAACCACCGCTGCATTTTGTGAGAGTAAATTCCACAATTTATAAATCATACAACAAAGGAGTCCTTTTCCTCATGGGGACCTCTAGTGCTTCTCCCACACTTCTTTGGACAATCTCAGGTCCTGTATTAGAAGAGAAGCTTTCTATTTTCCACAACTTGCAGGCCTCATCCAAGTTCTTCACCTCGAGACTGGCCTCCTCCAGTTTGCTACGTGCCACCACTAAAGATGGACTGCAGTTGAACCCTCCTGCATTATCCTTCAGTCAGCCAGCTACTCACTTGAAAGGAAAGCTTGTGTTGAACCCACCAGGTTCTTATTCAAGTCCCATTTCTATCCAAGCAAAACCAAACCAGCGTCTGCAGCGTACCATCCCTTAGCCATAAACAGGCATCTTGTTGCTCTTGCAAGAATATACGCATGAATAGTGTATAGGGAGAGTTCACACTCCAGATTTTTCCACTGCAAACTTTTCCTGCTTAGGAATTCTATCAGCTCCATAATTTCTTACACTGTGTAAGGAGCCCAGCTAGATGGGCACATCCAGTTAACCATGACTGATCTCAAAAACACGAAGCAAATCCAGACATTATTAATATTCAGATGGGAGAGCACCAGAAAATCCCTAGGGGACATCAGCAAGACAGGGGAATTGAAAAATCAATCCTGAAAAAGGCAGTTTGGCCAACCACTTCTACAACGTTGCCAAGATAAGGATCAGTGTCCATCAATTCACCAGGAATCAAGCATGGCTCCAGGATAACTTTCACCAAGTGAGCAAGGGCACTAATGTGCCCAGCTCCCACAAATAGAAGGAAAATGAAGGAAGCTGAAAGAGAGGGGAGAATATTTGCAGATGGCTGTATGTACTCCATCCCCTGTAGTCTCCTGCATTATGCTCTCGATAAGGATATTCAGTATTTTGAATGAGACAGATCCATTACCAGGAAGCTTTTACTGCTATGACCTCTTAATGCCAGTTTCCCCCCTCCCCATATTTTTACTGTGAAAACACTAAATAAGTAGAAAAAAAGCAAATATTGAAACCAGGTTAAAACACAAAAAAACAAAGCAAGATGACACCAAAAAAGACTACTTTCAAGTTTTAAAAAAATGTGGAAAAAAGAAAATTACTATTTAGTGATAATCTTTCTCTTCCCTTCCATTTGTATCCCCAGCTTCTAGCCACAGTTTAAACCAGTGTTTCTCAACCTTGGCAGCTTGAAGATGGGTGGACTTCAACTCCCATGGCTGGCTGGGGAATTCTGGGAGTTGAAGTCCACTCATCTTCAAGTTGCCAAGGTTGAGAAACACTGGTTTAGATATTTGAACATTGCAGCAAACACTAGTAACTGGTGTAAGTTTCTATTTGAGTCCTAAAACCTATATTCCAGATGTCTAAATTACCTTGCTCTGTGATATATTCTATATAAGGGAGCCATTCCTGCTTGAATATAGTTAAATTTCTACTGTGGATATATGCTGGCAATTTTGCCTTTGCAAAAAGCTTTGCAATCCCCATTTTGTTTTTCAGATCAACTGTGGTCTTTCTTCTCAAATACTTGAATCTCAGAGCAACTTTCTGGTTCCGCTCATTAAATGACGGTTATTATATTTAATGAAGATTGCCAAGTAACCATATCAGAGAAAATGTATCGCCTACAGGCTATCTGATCTATTTCATCCTAAAAGATTTAGAGGTAGCTGCAGGACTCTTAACTTCAGCTCAAGTTTGCAATGTTCTTCCAAGTGGGAAACAGGTGGACCATTTTCTCTGCGGTGCAATATGGACTACAGGCTGCTAACAGAGCAATCCTACACTCAAATTGCATTGGGGTGGGACAGGAGGTCTCCCAGGAGAATGGCAGGGTGTCCTCAATTGGGTCAGCCCCGAGGGAACTGAGAGAAGCAAAAAGAAAAAAAAGGGGGGGAGCATGGCATAAAATCCTGCCCACATGCAAGGTGAGCAGATTCACACAGAGTGAGCTTCAGCTATCTTTGTCCAATTCCCACATCTCTAATGTGTGAAACAAGACATAGAGTTGAACGTTGATCGATCTGAACATTGGACTGTATCCAACAAAATGTAAGGATCTGCACTTAGGGAGGAAAGACCAGATGCACAGTTACAAGTTTGATGGTACCTGGCTTGGGGGTAGTTCTTTCGACAAGGATCTGGGTGTCCTGGTAGGCCACAGATTAAGCACGAACCAAGAATGTCCTGCAGCTGCCAAAAGAGCCCTTGCAATTTTGGGCTGCATCAACAGAGGTATAATGTTGAGATCAGGGGAAGTGATCGTTCTGCTCCATACTGCACTGTTGAGACCACATCTGGAATACAGTGTATAATTTTGGTCTTCACAATGCAAAAAGGATGCTAATTGATTTATTTTCTCCATTCAGGTCTTCCAAAGGTGCACCTCTCATGGCTGTAACTGAGTCCATCCACTTTGCTGCTGGTTGTTCTCTTCTTCTCTTTCCTTCCACCTTTCCCAGCATTAGAGCCTTTTCCAGAGAGCTGGATCTTCGCATCATGTGTCCAAAGTAAGATAATTTGAGCCTGGTTGCTTGTGCCTTGAGTGAGAACTCTGGGTTGATTTGCTTGATGATCCATTGTTTTGCTTTCTTTATATTTATGTATATGTATATTTCTCTTTTTATAAAAATGCATGATTACATGTTATAATCCCTTTTTTAGTAATTTTCCAGGTCATGCAACTTTAAGCTGGCTGAGGAATTCTGGGAGTTGAAGTCCACACGGCTTAAAGTTGCTCAGGTTGAGAAACACTATGCCACAAAGTGTTGCAAAGTTAGATCTTCTTTCCTCCATTCAACTTTACATAAAGTGGAGGGGGGTGGATTTAAGAGACTTTTACTAGGGCAATCCGTTATTTACTAGTAGATAAGGAACCATTAATCATTAAAGGAGTTGACCACAAGCTTCTTGGTGATTTTCTTCCTTTTAAAACATTTTTAAACATGAAATCACCATTTCAAAGGCTTCGCTGGATAAGACAGTCCTGTTGCCAAGCTCTTTGAAAATCCAGGCAGCAGCACTCCTGGGAGTAAAACTACTTTGAGGAGTAGGTGTGACGGTACCTGTAGAAACCCAACTGCTGAGAGACATCTCCCTTGGTGACAGCCAGACTTCACAGTTTCAACTAATTTTTAATTTGAAAAGGTTCGCATGAGAACCTTTCATGTTGCTGAGCTAGAGGCATCATGTTTTTTGCAATCTATGTTGGCTTGTTTTGCCCCTGCCCACAACCCTCAGTACTCAATACTTAGGGGATAAAATGGGTACTTTAAATCTTGTTGACTCAACCCAAGCTAGACAGAGTAGCTGTTACTTCGGAAGCCTGCTGATTCTTAGATTCATCCAACTTTGATTCCCAAAGTTGAGGGAATCAAGGCTCACTTTCGGGGTCCTCATGGCTTCTGCTTAGAAGAGCAGGTGGAGGTCATGGCCTGGAGGGCCTTTGCCTATATCTAGTTGGTGCACCAGGTGCCATGCTTCCTAGAACAGGAGCTGCTGAAGAAGTTCACTCGTGCCCTTGTCGTCTCTTGTTTGATTACTGACATTTGCCCCTGAAGACCAGCAAGAAACTTCAGGTGGTCCAAAATGCAGCAGTTGATGTGCTTATGGAACAGTCCCATTCCTGTCAAGAACCCCCACTGCTAGTGGAGCCATGTTGTCTATTGGTGCGAGTGTTTCCTGGTGCAGTTCAAGATACTGATTATTATCTAAAGAGCCTTAGATAACTCAGGGCCTGTCCAGTCTACAGGAACAGAGAGGGCCTGCTGAAGTTCATCACTGACTGAAAAATGAGAAAGAATCTGGTAGCACCTTTTCAGGGGTGTCTGCCTCTCCCCTGGAATAGCTCACCGCTGAGGCAAGGATGTCTCTCATTTTCGTGGCCTTCCAAAACATTTGCTAAAACTCTTGTGTTTCAGAAGACATTCAGAGATTGAGCAGTTAGGATTTTTGGCACAGAAAGACCAATGGTTTGTCGCTGTGAGGGATAACACTTTTATTGTTGCATTTATTGGCTTCATGGCTTGGTATACTCTTCGTCATGTACACCTTTTTAGACTGTGATGGCCAATACATTTTACAAATGAATAGACGCACGTTGCCTTTTAAACCACCCCAAAACATGGAAGAAACAGAGACAAGAATGGTCTGAACATTTCAGCAGATCCATCACTAGTACGTGATGATGTCCCCTAAATGGGAGCAAGGGCCAAATTGCCAGCCCCTGGTTTAAAGTCTGGTTCATTGAACTCTGAGGGCTTCTTAGAAAACAGGAAGGGTTCCAATCCAGGCTTTGTTTGGAAGTGTGCCCAGCTGCCTGTTGAAAAAGGCCATGGTGGGCTAGGGTAACAGGGGCCATTCATACAAGGGAGCAAAGGGGTGATTTGTCAATTGCTCTGCTCCCTGCCTTTTTTGACAACTCTTTGGGGATATGCTCATAAAATTACAAAGTAGACCACCACCCAAAATGTTTGCCTCCCACAGCCTTCCTGATGATGAAATGTTATTCTTAGAGACATTCCTAAGAGAAAAGTTGGTTTCCGTGAATTATTTGCCTAGGGGTATGAAAAAAGGAGCAACGTCTGATATATACCTTGAAATGGAAATAATGCATCCCTGTGCAATATACTTGATGTTATAAATCTTGTGTGATCTTTTGTCCTTAATTTCTTTCCACTTAAATTATGAACGTACAGATAAAGATTATACATTTTAACCTACATTTATTTTAACTCAGCAGTCTTATATATTGAGTTGCCAAGTAGCAACCTGGAGATTCTTGTAGCTACTTTTCCATCCCCCCCCTGTTGCAGGAGGCATCAAGCTGGGGGGCTTCTCTCAGGACATTCATAGGGGGCTCAAAGAAGTCAAGATGGCAGCCACCACTATGTGATTGAAACCCTAACCCCATTCTATGTGCACAAAAGAGGGGGAGGCCTTCAACTGTGCAGTCATGGCCACCATCTTGACTTCTCCAGCACAGCCTCTCCTCTCCTACCTTCACTATGCAAAAGGAATCTCTATATCGGAGCCACTGAGAGGGAGGTGAGAGATAAAAATACCCATGGAGGGAACTGGAGGGTTAAACACAGCCTTCCAACTTCCAATTTCCTCTTCTATTAATACATCTCTTGTGCTTTTACTTACACCACTTTGAGGCAACCCTTCTAGTCTTACTTACATTGCCCCTGAAGAATAAACTTTTCCCTTTCTTGTGGTGTCAGGGTGAATGGGTGCAAAGGACAAGCACTCTTATTTTCACATTTCACACCTTTGAATTCTAAACTTCTCAATAGTTGATCAAATGAAATAGTGTTCAGTGTTGTCTACCTGTGTGCATCCAACTGTCTAATGAGGTCCTTCATCAGGTCCCCTCTAGAAGGGCGAGAGCTTTTTCTGGGGTGCCCACAGAACACTTGTCTATTTTCCCAGGTTTTTTCCACTGGCTTTTAATGTGTCAAATTTGTATTTTGTGTTTTATTATAATCATTATAATCATTATTATATAACAAAATGTTATTGTGTTCCATGACCAGAATTCTGCAAATAGGCAGCATAAATTATTATAAAGTGCCCAGAGAGGTTCAGCTATTGGGCAGTTTAAAATGTTTAATGAATAAGTTAAAAAAATTAAGACTGGGCTCACTGGACGAAGATTTGCATTGGTGCAATGCAAATCTTATTTCCCGCCCCCCAATCACAACATTTGTGGCTGGAGAAGAGAGAAACCTCATTGCATTTGAACTATCTACAGATTACAGAATGATTCTTGATTTTAAAAAAAAGGTTTCAATGGGTCCCTAGCCTAAATGCCTCCCCTTGATTCAAAAAGGGGATATTTTGCCCTGTGTCGGTGAAAACTTAGCAACATCACAGAAAAGGAACAGCTCACAACGACGGGTTGCGCATTGCACAGCTATTTGGTTATTGAACACCAGATGAAGCCAAACCTGCCGAACAGGTTTCCTTTTCTCATAACTCAATCTGTGCCTCTGCATAAGACAGTTGCATGCTTTTGCACAAAGGTAGGACCCAAACTTTGATCCAGCTTTTTTGAGGATTTGGTAGAGAAGCCGAGATAAAAAGAAAATGCCCCTGAAGATTTGCAGTGCTGACTTTTCAAAGGAGACAATTTACTTTAGCATAGACCAGTGTTTCCTAACCTTGGCCATTCCCAGGTGTGTAAACGTCAAATCCCAGAATTCCAACATGCCATTAATAAGAATTCTGGGAGTTGAGGTCCACACACCTGGAAGCAGCCAAGAATGGGAAACACTGGTGTAGACATATGGAAGAGGGTAGATAAATATTTAGTTATCTTAAGAAGAGCGACAAACTCTTTAGCACTGTCTGCAATTTTTGCCAGGTACAAAATGCAGGAGTGAATCATGCTAAAGAAGAAGAAAGAGAAGTTGATATTAAGCCAACCTGCCCCCTGAAAATTTCACATTAACCTGACCCTCCCCCAAAAGCTTACAAACGTGTATATCCACACTCTGTTACTAACTTCAGTCAGTTTTAAATCTGTTTAGGTGTCTATGGTGCTTGAAGCCAGGCCATTCTGTTCGTTTATGGTTCAGAATATTGTGCAAATGGGTTAATTCAGTAAGCAGGTCAAGCAGAGTGCTGAATACACACCTACATAGAAAATCCAGGCTCCTGCAGAATAGAGGCAGCAGGAGATTTAGCCAATCTCTACTTTTTTATGGAAGAGCCAGACAAAAGAAGTGGCCGCCGTTACAGACTACGTTGACCTGCCAATTCCTTTCTGGTTTGCTTTCTAGCTGTTTGAAAAAGAAAAGATGAATCACAATTGCAACACTCAGTCTATGCCGTGCAGATGGCAAAGCGCTACTTTCTCTTGACAGCAAACTTTTCAAAGAATTTGGAGGTTGTCTTGCAGATCCTCCTGCAAACGTGGCTGATGAGGAGACACTCCCAGACATAAAATGATAGCCATGGCTAAACACTCAGCTACAAAGGACCAATTTAGCAAAATATACTTGTCTCCTCCTTCAAGATGCCCCCCACCAACTCTGCTTACATTTGTCCTATTACAGGGCAGGTGGGAATATGTCTAAGTAAAGCCCTGAATTCTGATGTACGTCTTTTTCCCTCTGTAAACTGCTGGCACCAATCCTGAGCCAGCAGCATTCACAGACCTTTGCTCAATCACTCCCAACCACAGCACAACATGTTCTGCAGGTCTGTCTGTGGGGTGTGGTCAAAAAAGTCAAGATGGAATCTGGAATCCTTTCTATTGGGTTTATGGATGTTGAACTGGAAAAGAAATATGGGGAACGAATATTGTATATGGTACCTGTGGCAAGATTACTGTACAGGCAAAGATGGAAGAATAATGAAATATCCACAGTAGAGGATTGGATTATAAAATTGACAGAACTTGCAGAAATGGCAAAGCTGATCAGTTTGGTCAGGGAAAAAAAGGATGAAGACTTTTTTAAAAGACTGAGAGGCTTATATGGATTTTTTGGTGAAAGAAGAAAAGACTGAATTGATTATTTATGAATTTGGGTATTAGAAAGGGTTAAAGAGGAAGAGGAAATATTAAGATGGCAATTATACTTGATAGAAAGAAGGGCAGAAGTCATAATTCTATGTTTCCATACTTTTCTTACTTTTTTCTTTTTTCTTATTTTCTTTTATTTCATATTTTTGTTAATTTTCTATTCTTTTATAGTATTGAAATTTTTTAATAAAACATTTTTTAAAAAGTCAAGATGGAGGCGACAAGAATGCGATTGAAACTTTTTTTATGCACATCACCATCTTGATTTTTTTACTGTGCCCTGCAGACACCCTTGTGCCCAGGAAACATCTTTCTTCTGCTGTGACAGGGGCATCTGCAAGGGGAGTCGAAAAAGTCAAGATGGTAGCTGTAGTCATACAATCCAAGTCTTGATCCTGCATGCGTGACACAACTTGAAAGGGGTGGGGCTTTGATCGTATCATTGTGGCTGCCATCCTGACTTGACCCTCCCTCTGTGGACACCCTTGTCCATAGCATTGCCTTCATCCCTAGGGTCAGCCCTTGGGTAGGCCAGGTCAGGAAACAGATTCCACAAGTCTGATTGCCACTCTACGTTATTGATCTAGGCCAGAGTTTCTCAATCTCAGCAACTTTAAGATGTATGAACTTCAGCTCCTGGAATTCCCCAGCCAGCTGTTTCCTGGACTTAATGCATGTTTTTCTAACTATTGCCTCTGTGTAGTCTCTATACTCATCTACGTAACTCTCTACACCAGTGTTTCTCAACCTTGGCCACTTTAAGATGGGTAGACTTCAACTCCCAGAATTCCCCAGACAGCCATTCTGGGAGTTGAAGTCCACCCATCTTAAAGTGGCCAAGGTTGAGAAACACTGCTCTACACATATTCCAGGAGTGAGACAGGCTTACATTGTCCTTATTGGACTGATGTTAAAGAAATATTTTCCTCCTTATTCTGACACCATGCAGCCTCAAGTACAGTTTAAGAAACCCTACAATGACTCTCTATAAAATCCTGTGGGTGGTGAATCAATTTGATATGCAAACTTAATGGATGAATTTAATAAGGAAAATTATTATTTGCCTAAACAAGGAGTAAAAGTGTTAAACACCAACACTTAACACTCTCCGTTTATGTCTTATTCAACAAAAATAATATTTTAGACTTACTGACTCCTATAATGCTTCCTTTCTGGAAAGAGGTTCTTACAGATATTAACTCTAAGACAAGTTGTAGTATTTTCTGGTGTTTTTATTCTTTTGAACCATATTCCTGCTGCACAGATGTCAACATCTGGACACAGAAAGTAGATTCTCTGTGCCCTACTTGGAACTAACATATTTATTCTTCAGCATTTGAAAGATAAACATATGGCCCCAACTATCAATGGCCTGCAGAGGAGATGTAATTAGTAATTTACAAAAAACCATTTATTTGGCATAGTTTTGCTTTGAATGATTATAAAATACAGCTATATTCATTCATTGACATGCTTATGTAGAACTTCCATAGAAGTATCCATGAATTGATTGATTGCGTATGTGCCTTCAAGTCATTTTCAACTCCTAGTGACCACATAGATAGATTTTCTCCATGATGACCTATCCCTAACCTGGTCTTTCAGGTCTTCCGATGATGCACTCATTGTCACTGTAACTGAGTCTATCCACTTTGCTGATGGTCATCCTCATCTTCTCTTTTCTTCCAACTTTCCCAGCATTAGAGCCTTCTCCAGAGAGCTGGGTCTTTGCATAATGGGTCCAAAATAGGATAATTAGAGCCTGGTCATTTGCACCTTGAGTGAAAACTCTGGGCTGATTTGTTTGATGATCCATTGGTTTGAGGTTTTTTGGGGGGGCAGGGGCTATCTACAGTATTCTTAGGAGTCCTCTCCAACTCCAAAGTTCAAAATTATCAGTACTCTTACTATTTTGCTTCTTCAAAGTCCAACCTTTGCTTCCATAGAGTGTCATAGAGAATATCATGGCATGCATGATTCTGATCTTTGTAGGTATAGATATTTCACCACATTTGAATCTCTTTTCCAAGGCCTTCATGGATGCTCTACCAAGGGCTAGTCTGTGACATATTTCTTGACTGCCTAATTCCTTTACAGTTGATGGTTGATCCTAAAAGGCAGAAGCTCTGCACCACTTCAATATCTTCATTGTCAGTTCTAAGGTTAGTTGCTGTAACTATTGTCATTACTTTGGTCTTCATTATATTTAATCTTAGTCACATTTTTTCACTGTGTTTCTTGACTTTCATTACTACAACTTGTAGATCAATTGCATTTTCAGCTATCAGAAGAGTGTTATCAACATGCTTATTGATGTTTCTTCTTCCAGTTTTAAAACCACACTCATCTTCTTCCAATCCAGCTTCCCTTAATATATATTTAGCATATAGGTTGAATAAATCAGGGGAGAGTACGCAGCCTTGTCTCACTCATTTGCCAATCTGGAGCCAGTCTGTTTCTCCATGTTCTATCTGTCCTGTGGCTTCCTGACCTGTATATAAGTTTCTCATGAGGACAATGAGATGTTCTGAGATTCCCATTTTTCTGAGCATTTTCCACAGCTTGACATGATGAACAGAATTGAAGGCCTTTCTATAATCAATGAAGCACATATTTACTTCTTTTTGTTTTCTTTGGCTTTCTCAATTATCCAGTGTACATCAGAAATAATGTCTCATGTTCCTCAGCCTTTTCTAAAGCTGTCTTGAATATCTGGCATCTCCTTTTCCATGTAGGCCTTTAATCTGCATTGGATTATCTTAAGCATTATTTTGCCCACATAAGAAATTATGGATATTGCATGATAATTTGCACATTCTGTTAAGTCACTTTTTTTGGTATTAGAATATACAGTAGATTAAGTAGGACACACAGGACATACAAAATGGGGCTTTCATAGTTTGGGAGGATTACACTGGAAAAGGACTTGCTTGTGATCACTGATAACAAGCTGAACATCAGCCACCAATGTGAGACAGCTGCTGGAAGGGCTGCATGGGAGGAAGCATTATGTGAAAGACACATCAAGATATTATTCCTCTCTGCACTGCACTGGTGAGACCATACCTGGAGAACTGTATATAATTCTGAGCACCACCTTTCCAGAAGGATATTATTGACAGGTTAGAACAGATCTAGAAGAGGGCGACTAAAATGATACAGGGATTTGAGAACATGCCCTATGAGGACCGGGTGAAGGAATTTGGGATGTTCAATTCAAAGAAAAGAAGACAGAGGGAACTTTGTGGTCCCTTCCAAATCCACCATTCTATCATTTGAATAATTGTATGATTTGAAGATTGCCTAAAGCTTTCTAAAAATCTATCAGCATTCTTAAAGGTTGCAACCTTTATAATTCTGACCCTGTGCAACTCTTGAAAGCATTTGTCTTCAGCAATTCAGGGGAAGAAATCATGGACACAACTAAGTTCAGTTTGACTGAAGGAGTATAAAGACCAAATTACGAGCAAAACAAAACACACACCCTGAAAACTTCTTCTCTAAATTCTTTCCTTCCCCCCTCCCCTTTCCCCATTAATGCAGATAGCACTGGAGGGAATCAGACTTCTAAAAAATTGCTTCTAGCAATTCAAGTGAAGTGCAGGTCTCATCTTGGGCCATGCAGTGGAACAAAGCTAAAGAGAAGGGGAAATGACAACCCACAAAATGAAGAGCAGATGGGTTTGGAGTGGTGGGGTTGGGGTGTTGCAGTCAAAGAGTCCTTCCAGCCAGAGACACACCACTCTTCCACCACTCTGTGTTTGATTGTAGCAGGTTGCAAACAGAGGATTGATGGATTGATTGATTGATTGATTGATTGATTGATTGATTGATTGATTATGTTCCATCAAGCCTGGGTCAACTTTTATCAACCACATAGATTTCCTCCATGATGATCTGTCCCTAACCTGGTCTTTTAGGTCTTTGAATGATGCACCCATCACCAGTATAACTGAGTCCATCCATCTTGCTGCTAGTCTTCTCTTCTTCTCTTTTCTTCCACCTTTCCCAGAATTAGATCCTTCTCCAGAGAGCTGGGTCTTTACATGATGTGTCCAAAGTAGAATAATTTGAGCCTGGTTGTTTGTGCATTGAGTGAGAACTCTGGATTGATTTGTTCAGTGATCCATTTGCTTGTTTTCTTGGCTGTCCACAGTATTCTCAGGAGTCTTCTCCAACACCAAAGTTCTAAAGTGTCAGTATTGATCCTACCCTGCTTCTTCAGAGTCCAAAACAGAGGCTATTCCATCCCAAATAACAGAAAAGGGAGCAAGCTGAGTGAAAGCTGAATTTCCATGAAGCGTCACTATTTTATTGATTGATTGACTTGGAACCTAGAATGGCTTGATGACTTGGAGTGGAACAGCAGTAACTTTGTTTCCTGAAACACCACTTTAAAATGAGACTCTCTGTATGCTTTGAAGAGCTTTATCACTGGATATTCTCTGCACAATCACCAAGCATTCACCAAGTATTTGCATTTCATATCCAGTGCTATTTGATTTCAATAGCTGGAGTATTTGGCAGGACTAATAGCTGACCTATAATGGCATTTAATATTTCTTAACAGACATGACACAGTGGTGTTTAGAATAGCAATTTACCATACTAAATATTTGAGGCCAAAAACCAACAGAAGTGCCAGAAAGCATTTTGGGAAACATTGTTTTTTAATATGTAAAGGTTTGCATGACAACTTTTAGCATTCTGGCAAATTTTAGGTATCAGTTTTAAAAGTGGCAATGAAATACAGACTTGTACTCTACAGTGCCCAACCATTGTGTGGTGAAGTGAAAACACCAGCCTTCTTGTGAGCATGTGTGGGGGTTGGAGAAGGCTGAGGAAGATGGCAGATATTGGAGGACCAAAGAGAAGTCTACAGAGAAAGCCCCTGCTGGATTACCCTGACGAGGCCTACATAAACCAACTCCCCCACCCTTCTATGCAACCTGGCTGGGACTCAGCCCAGGCAGAGAAGAAGGCTGGCCCATTATATCGGAAAGCCTTATTCAGAGGGAAGGAAGGGACCAGAGACTACTCAGGTAAGGAGTTGATCATATGCTCACACTCAAGGCTGGAAGGCTGACTGAGACAGTTGGTGTGAGGGCAAGAGGACAAGCCTCAAATTGCAGCTGCCAGATCCATCAAGTGTTTGGCTAGATCTCAGTGAGGTTTGGCTCCCATCAGCCCTTGCTTGCTTCAAAAAGGGGTTGTGGAATTTCTGTATAACAAAAATTGGGAGTGCAGAGGCTGCTGCTTTCCCTGCTTCTGAGGAACATCTGAATGCCCTCAGCTCTAGCCCACCTGGACAATGAGGCTGGGGTGAGGTTCCATAAAGTTGCCCATGGGCTGCCTTCCACCCTACCAGATTTTTGACAAGCCAGGCCAATGGGTCCCAGAATGATATTTGAAGGCACCACTGGTCAATAGAAATGCAGTTCTCCTCTTCTGAAGGCAGGGCCCTAGAAAAGGTCATTCCAGCATGTATCGGTAGGAGGTATTGACTCGGGCTCAAAGCAGCAAAATAATTGAAAGCTTAAGACCTCAAATCAATAGAAGGTAAGGAAAAGGGATGGGAAAAATGAAATGACAGAAGGTCTGCTCCAGAGCTGGAAAAGGGCATGAGGGGGGTGGGGGAGGCTGGTTTGGAAAGCTACCCCTATATGTCAGATTCCAGAGGGGTCCCCTCCGGTTAGTCTGTTGCAAAGAAAACAGACTAATATCCTGTATATACTGGTGGATAAACCCATCTGTGGATAAGCTGACCCTCGAATTTTTAACCAAAATACCATGAAAAATGCACCACCCATGGATAAGCCAACCCACATTTTTCATGGTATTTTGGTTAAAAATTCAAGGGTCAGCTTATTCTCAGATGGGCTTATCCGTGAGTATATACAGGATATACGGGTATAAAATAATATTACTGTATATCCTCGTGGATAACCCCCCCTGCGGATAAGCCAAACCCAATGTTGGGGGTGTATTTGGGAGCCTAAAGTTCTTGGCTTATCCACGAGTATCTACTACCTTCTTGCAGCATGACAAATATATTGGGCACGGTAGGTCCACACACCCAACTGAGGGATGTAGCATTTCAGACAGATTTATAATTGTTGAAAAGAGTGGGCATCTCGTCTTTTGCAACGGGAGCCTTTGCTCCAGATTTTACAAGCATTTCTTTTTCTCTCTCTGTGAACCAGATCTGTTTTGATAATGGCCAGATAAGAGTAGTACATGATCCTCAGACTTTTGTCTGTACAAGCTTATAAGAGATCTGTTAAGACTTTCAGGTACAAGCAAAAGGCAGACACAAATGTGTGCCAAGGGTGGGGCTTTGGTCACATGGGTGCAGCTGCCATCTTGGGTTTCTTTGCCCCCCCCCCTCCCCCAGATACCCCTGCACGCAGGACTCCTTAGCCCCCTGCCACTCCCTGCGCAATATGAAGTCCTAAGACTGGAGTGTGCAACTGTACAACTGTTCCTATTTCGGGTGTCACACTCAGCTTCCAATAGACACGTACTGTAGGCTCATCCTAAAATGCAGTGGCATGGCCAGGACAAAACCTGACTTAAGTTTCATGCCTCTTACATGAAAATTGACTTTAAATATAGTTAAGATGCCTTTGATTCATTCCCTTCATGGTCACCCATATGAAAAGTACACTTTTTAACAACTTTGGGAGGGCAAGAGATGAAGCCCGAAGGCTCCAAATTCTGGTCTTCAGCTTGGGAGTTTAAGAGCTCCCATTTGGGGTTTCTAAATAACAATTCCAAGGGCCACCATAGGCCAGACCTTGTACCAAATAGTCACAGAGTTACGGCAGAGCCAGGTGCCAACAGTTAGCACCGGGTGGCTTGCTTTGAGCCAGCCTTGTTGCACTGCAGCTCCCAGCTGACATACCCACTAAGCATGCTGGCTAAAAATTCTGACCATTGTAGTCTGAAAGGGACCAGATGGAGGAAGATTGTCTTCAGCCAGGGATGGGGAACTTTGTATTGTGATTATTGAAAGCCACATTATGTCAAAGCTAATCCATTGGCGGTCTCATTGGTGAAAGGGGTGAAGACCTATTCTTTCTCTGTTGCCCATTTTTCTAATCCGGACAGGTCTCTTTATCCATCTCCACCCACCTGCATTCTCTTTTAGAGCTTCTCTCTCTCTCTCTCTCTTTCTCTTTCTCTCTCCCTCTCCCTCTCCCTCTTTCTCTTTCTCTTTCTTTCTCTCAGTCTCTCTCACCTAAATAGCAAAGCATGAGGAAGGTCTCTTCTCAAGGCTTCAGCTGATCTTCCAACTGTTGCAATGTGGCTGAGCAGTGCTGTCTTAATTTGTCCCTTGCCCAGACTTTCTACACAATGCTCCCCTTGGTCAGAGCTTGTAGCCCAAAACATTCTGGCCAAGAGACACAAAGACCTGGACAGAGGCGGCCTACGAATATGGTACTGATTCTACTGGGGAAGGTTGCTGAGGCTGAGAGTTCTCCGCTTAATACAAAGCCAACTCTGCCCCAAGGGAGCTGATGTTTTGTTCGTGGCCATTTTATCTGCTATTGTTCAACAAGTGAGAAGCACAAATTCTGGCTAATCTATTGCAAATCATCTGAAGTCCTGGCAGAAAGGAAATCGGGTAGCTTGTAACTATTGGGAGGGCTTGTCTGCTCGCAAGCGTAGTTGCTGAGCAAGTGGCCTGCCAGCTAGAGAAGCTGTGCTGGTCTATAAGTCGGCTGGCTGGGGGCACCCCAGGGAGGGCAAGGGGGCACGGGATGTCACAGGTCATGACATTGTCGTGGAAACGATGTGAATTATGTAATTTGCAAATTACATGATTCATGTCATTTGGGTGATGATGTGGATGTCATTGTCATGCTTTGTAGTGGGCACCCATGCCAGCTTCCCCAACACTATACCCTCTGGATGGGTTGGACTAGAATTCCCACCACCCCTTAGGCTGCATATGCAGGGGATATGCAGCCTGGAGATGTGAGAAGCTGTAGTTTAACACATGGGAAAGCTGAGAAATAGCTGTGCTTCCTTCAAAGTAAACAGCATATTTTTGTTCTTCAAGTCCCCCAAGTTTCTTCACACATCCAATTGGAAAATTTAACTTTTCTTTCCTTTGCAGGCCGTGCCCCTTGTCTTCCCTCTGGCTCCCAGCTCTGGTGAGATTTTGCAGCTGATCCTCTTCAACCTTGGCATCCCTTTGTCCTTGCTGCTCAAGCAGTGGAGTTTCTCAGCCTAACTTCTGGGTACTCAAAACACAAGTGTGTTACACAGGGAGGAGCTGAGGAAATCACTACTCTAACTTCCCACCCAAGATCAATCAAATATTGCCCAGCAACTGGGGGTTCTTCTTTTAAGAGGCCAAGGGCACTCAGCCACAGCAAAGCACACCAAACCAATGTATGTGCCTACCCTGATCATTCATTTATTTAATCAGTTTATGAGCAATAATAGAACTTTTATTAGAGCATTTAATTTAAAAGCAAACCCAGTAAAATCATGGCAACCGAAACCTTGAACACTGCAGAAGTGATTCCGAAAAGAGCAACACCATTTTGGAAAGCTGAGAAAAGCTTAAAAACAAATGTTCTGAGATTCCAGGGAAATTTAAAAGCAGTTTGATCTAACTGCCAAACTTCAGAAGGCAAGAGGTGTTCTTCCAGTGAAGGGTGGAATCTCCAAAAAGGATAGGGTACCATTTTTGCAATTTTTCCCAAGTTTGTTCTATTTTCTCCTCCTTATATTTCTGTCTGGAAGTTTTACAGAAGATCTCAAACTGTCTGGAGTTGGGCGGTAGGGGTCACTTCTACTGTGATGAGGAACTGAGGATCTTGACACAGCCCCAAGTTCTCTCTCACTACCCAAACATCCCAGCAGGAGCAATGGGGAAAAGGTCTATCTCCACAGCCCCTCCAAGTAGGTTTGCAATGATCTTTGGGGTGGCCAGCTGCCCTAAGCGGGCAGCAGAGTCAGCAAGAAGGATCAGCAGTGGCTTACCTGATGATGAAGAGAAAGTAAAAAGAGCAGGAACAATTAAGAAACAGACTTTCTCTGTCTGGGAATGTTCCCTGTTGACCATCCACTAGCTCCTTGGCCTGCTAGATCTTGGGTATTAGGGAGCCATGAGAAATGGCCTTCAACAGGCAGAACGGGAAAATGGAAAGTCTCCAGAGGATCTCTGCTGATAAACCCCATTGTCTCCCTTGAGTTCCATGTCTGAATGTGGCCATCTGTGAAGAAATGATTGGTTGCTCTCCCCTGACGCTTGCTCCCTCAAGAGCAGGAACCTTCCTTCTGCCATGGGCTAATGGCCACCAAGCTTTTTTGCTGCCTGGTGGCTCCAGTCTCCATCCTTCGGGGATGGACTGAGAACCAGGGAAGCCGTTGCAGAACAGCCAGTGCCATTATTCCTGTAGAGAATGCTCTTGGCCCAGAATCTGGAAACACGCTATTTGTTCTACCCTGGAATGTGCAAGACAATAAAGAGGGCTGTGTTTGAGCAAGTGCAGAGGATTTCTCCATGGAGACCAGGCTGAGGATGGAGAGCTACCATTGAAACGCTAAGTGGCTTTCCTTAATCTCTGGCTCTTGAAACATGCTGGAGTGCAACTCCCATCATGCTGGCTGTAAATTATGAGGATTCTGGTCCAGCAGGTTGAGGAAGGTTGTTGTGAAGTACATATGGACACAACTGCGTTGAGTATATGACAGAGTGTCTCTTCTTCAGCTGTGACTGGAGACCGCAGATCCTGCTCACTGAGAGATCACCTGCTTTATATCCCGTACAAACCTACTACAGTTAAATCCCTCTGAAACAGTGTGATTTACATCTAAATAAACTTGCACAGGATCACATTAATATACTAGAAATACATCTCTGGATCTGTGCAGGGTCCTTTTCCTTCCTCAACAATCCTGAAATTAGGAGAGGGCACGTCTGATTTCTGGAGGTTTTCTATCCACTTTTGCAGTTGAGTTAGTGAGCTCATCTTTTCTAGACAAAGGGTAAGAGGGCTGACTTCACCACCTCTCAAAAGAAGAAAAAGAAAGAAAACGGGTCCAGCAACATTTGCTACAATGGCGCATCCAGATCAAAACTGGTCACAACATCAAGAGTAACAGAAGTTATTTTGTTCCTCCTTCATTTAATTTTCCTTTCAAAGCAAGAGCCAGGGCTGGTTTTCTTTGATGAAATGACTCCAGGATTTGGATTCTCCTGCACAACTGGCCCTGGGGACAATGTTCTTGGCCCAAACTACTACTACTACTACTACTACTACTACTACTACTTATTATTTTATTTATTTATTTATTTATTTATTTATTTATTTATTTCTTGCATTTATATGCTGCCTGATTCCAAGTGACTCTGGGCAGTTTACAAGGGTTAAAAACCTTTAAGAGGAAAAACAATGCAAGACACACAAAAACAGCCCAAGACAATAGTAGAAGAACGCACAATATTCTTAACCCCTAGAGAAAGATGCGTGGTGTTGGGCACCCAAGGGAAGGTGGTAGTTTTCGCACGTGGCTTATGATGTAAGCCTGGGAAAGGAAGAATAATTTCCAATGCTCTTTTTATGACTTACTTCTAAAACTAGGCAGAATTCCTCCTCCATTAATAAATATACTGCCTAACATTGGGGTAGACCCCTCACTTTGGTTCTTTGTAGAATTCCTACAGAAGTGTTGGCAATATCTCTTATGGGCCGCTGGGAATGTGAAGATGTCCAAAATACATGACTGGGCTGGACCTTCCTAACCAGGCTGACTAAATTTAGTAGCAACTCACCTTAATTCCAATATAATGGGATTCCCTGTAGTGGCAAACATTGCTTTAGCCCCAGTTATTAATCTGCTGTTGGATCTATCCCTAAAAGGCTTGGGGGAAGGAAGCAAAATAAATGAAGCGTTTTTGTACATTGCACTGGACATAGCTTCTCTCCAGAATGTCCTCTTGTGGGGAAGTTCAAATAGAACAACCCTCCAAGAAGAAAATAGACTCTTGCATCACCAAGCTCCAAGCCACACAGAAACTCAGCATGTCAATTGATGAAGCCCTGGTTGACTTAGCAGGGTTAAAATTTCTTCTACGTTGGGTAGAAATACCTGCTCAGTTTGTCAATGGCTTCCATCTGTCTTAGTAAACTCTGATTGCCAGGGACATCCATGGGGGTGGGGGTTGAAGGTGTTCGTAAAGTCAAAATGGCAGTTGTAGTTGTGGCCAGGATCTTGATTTTTTTATGAATGCCCCCATGGACACCCCTGGTAATTGCCCACCATGGAGCTGCTTCTGCTTATATAGGCATTGCTCTCTGGTCTGAAGTAAAGCAGTTGCCAATCAAAATCAGACCAATAGAACAGCATAATACCTAACAAACACCCTTCTCTTCTTTATTCCTGGTTGTTCTGGAGTCCTCCACAAAATTCCCAAGCCATCTAAAAGCAACACAAAATTGAATCATGAACCTTGAGTAAGTGTATCAGAGCAGGGTTGCCTCAGCACATAAAGTCACCTAATCTTATTTTCAGTTATAAACTTTTATTTGCACCTCACCTATTGTTCTTCTCTGTCCTCTTTCTTTCTCCAACAAAACTCTACTTATAATTGGACAAGTGGGATGTGCTCTATACCTTTATTCCTACTTGCCTGCCTTGATAAGAAATGTCTACTGTATTTAGCTATGCCTAGGGGAGATGAGTAGGAGTGGGCTGAATTCTCTCCTTAGTATCCTGTAGTCTTAACAACGTCCCTGCTCTCGGTTCACAAGAAAGGAGACCGGATTCCTACCTGGAAAAGAACTTGAAAAGTTGGCTTGAAAGATTGGCTTTGGAGGGCAGTCAAGTGATCTTCACTGCGACCCCACCTTCTTACGTCTCATTCATTTCCCTCCTGGCCCAATCCTGCTGGGTCCAGAAGGAGAAGACAAGGAAAACAGTTACTCCTGCTGCTCCTTCACCCAGCTCTTATCACCGGTGTCCTCTTGGGCAGGACAGCTGAACAGGCAGCAAAAGTGGGGTGGAAAAGCCAAGACCGCGGAGGGTAGCCCCCAAAGCCCACTTTTGTACCACCTCCAAATATGAAATCCAAGAACAAATAGAATGTTACAAGTATGAAATCACAGTATTTCTTTCAACTTCAAAATGAGATTTTCCTGATATGTGAAACAATGGGCAATTTTCCACTCTGATTAATTTGGGCTACAAGCTCTCAATTGCTCATTTTGGAGCTTCTCAGATGTTGGGAGGAAATTAATAGTGTGGGGAGGTGGATTCTTTGTGCATGATGGGTGCTCTTTCCTTTGGAAAATGTGGGGGCAGAGAGGGGGAGAAAAGATTGAAAGATGATGTGTGCTACTCAAAAGGCAGTCCCGCTTCCACATTCAATGGGGTTGCTCAACTTTGTGTGAATTTTCTGAATCTTAAAAAAACACAGGTGGGAGACTGAACGACTGGCTTCATAAAACAATCATTCAGTTGGATAAGAGAAAAGCCATCCTGCTTCCAACTGTGGCGGGTTCAAAGCTCCTCCGAGCTTACCTGCACGGAGGGAGGGAGGTGAGAAGCAGTGCCCTGCCTCTCCTAAATTATGCCCCACCTGACTCACTACAGTCCCATTGTGTTTTCCTTTTTTTTTTTTGATGTTGCTTTCTACAAACAGTGAGTGTGCAATTTATCTATGTGTGTGCATACATACAGATGAGGATCCATCAATTTTACACATTGGGTGCTTCATTTTACAGGCAATTAGTTTTAATTGGTAGTTATTAATTTAATTAATATCTGTCCAGGCCTTTTTGGAGTGCAGCCTGTGACACATTTGTCAACAACAAATGCTTCTGTGTGTGTGTATTCACATATGCTCTGTTGTTGCTATTATTATCAGCCAGAATCATTCCTCTACAGAATGAAAGCCTCTTCTTTGAAGGTTGTGGACTATAATCTACCGCGCTGGCCCAGGATGTGTGGGTGGAGAGATACTGTTTGAGCGACTGGCCCAAACTCACCCAGCCAGCTTTGCGCCTAAGGAAGGACTAGAATCTGGATCGCCCCACTTCTAGTCCAGCACCTCAACCACTACACTGCACTGGTTCTTGTGTGTGTGTGAATATGTATACATACACACACACACACATGTATACACATATCCATGCACATGTGTTCACACATATTTGTTGTGGGGGGTTTGAAATCTCCAGGTGTGATGGAATGGAATTATGAAGGCCAAGCTCAGGGAGATAAACATTTTCTTAGCTCGCCAGAACCGTGTGAGAGGAACAAAAGGATGAGACTGGCACCTCCCTGAGGAATTCACACTGTTGTGGCTGGAGGACTTTGGGAACTGGGGTTTGAGTCTGGGAAGATTGATGTCAGGCCTAGCCCAAGGAACTCCAAGAGACAATGCCAATTCAGTCCAGCTATGTTTATTAGCTACAACCTCTAGCAAGAATCTTCCCAGACTTAAACCCCAGTTCCCAAAGTCCTCCAGCCACAACAGTGTGAATTCCTCAGGGAGGTGCCTGTCTCATCCTCTTGTTCCTCCCACGCGGTTCTGGCGAGCTAAGAAAATGTTTGTATCCCTGAGCTTGGCCTTCATAATTCCATTCCATCACACCAGGATTACCTCCAGCTACAAACAAGCAACTTTACTTAGTGCTTACAGCTCTTGAGATTCTTCATCTCAGCTGGTAACCATGTTGTAGATTCCTACACTTGGAGGGTGTGACCTTGAGGGCACTGAATCCAACCTCTTTTTGGGTGCAGAATGTCAAATCCAGGCAGTCCCAACAGACGTCTATCTAGTCTCTGCTTGAATGCATCCAGTGAAAGGGAATTCTCCACCTTCCTTCGCAACTGGTTTCCCCAGCAAGTCTTTCTTGCAGTTAGGAAGTGTTTCCTAATCATCAATCAGAATCTGTCTTCCTGCACCTTAAATCCATTCTCTGTGCCTTTCACTCTGGAATGAGAGAGAACAGGTGATCTTCTTCTCCATGACATCCCTTCCAGTACTTGAAAAGTGCAGTCAAGCTAAAAGTGCAATTAGGAAAAAAAAAGTAGAAGAAAATAGGGGAAAAAGAGAGAGAAAGATATAGAGAAAGTTATAAAGAAGTGGCTTCCAATATTCTTCACAACAGTTATAAGTACAATTATATTTTAACCTCTCTAAAGGTACATCATGACTCTCTTCTTTCTATAATCTATGCTGTCTAATCATCAAAACCATAAATCACAACTTCACTTTTTTTTCACTTCTGTGCAAAAGGTCCATAAGGGGTTTCCAGTCAGCAATAAATGTAGATATTGTCCTCTCCCTAATTAAAGAAGTCAGTCTGTCCATTTCAGCAAGCTCTGTCAATTTCACCAACCATTCCTCTGTGGTGGGTAATGCCAAATCTTTCCATCTTTGTGCATCTTCCCACAGTAATCACACACTGAAATAATCCTCCATGGCTTTTTTCCTCCCTTCTGTTTTAGTTTGTATTAGTTCTTCTTCCTGCTGTTAAAACTTCCAATAAAAATTATAAAAAAGAAAAGCACAGTCAACTCCCCTCCCCTTGCCATCTTTTCTCCAAGTTCCACGTACCCAACAGTTTCCGTCTTGCTTCCCAGGATTTACTTTCGAGTCCCCTGATTGTTGATGGTCCTTCTCTGAACCCAGTCCAGTTTCTCCGGCTCTTTCTTAGCATGCGCTTCTGTGTGTTGATTCCGCACATCTCAGGCAAAGCCTCTGGGTGTGATGACAGCCCCGTGAATATTGCAAGACTGGACAGGAAAGGGGGCTGAACTTCCTCTGTACCTTTTTGCTCTCTAGTCTCTGTTGCTATCCACGGCCAGTTAAACCACAGTCTTTCAGACAGGAGCCCTAATGCCAAGTATCGTTTCTCAAACGAACACGCTGCTTTCCATTAAAATAAACACCAAAAAGTTCATCTTAACCCCTGTTTACGCTGAAAATATTTAGCGCATCATCCTTTGTAAGGAAAACACACTCTATACATCTTCAGGGTGGTATTTGGTAACATGTGGAGAGCGCACGGCAGAGACCTGATGCAATTTTAAGTCTTGTTCAAACATCTTTTTCTCCCCAGCGGCTGTCCAGAACGCATCAAAATCCCCTCCCAAATCCTCTTAATTTGTCATATCCAGTCTCTCTCCCTCCTATGACGCCATTGCCCACTTCCCAAAACAAAGAAGCCACAAATCTATCCTGTCTCTGTCTTGTTTGCTTTGCATAGTATTCCAAAATCTATCTACAGAAAAGCTTGCGATATTAAAAAGAGAAAAATTGCTCATCCTTCCCGCACAGCTGAGATGTCATTAAAGCCCACACAGCTGCTGCTCGGTGTGTTTTTCTAAGCTCCTATCTACCTGTATATCTGCACACACTCACAAACGCTGCTGCTCGGTCATTTTATGAGTGTTAATTACACAATTCCTCTGTCTGCCGGATTACATTGCTGCTTGCTCTTAATGTGTGCGGCTGGCCGCAGGTGCCGGATGGCATTATTAACTTTTTAATGTGGTGTGTTAGGGGCTCTGCGAGTTTGTTTTTTCAAGCTGCTGATGGATATTTAATCGGCAAGCCCTTGTCAAAGTGATGGGGGAATCTAGTAGGAATCCAGTGCAAATAGGATTACTGGATATCTCTGCAGAAGCTCGCCAAATATTTTCAATAAAGGCTACGGCATGAGTGCTTCCCGGGGCTTTCTGTCCCTGGGGGGCAAAATGCTCCCCCTTGGGGCATCATCAGGCAGTTGGAAGGAGAGAGAAGTGACAGCAGGTTGGATAAACCTCAGATGCATTCCTTCATGGGTTGCAAAACCATGAAGGAATCTCCAAAACACACTTGCATCCAGGGAAGCACACTGATGCAATGCAAGCAGATTTCCCAACCTGTGGCCCTCTCTAAGTTGGATTATAACT
The DNA here is from genome assembly GCF_059951505.1 of Python bivittatus. Taxonomy (NCBI): domain Eukaryota; kingdom Metazoa; phylum Chordata; class Lepidosauria; order Squamata; family Pythonidae; genus Python; species Python bivittatus. Next base: position 2,250,742 of record NW_028277032.1, read on the forward strand.
TTCATCATCACCAGTCAAGGGCTTAGATAGCTAAGGATGATAGGATCATACTCTCCAAAGAGAAAGCTGGAACTAGGTCTGTGTAATTTCGGTTTTCATGATGGCCTTCCTCATGAACCTGAGGCTATTTTGGAAATTCTGTAGTGTCTTCACGTGTATCCCAGTGAATTGATTATGGTGGGCCATATAGAAACGATGGTTTCAGAGTGGCCCAGAAGCCACCACAAGAAGGGACCATCCAAGCAGCTGAACAAACATTAAAAAATTAAAGCCAGGGAATGTAATCAATGCCAGAAATGTTCACTCCTAAAAATTCAGCTCAATGCTACTTACAGAGCCCTGGGATCTCCCAGAGTTGGCTTGGAAATCTTCCGGGCTAAGATCCTGTGAATCCTAAAGTCAGATGATCCCTCCCTATGCTTGGGGGACAACCACTGATATAAAGGTTGTAGCTTCACTCTTGCCCAAACTGGGGCCGCCACCTTGCCCTCTTGATTTAGGTTCTGGGGCAAAGCTGCAAATCCTGTAGATATTCAGTTGTTGGGAAGGGAAAGTTCTGCTCTTGGAAATGTTCGTTCCAGCTAACTAAATAACTTGGCTTGACCTGGGAGAGGTAGCCAAGAGTGTATCCAGCTCCTGGCTTCAGGCAGCAAAGTATCTCATCACCGATAGCTCCCAATTGGCCAAAGCCACCTGCCCTCATTTTCCTGATGTCTTGTCCTCCTCAGGGGAGCTGTAGCAGTGAAACGTACTAGGTCATTTGTTTTAATTAGGAGACCTTAATTGGCTGCATTCTAAGGGGGAGATTATCCTCAAGAATCAATACACCTCTTGTTCCTCACTACAGCATTGATCCAGCACAGATAATTCATGCCAAGCTGAGAGGGCTGTGGGCTAGAAGGCAATCATCTGGCAGTGGTGTATCTCAGGTGCAAAATCCAGGAAGAAAAAAATATTTCCTTCCTTGGTCCCATTCAGCGGGAACAGCTTCGCCTCCATTTCAGCTTCTCCACCAAGAGGAAGCCACAATCCCTGGGCCTTCAAGAAATACTGTCACAGGTGCAAACACATTCCCTAACTTTGCCACAGAGATGACACACACACGTCCATGAAGTCATCAGGATTGAGCTCAAGAGGCCCCAGAACAGGCAGCTGCATCTAGCAGGTGGCATCTGTGCTCAGAAGCCAAGCAGGATCAGCTTGGGAAGTCACTTGGGTGAGATGGATGTCATAGACCTTGTTGAAACAAATATATAGGTAGTTCAGTGGCACTTGGATGCAGGTCCATCAGAAAATTCCCAGGGCTATAGGTTAGAAGGGGGAGGTAATGAGGTATCCCAGGAGGTGGCAGTGATGAACTATGCCATAACATTGCCGAGAAAGTGACATGATGTGGAGTTGAGCTCAACTTTTGAGAGAGATTTTATCTTCACCTACCAGCTGCCCATCCTGATTTTCCCACCCTGTTCCTTCTCCTTTTGCTTCTACATCTGCCCTGGCCTGAATAGCTCCTGGAGATCTTTGCCTTGATGCCCTAATGAAGTCTGGAGTTGCAGAAGCTGAGGGGAAACAACAGTCTTCACACTTCATTCCCTCTTTCAGCAGGGAGCTGCTGATGCTGGAAAGAGGGTGTTGCCCATGAAAGCCAGGATGTTCTCATAAGCCTCAGCCCCTGCAGCTACATCAGTACACAAATACTACACACGGTTAGGAAAATTGGACCAAAATGTCCTTCTCCTTTGAAAGATATTTCAGAAGCAAAGGTCAACCTTACCAGGTAGACCAGACAGGAAACAAGATTAGATAAACTAATTCTATTTTATTGTAAAACTACATTAACAGAATCTTGCAAGTCTGAAAGTACAATTCTCCCACCGGCTCTTTACAGCCCAAGAAACTAGGAAGGGTCCTTTCTGAGCCTCTTTCTCTACCCATTATGCAGCTGCAGGCTATGCCCTCTCTTATCTGACTCTTCCCTAGGCAGCATCTCTTCCCCCTGTCTCCCAAGGTCTTGTCCACATACCATTATACAGCAAATGGGCCAAGAACAGGTAGGAAATAAGTAAGAAGACTTTTTCTAGCACAACACCAATTCAAGCCATTGCCACTCTGGCTTGTAACAGTATGTTGGAATGAACTATGCAACGCAAAAAAAATTTGAATTTGCAAATAAACCATGGCAATAGCTAGCGTATACATTAAGAGAAGAAAAAGAAAAGAAAATGATACTGAAATTGTAAGAGGGAGACATTGTACTAATGGATAATTTTTTTTTTTTTAATCTGCGCTCAGTTGTTACCGACTCTGCAGTGACTGCTTGGACGAGTCCTTTGCAATTTTCAAGGCAAGGTGTTTCAGAAGTGGTTTGCCAGAGGGCAGAGCCCAGCTGGCGAGCGCAGGAGGCGGATTTCTGTTGCTTCGCGCCCTTTTCGGGCATGCGCGGTTTTTCGCGCTTACCGGCAACTGCTCCCGACTCCTTTTTGCAAGGCGCCGCCAGCACTTTTCCTCCCACCAGAGTGGGAGTCCCCATTTATCTACTCACGTGAGTTTTCGAACTGTTGGGTTGACAGGAACTGGGGAGGAAACAGGAGCTCACCCTGCTAACGTGAAGGCTGGACTCGAACCGCTGAAGCGGCGACCATTTCTGGCCAGCAACTTTCAGCGTCATTAAGCCGCTGTGCCACCGCGTCCCCCTACTAATGGATAATGCAGCCATGCAAAAAAAAGTTTCATCAATATTACTCTAATTAGTGTAAAGGACATGATATTTCCTTGGAGAAAATAGCTGAATATTTAAAAAAACAAAATTTGACAAAGTTTACAGAGAAAGAAAGATTATGAATGGACCCATAACAATAAGGAAAGTTTCTGAAGCTATTAAAAAGATTAAACCAGGAAAAGTACCAGGACCGGATGGCTGATCGGGTTTTTATTATCAATATTTTGAGGGTGAATTCTATTTTACAGGGAGGAAAGTTGCCTGAAACCTGGAAAGAGGCTAACATAGCACTAATACCTAAAGAGGGACAAGATTTGGCTTTAACAAAAACGTATAGACCAATAATTGAATAATGATTACAAGTTATTGACAACGACCTTAGGTGACAGATTGAAAATAATCTTGCAAGAATTTATTCATGAAGATCAATGTGGGTTTTTGCCTAAAAGACAGCTAAAGGACAATGTCAGGTCTGTGTTGGACATTCTAGAATGGTGGGAACAGCACAGTGAAAAACAAGCTGCATTAATTGTTTCAGATGCAGAGAAGGCTTTTGACAATTTGAATTGGACATTTCTATTTAAAGTTTTGGAAGATATGAAGTTTGGAGAGAATTTTATAAAATGGGTGCAGTTCATTTATCCTTCACAGAAAGCACCAATTATTGTTAATGGAGATCTAACAAAACCATGTGAGATACAAAAAGGAACGAGACAGGCTGCCCATTGCTTCCTGTTCTTGAAATTTTGAATAGAGACATAAGACAGGATGAGTGGACTGTGGGAGTAAAAATTAAAAAAGAGACTTAAAAATTAAGAGCTTTTGCAAATGATTGGATGCTGGTTTTGGAAGATCCTTTAAAGGGAATTGAAATTCTAATGGGGAAATTAAAAGAATTTTAATTTAGCGGGTTTTAAAATGAACAAGCAGAAGACAAAGATGTTAACAAAAATATGATGATACAAGATCAAATAGAATTGATGAATAAAATGGGCTCTAAAATCAAGAAGAAGGTAGAACACTTGGGTGTTAATATGACAAATATGAATTGTATGTTATTTCAAAAGAACTATGTTAAGACTTGGAACGAAGTTTAAAAAAATTAAGATGGGAGAAAACACAGCTGTCACTGTTGGGGAGAATTTATGTGATTAAGTTGAATGTTTTGCCTAGAATGTTATTTTTGTTTCAGACAATACCTGTTTTGACAACTGATGTACCAGTTAAACAATGGCAGAAAGACATATCTAAGCTTGTGTAGCAGCGGGGAAAAACACGAGTTAAATACAAAGTGTTACGAGATGCAAAAGAAAGAGGAGGATTGGGTTTACCTGATTTGAAATTGTACTTTTCAGCTTGCTGTTTAGTTTGAATGAAAGAGTGGACGATGCTGAGAAATAGAAGGCTAGAAGGACATGATTTGAGATTCGGATGGCATGGACACTTATGGTACTCTTATAAAGCTAAGTTAATGCAGATTTTAAAAATTGTTTTGTTAATCATGCCATACTGAGAATATGGAATAGATGTAAACCTAAGTTGTGTCCGAAAACACCTTTGTGGCGCTCAGCACGAGAACCATTTTACAGACGAGAAATGATGAGTAAACGTAAATGGCTTACATCGTGATATATTAGAATTTTGTCAGGGGAACTGTAAAATAAAATCAAGAGAAGATCTGGTGGCAGAAGGGTACACTTGTCAGTGATTCTCTTATGTACAATTACTAGAAAGATTTAAAGAAGATAAAAGAACTTTTGGTTTTGAACATTGTAAGTTTGAAACAGGATTGTGTACAAACGATGAACATGTTATTGCTAAAATGTATACACTTTTATTGAAATTTGAAACAGAAGAAGAACAAGCGAAAGAAGGTATGATAAAATGGGCTAAAAACTTTGGTGACAACATACAAATGGAACAGTGGGAGAATATGTGGATGAAAGGTCTGAAATTTACATTATGCTATAATCTTAGGGAGATTATTTTTTATAAAATGATGTATCGTTGGCATGTGCCACTGGAAAAATAGTCTAGAATGTATAAAGGTACTTTGAATTTATGTTGGAAATGTGAAGAGGGGGCATTTTACCATGCTTGGTAGATGTGTAAAAAAGCTAAAAAATGTTGGACTCAACTACATACAATAATTCAGAAGATTAATATACGATTGAAACCAGAGGTGTTTCTTTTGAGACTGATCAATGAACAGTTGGAAAAAAGTCATGGAACATTGTTTTTATACATAATAACTGCAGGGAGATTATTATATGCACAAAGGTGGAAAGATTCGACATTACCCACAATGGAAGAATGGATTGTGAAGATGATGGAACTTGCTGAGATGGCCGTTGACAGCTTTGATTGGAGAAAAGACATTAATTAAGTTTAATTATGACTGGAAACCCCTTACAGACTTTTTGTGTGAAACAGAAAAAAAATGAACTTTTGATATATGGTTTTGATGATTAGAAAAAATAATAGATTATAGAAAAAATGAAAGACATTCTGTAACCATAGAGTAAGAGGTTAATTTGTATTTATAACCGCTGCAAAAGAAAATTGGAAGTTACTTCTTTATATTTCCTTTTTCTTTTTTCTGCACTTTTCGTCTCTTCTTTCTCTCTTTACTTCTTTCCTTTATTCTAAATATTAGTTTCTGTTAGTTTTTACCTTTCTTGTTTAAAATCCTAATGAAGTTGTTTAAAAAAAAAAGAATATTAATGTCCAACGAACACAGAGCAAAAATAAAATCAATGGACAGTCATTCCCACTCCAAACCGGGGGGGGGGGGGAGGCTCCTGATATTGAGCCCATTCCAGGGAGCTGTCATCAGGTACATGAGGACAGCCGCCGCCGCCCCCCTCCCCATGCAAGGTGGAAGAATCCATCAGCCAGCTTTGGTTTAATAAAGGAGCTGTCTCATCCATCACAGGAGCAGTCGATAGGCCTGTAATTTCCCATTTATTTCCTAGATGTTGTCAGACTTCACATACTCAACCAGGAAAGGAAGACACGAGTCGGAAAGCACAGAAAATCAGGGCTGCTGAATCTGCTGATGGGTGGTGGGTCATCTAGCCTGACCTCCCCCTACCCCTGGCTCAGCTCCTGGCAGCTCTCTATGACTCAGCAATAAAACCTGACCTTTTTATATCCCACCTTTTCTTCACGAACTCAAGGTAACGTACTTAGTGTTCCCTCCTCCCCTGCTCTAAAACAACAACCCTGTGAGGTGGGTTGGGTTGAGAGAAAGAGCAATTGACCCAAAGTCTCCCAGGGAGCTTCTGTGGCTAAGGGTGGACTTCAGCCTGGGTCTCCCAGTGCCAGGCTCAGATCTTAACCTTTACACCACACTGGCTCTTAAATATTTTTTAATTATGATTTATATCCAACCTCTCCTTTAGGAGCTCCAAGTGGCTTATCTGAGGATCTCCCTTCATTTTATCCCCAGAACAACAACCCTGTGAGGTAGGTTGGGCTGAAAGGAATCGCAACTGGCCCAAAGTCTCCCTGGGAGCTTTCAGGGTGGAGGGTGGATGTGAACCTGGGTCTCCTTAGTCTTAGTCCAACTCTTCAGCCATTACCCTTCTAGAAGACCCAAGGTCAATGAGCGAGGAGGTCTTTTTTCAAGGGATGAATGGCAGGAGGCAGACATGCTTGATGTCAGGGAACATCTGGAATGTTTCTGATTCTGCTCAATGGTGAAACCTTCACCAGAGGCTCTAAGGCATTTCTTCCCTCCCTCCCTCCCTCCCAGGCAAGGAGGCTGGCCAGTACTATTATTATGGTTGGTCACAGAGTCAGCCAGATGTTTAGACTGGATTTGGCATTTTCATCCAGCTATCGAGTCCTTCCCAAGGACCTGAGATAGGCAGATGCTGTTGTTTGAGGGTGTTAAAGGTGTCGTCGCAGGATATAAGATGTTCCAAGCAACCATTTTTGCAATGGACCGATGGTGATTTTGTCAATGCCGACGGTCTTCAAGGGGTGTGTTGCAAGATGCAGTCAGAGAAGAACCATCAAAGGGAAGTAAGCTGGAGTGCAGAAAAGGAGAAATCCCAAAGGGGCAGAATAAAAAATCACTGGCTCAGTTGTACTCAATTTTCTGAAAGGTCAGGAGGCCAAACTAGTACAAAATAAGTCGAAACCCCCAAAAGGCCTCCAGTCGCAGGGCAGGGGCTGCAGTGCCACGTATAAAAGGAGGCAGAACCAGAGGGCACCAAGAAGCTTTGGGATCCAGACCTGACTTCTTCTACTGTCGGTCCAACAGTAGTTATGGGATGTGTGGTGAGCATGGGGTGTGTTATGAAGAGGTGTGAGGAGCATAACTTTGTTTTGCTTTGATAAAGAAACTCAGTTATTGGAAAAACCTCTTGGCTGGGAACCTTAATGCCAGGGGAGTATTTTATATAGAAACTCTGGCACCCACTGAATGTGAGAATGTATGTTTTTCAATAAATAAACCTGTTGTATACCAGGAGTAGGCATCATTCTTCTCTTTGCCTAGGCGAAAGCCTGTGACCCTTGGAGTAAGAAAAGCAAGGGAGGGGGTTGGCATTCAGCTTGCTAGGTCAGCAAATGGCATGGGTATATCTCTGAGCGGGACAGGGAAACGTTTGTACTACTCCCACCCACGTTGCATGGAAAGGCCAAAGTCAATTAAGGAAAAGTGCCACCTCTTCCAAGACCCCCAACATCCTGAACATAAGGGAGGAGGCTAAGAGTTGACCACACCCAACTTGGGTGAGGCTCTGTCGAGCGCTGGGCTTTTCAGCACCTCAAACAGCAGACCAGGACAGGATCCCATCGGCCCAACTCCCGTTTTGGAGGAGAGAGACTGGCACTTCTTCCCCTTGCCATGAATATTCATACATTTGTGTCAGCAATGCAGAGGTTTTGAGGGGGTCTCTTGACGGGCACCCAGCCCATTAACTATTCATGGAATACACCAGTCGAATGTGTAAATACTAATTACTTTGGTGGATCGCTGGCTTATTAAGTGGAGATTTCAAGCGTTTCACAGACAATTACATCCTGGCACTGAACATGTTCTGTCAGTCTGGCAGACACACACATCCGAAGAGCTAATACAAAGCTTTCTGCCACTCCCCCAACCCTGCTCCCCCCTGCGGTGGCGATCTCATTCCTATGGGGAGAAACAAGGATGCAGTCCCATCCTGTATCTGGTGCTGGAATAAAGCTGAAGATCATCTGGATCTTACCTCAGGCCTTACTGAGGTTCAGTCCCTCAACCCATTTTGGGATTAGAATTTAGCCATGGAGGAGATCATGCAGCTGCAGTGAATGAGTACCTTTTCATGATGACGCAGCAGCCTCTGTCATGGCACGTACTTCGCTTCTAAGACCGGGGATAAGTCTTACAAATATAATTATAACATTTTGGAACTCTACCATTTTAACATCATACCAAAAAAGCAAAACCAGAAGCTGATGGATATTTAAGTGGCAAGCTGTTGCTAGAATACTGGAGATGTCTAGAAAGAGCCCTGCTCATTTTGAAGGGAAAAAAATCACAGGCAGGGATTCTTGTCTTATGCTAGAAGCCTTCCAGCCCAACTGTTCACTTTCAGAGAAGAATACAGATATTAGTACTGTACTGCATAGAGACTTTTCCCTGCATTTTTCTTCCCGGTTTTCATTCAACTCAGTGAAAAGAATCTGTTTTCAAAATGTCTTTCCAAGTAGAAGAGAATTGGGGGGGAAATTCTCCTGGCTGAAGTGGGGTGTTTCTGCAGTGATTTAGTGATGGGCCGGCTACTGATGGTCACCATCGTGTCATCCATTGGACAATCTTCTTTCCAGCAGTCTGCAGCCTCCCTGGCTTCCCATGGTCCAAGTAAATCCCAAGGGGGGGGGGATTCCATTGTCACCTTCCACAGAAGAGTCCTACCCTTGAGAATGTGTTGGAGACCCCTTGAGAAATTCAGATGAATTTGGCAAAATCCTCCACTGAATTCATTTGCATGCAGTGTTGGTGGAGAATTTCAAAAGGACATTGATGGCCCCGATACTCATATTGGCTATAGCAGAAGCCTACTGGAGAGAATCGGTTGGATACTATTATCTAGTGGCCCCCTTATGTATTATGGGATCAGAAGGGCATTCCCCTTTGGCTCGCTCCCATTCTCCCTGCTGGGTTGCCCTATATATTTCTGCCTGGTAGCCAACAAAGTCTTCATGTCCTCCTTGTTCTCACCACCATATGTGCTCATTCCCACTGGCTGATCAGTATCTGTATCTGCCTGGCTCAGAGGAAGCCAGCTATGGATTGGATAGAAATTGCATGCATACATACATACATATACGCATACTCAGAGAAGGCAGAAAATGCATGGCAGGTCTGAGCTACAGCAGGACATGGCTTCTTCAGGACCACAGAGAGCTTCCCACAGGAAGCTACAGGCTGGGTTGATTTGCAGCAGGAGAGCTGTTGTTGCAGCGTCTGCCTGTAGCCAACGGAGGCCTTAAGCAGCCCAGCAGGGCAAGAGGATTCCTGACCTCTGACCTTGCTTCTTAACAACTTTAAAAGAGCTTTTGCCCTTTATAAAGCCTTAGACTCTGGAGCGGCAGGGAAATTCCATGCTCAGATGAAGTGGCACCAAGGGGACCTCCCCTGAATTGGGGTGGCATGCAGTTCATCCTACTGGCAATCATGCCAGGCTTCATTGAACTCCTGATCTTGGAGACATTACATTATGAGGGCCCTCTGGACTATGTGCTCCCAACGTATGTCCTGGAGTCCAGCTGTTGGAGCAGCAAGGCAGCTATCTTTGCATTTGAAAATCAAATTGGAATTATGGAATAAATAACCATACTAATAATGTCATTGCACTTCCTTTGTACTAAGGTGGAACCTGGACTTCTTTGCACACAGCAGCTGCTTGGGTGTAGGAGACTAAGGAAGATGACCTTGATGGGGATATGCTAGCTCCATTACCAAGGCGACAAGAGGTAAAACATATTCTAAGACCACAACAGCTGGATAACATTCAGAAGCACTTAGACTGACATTTCCCTAACTCACTGAACTATAAGTAGGATAAAGGGGTACAATATAATCAGATTTGCAAGATTCTGTTCTTATAGCCACTCTCAATAACAGTTTTAGCCTTCCTGTGGAATTGATTTCTTGGTCTGGCCTACCAATGAGGCTGACATTGGGTCAAGGTCCCTTTCAAAATCTGTGAACAGCCCAGATTTTCTCCAGGTAGTTTGAGCAAACGGGGCACCTGTGTGAATCCACATTCCTTGCCCTTCCAGGCATGTGGCCACCAGGTTGAAGCAAAGCAACACAGTCCAATAGTCCAAGGTCAGGGGACTAGTGCATGGACAGTCAAAGCCCAGGGTGGAAATTAAAATAGCAACATTATGAAACCCAGAGGATTAGACAGAAGCTGTAGTCAAGTCAATGTTCATATACTTTAACGAGTGACTTGCATCAGAGTCTTCTTAAACCAGAGTGTTCAAGCCTGCAGCTCAGCCCAGTCCAACTGTCATTTATTAGTCTTGCCCAAAGGGCAGAACTGCTTGAAAGTTACAGCAACTTAGTCTACCATTCCCACTAAGCTCTTCATTAGCACCTTTCATTTTTGTATATATCAGCCTTCTGATAATCGGCTGTGCTGTTAGCACTCCTGTGAGCTCAGATGTGGTGCAGAGAATCAAGAAATAAGGCTGAGGAAACAGGCTCAGATTTGAGGGTTGGATCCTCCCCAGCCCAGGTACAGTAGCCAAGCATAGCCTCTCAGCTCTTCCTCTTCCTCCAAAGGGTCCGCGATCAAATGGAGTATTATGAAAAAATTGAATACAGCGGTACCTCGGTTCATGAACTTAATTCGTTCCACGACTCTGGTCGCCAACCGATTTTGGTCGCGATCCGAATCAAATTTCCCCATAAGGTTCAATGTAAATACGGTTAATCCGTTCTGAACCATATGTATTTTTTTTAAAACCACAAAAATATGACACAAAGTACAGTACAGTACACTATGAGGAGAGAGAACGCTAACCTTGCTTGAGGCGTGGAGGACAGGAAGGCGGGTGGGGAGGCGGTTATTGCTTGGAGGGAGAGTCCCACTCCCTAAAGGAAGCCACGACCACGTGTCACGGGAGGGAAAATGGCCACGGATCCTGTTCGTCACCCGATGCGGAGTTCGTGAACGGAAGCAAAATTTTGCGAACGGTGCTGTTCATGAACCAAATTGTTCATGAACAGAAGCATTTGTGAACCGAGGTATTACTGTATTTGTCTGCTTAGAAATTTTATTTACATTTGTTTTATTTGAATGTATGAGAAAAGAATCTCCCCTGAGTAGTTCAGGGCAAAAAAAGCAAACGAAGTATTACTGTTAATCAGCAAAGAGTCCTCTTCAGAAGGAGGGTTTCTCCTGGGAGAGAAACTGAGCGACAAAGAAGTGGATGTTGTCCTAGTTTTAGCTGTGAAAGGGAACTTCAGAGAAGTAGCAAGGTGTACGTTAGAACAAGGAAGGTGAGTCAACCAACAGCCGGTAGGGCTGCCATATCTCAGCTGCAAAAGTTCAACTGACCACTAGACAGCAACAAAAAGATACAAAAAACTCCATCTCTTTGCTGTCATCTAGTGGTCAGGGAGATCCTTGCATCCCAGATATCCTACGTCCTAACTGCAGCATGGTAATGCTAAAAACGTTACCCTGTTTAAAACTGGCTTTAACCAACAGGAAAATTCTGTCTTTGCACAGTATTGCCCCCTTGTAAATGTCCTACCTGTGCAGGTAGAATCCCCAGCACGATGCCCCTGGAGGACAAAGCTACCATTCCTGGCACTCTTTTGCCCTAGAACACCACACCCATTTCCTTGCGTCTTGGCATGCTTCAGAAATTCTGGAGCAACATCTGACGGAACGTAAACTGGCTGCCCACAAATGGGGCAGGCAGCATAATAGCTCTGCTGCCATTCTGAAGGCCTCTGAGCATCAGAGAAGGAGCAGTAGGTGTAACCTGGCATAGTGTATATAACCAAGACCTGGGAGGGCCCAGAGTGAGGTGTTCCCCACTCAGACTTATGCCCATCTGGATGAGGACATCTCTCTGTTTGGAGTTAGGTATCATCAATACACTGAAGAATCTCAGCTGTATATCTTGCTCCAGATCAGCCAAGGGAGCCTGCCAAGATCTTGTCCTAGTACTTGGGGGCTGTTGGGGCCAAGAAGGGAGAAACAGGCTCAGATTCAACCCTAGCAAGACTGAGTGGCTCTGGGTTCTTGAACAACCCAGCTCAGAGGACTTTCCACATTTGCTCCTGAATAGGGTTGCACTTCCCCATTTAACCTGATATGGAATCTTCCTTGACTCCCGGTTCCTGCTTGAGCAGCAAGTGGCAGCTGTGGCCAGAAAGGCCTTTGCACAGATCCATTTTGTGCACCAGTTGTGCCTGTTCCTGGACTAGAAGCCCTCTTTACAGTTATTCATGCCTTGATCACCTCAAGGGGTGTAATGGTATGTGAGAATGACCTTGGGAGACAGGAGGAAGAGCCGCAGCCTAGACCACGGTCTGATAAATGAACTTTGAGTCCAAAGGAGGAAGAGTAAATAAAGCACCTCAGAAGGGACCCTCCCTAGAGAGTAAAAGTAAGGGAAGGGAGAGATACTTTCAGATTGCAAAAGTCTGTTAATGTAACCTTACAATAAAGATAGAGCTAGTATTCATTGTTGTGCTTCTTGTCTGGACTAACTCAAAGGGCTAACATGGGTGGACTACTGCAATGCGCTGCACATGGGGCTGCCCTTGAAGACCCAGCTCAGAAGCTACAGTTGGTCCGGAATGCATCAGGGTGAGGAATTATGGGCAGTCTCGTTATGCCCCACTCACAGTCCTGCTCTGCAAGCTGCACTGGTTACCATCAGGCTTCCAGGTGCAATTCAAGGTGCTGATTATCACCCCTAAAGCCCTACATGACCAGATGTGGGAGCCCAGTTAACTGAGGAACTGCCCATCTCCCTTGGTTTCTGCCCATTCTGAACAATCCGACAGTGGCATGCTCTGGGTTTCATCCATTAGACAGTGTCATCTAGTGGGATGCAGGAAGCCTGCCTTCTCTCTCACAGCCCCTGCCTTCTGGAGCAACATCCCCCGCCCCCCAGGATTTGAACTGCCTCTCCCCTGCCTGCCTTTAAACAAGCCTTGGAAACCTGACTTTGCCCCCAGGCCTTGGGCTTGGGTGGTCATCAGCCCTTTAGGTTGGGTGTGGTATAGGAAAGAAGGGTTATTTATTTATTTGTTTGTTTGTTTATTTATTTAATCTCCACCCATCTCCCCTGATGGGGGCCTCTGGGTGGCTCACATAACCCATTAAAACATAAATATATATACGATCACATAAAACATAAAAACTGTACAAAACGTTACTAAAAGAAAAGAAAAAAGAAAAAATCCAAGAGGCTGATCTTTTCCAGAGCTGCAGACGACAGGCCTCTAAGGAGCTAGCCATCCCCACGCTTGATGTCTTCCCTCCCCACCCCAGGCCAAGTGGCAGAGCCAGGTCTTCAGATCTCTCTGGAAGGCCAGGAGTGAAGGGGCCAATCTCATGTCTGGGGGCAAGATATTCCAAAGGGCTACAGCAGAGAAGGCCCGCCTTCTGGACCCCACTAATCAGAGCTCTTTTACCGAGGGGGTCCGCAATGTGCCCTTTCTGCCAGGCCTGATGGGACAGGTCGATGTAATCGGAGAGAAGGGGGTCCCTCAGATAACCTGGCCCCATGCCATGTAGGGCTTTAAAGGTGATAACCAAGACCTTGAATTGGACCCGGAAGCAAACTGGTACCCAATGCAGCTCGTGGAGCAACGGTGTTTTATATTTCCTGCTGGATGGCTATCCTTCATTTACTATTTATCTTATTAGATTTAGGCACTGCCCAACTCCAAAATGACTCTGAGTGGCTCACAATATCTAACAAACAAGCTAAAAACCACGAAGCAGTATAAATAAACAAGATAGCATTCAACCCATCAATACATTGCATATAGAGACTCATCCAACAAGAGAGCTCCATGTGCTCCACCCCAAGGCCTGGGAGAACTACCATCTTCCTTGCCACGGTGATGCTCCTTTTTTTAACTTGTACACCCACCCAGAGCAGTTCTGGAGTCGGGCAGCCCTGGAGGTGGGTTTTATCAATAAATTCCTTGCACCAAGTGACAGATCTTCTACACAAGGCCATTGTAGGATCCAAGTCATTCTGTTGCTTGTTCTTTTCGCCCACTTAACATGCACGTGCAGAACCTGCAGGTAGGGAGCTGACTCTTCTGTTTTGCTGAAGTTAGGAGCAGTGGCCAAATGTATGTCCTATATACTCATAGTTGCTATCAAGGGCCTCTATTTGAACCTTTTCAATTGCCCAAGCTTTTGAAGTGGAGATGTGTGGGATTTCAGGGTGCTAAGATGGAGCTCTCCTGTTAAGCTATTGTATTACGCATTATCTCTTGATGGTAATGCTTTAATAACAACTTTATGGATCAGTGTTCCTCAACCTTGGCAACTTGAAGATGTGTGGACTTCAACTCCCATGGCTGGTTGGGGAATTCTGGGAGTTGAAGTCCACTCATCTTCAAGTTGCCAAGGTTGAGAAACACTGCTATGGATGAACCATCAGTTGCACAGAGTATCGATTAAAATGCAGTGTATCTGAAGCAATAGTAGTATGTCTGCCACAAACTAGCCTTTTTCATAACCTCCAAGCGCCCCTTCTGTAGGAAGGCCCATCATTTTCTCTCCTCTCCCTATTTTGCTTTTTCCGAATGTCACGGAAAAGTAAATTAGAACTAGCTTTCCTTCCAGTGGGTTAATAAAGTAAATTAACAAGCATTTGTTCCAGACCATTGAAAAACCACCCTCATGTCTTCAAACCACCCTCATGTTTTCAGAAGCCAACGAACAGCAAACTCTCGGAGAATAAATTATCATCTTCCCCTAGAATTGCTCAATAGCAGTGAATAAATCTGTCTCTTTGCCAGAATCAGGGTACTCTTTAAGGCGTAGCATCAACAATTGGCATTCCAGAGCCAAGGCATAAAATCACAAGTGGCAGAGACCGGCAGTGCAAGATGACTGTTAAAAGCCCAAGACACTATCCTGAGAAGAAACATGGTTTGCAGGTCCTCTTCAGCCCAGTGAGCATTTGGAAGCCTCTTCTCTTGAGCAGAACAAGAACCGAGAGCGATGCAAAAGCGTTGCCTTTTCGGTGGCAAGTCATCACACTTCTTAATTAGGCAGTAGTTCTGGATCGCAAATATTAAGTAGGCTGTAACTCTGCTGCCCGATACACACAGCCCAGAATGTTTTGCCCTCACTCAGCTCATCCTTGTAACTAGATTTCGCCAGACCATCATCCCTGTCCATTCCAGAAAGCGCTACACAAAGGAAGCCGCCCTTGTTTCACTAGCCTCACACTCCCACAAACACTGAAATATTAAAATGGTAAAAGAAAGGAGAATGGAAACCACACGCACACACTCTACCTCTTGGAGTAGATAAAGCGAATTCGACCTAACCCCCCTAACACTCTGATTCAGCTTGTTTCTTTGAGATTTTTAAGGAAAACTCGAGCGGGGGGGGGGGATTGTAGTTGAAGTCACCCCTCAGATGAAAAGAGTTAGACCCTATGGATTTCATCTCCTCTGCCCATCTCTACTTCTATCCCCTTTTCATAGTGAAAGTGGGGAGGGAAGATCAAAGGATCCACCATGGGAAGAAGGGTGTTAAAAAGAGAGCCTTTTCAACTGAAGCTTGAAGGATTGCACACACTTTCTCACTTGGGGAGCATTTCTCACCTTGCAACAAACCAGAAGGAAACTGCCCTCATCCCTCTTCTGCTATTTCCACCCAGGCCTGTCCAAACAGCTGTTTTGGCAACACAGCCATACCAGAGAGAAGCGGCTGCTTTTTATACCTCTTTACCCAGGCAGTAATTATCCGGCGCCACGTGCCTTGGAAAGGCTTTGAATTGCCAGCCACCGAAGGGCACCAAGACGCCATTAACCAGCCTCTGAAGGATAATTAAGCGAGAGTTAGTAAAATAGTCATTTAACAGGGGTGATAAAAGGAACCTGTCAGCTGCGTGGCCCCGTTCTTCCCGCGTGCCTCCTGCCCACCCCCTTTCTCACTTGCTCCCAGCATTCATAAGAAAAACCATCTGTTTCACATGCATGAAAATGGGGGGGGGGGGGGGAGAATGTGTAGAGCAGATGAAACTCAACAGGAAGTTGCAATGAGATTGAGGACGCCCATATCCCTAACAGCATTCTTTGCAAAGTGCTACAAACTGGGAGGGGGGTTCCTTTCAAACCTCTCTGACAGGCCCTTTCTTACAAGCCTCCTCCCACCACAGCAAATGATAATTGCCACAGGTTGCCACCAGTCAAGCTGAACCTCCTTAATTTTCTAGGCTGTCCAACCAGGCACTTCCTTCATCCTTTCTACCAATTGCACCTCCCTTCGGCTCCGCTCAGGGAAAATAGAAAGGAAGATACGTTGGATTTTCCTGTCTAAAACCCAGAGATACAGAATTTAATAAACCTTGTGCTAATTCTGAAACAGAAGGGTAACTGTGTAATCATGCAGCCTTCTACGCAGGGGAGTTTTTAATGAGAAATGTCCTTATTAAACAAACAAAGCCAAACCTTTCAGGATAAAAGGGAGGTTGTTGGGAAAAGAGAAATTGAGGAAAATCAAGAAAAGGTAAGGCTGGTTTTATTCCAAATAAAAGCAATACAGGCATCCAGCTAAACGAGTTACTTACTATGTTCTTGAATTAGTTCTTGGGTTTCTGTATAGGTTCAGAATACATTGCAGAGAGAATCGTTGAAAAGAGATCATCTGGGCTTTTTACTGATGGTGCTAGACAGGCTGTTCCTTCCTTCCTTTTCTGTACATTAGCCTCAGTTGGATAGGTTGTGCTGGACAACTGAAAAACATCCCATTTGGGGAAATTTACTGTTGCTCCATCTCTCAAAATCAGTGTTTCTCAGCCTCGGCAGCTTTAAGATGGGTGGACTTCAACTCCCAGAATTCCCCAGCCAGCATGGCTGGCTGGGGAATTCTGGAAGTTGAAGTCCACCCATCTTAAAACTACCAAGGCTGAGAAACACTCCTCAGAATGCTCCATCTCTGATGCCCTGGGTCTAGCCAGCAAGTTAGAGATTAACTAGATCAGAGATGATCCACTTTCCTAACCACTCTTGGGGAAATGAGCGCCACAATCTAGTTTTCACGAGATGTGCATTGCATATATGTGATGACATAGGAGAGAGTTAGGGAGAATCAAAAACTGAATTCCATTTTATTCCAGCTTCTCAGCTTATGGTCAACTTATCAGATGCTTTAGGGGGCACAGTTATGTCCTTCCAAAAACTAGACAGTTGTCCCCCAAGCTGGAGCAAAATAAAATCAGGTAGGAGATTCCAGTGATTTCAATCCAGCCCCCAATCTTCCCTTTTGGTTCTATCCCAAGATCAGACCTAATACTGTAGAAAAATTACTGATTTTTTATTTTTATTTTTTTTTGGTGCATTATCTTGTGTGCTCCAGGACCACCCTGTATGATGGGCACATGCCTAACCCAACCATGCCAGTTGAGTGATCAGGCATGTCAACAGCAACCTTTATAGAGAATACTCTTGAAAACCTTCTCTTCCCTTCTGGATTCAGTGATGTTCCTCAGTAGGTGTCCCATCTGATTACACACAAAAGCCAGATTCTCACTGGATGTGTAACCTGGTTCCTGGATTAGCCCATTTTCTGGGTTTGCACAATATGCTAGACAAGACTAAAACTGAAGTGGGTAGTCTGTGGGAAACAGGCCATCATATTAAGCCATTGTACACTTTGTTTGGGCAAAGCAGTGGCCCTGAGAAAAAACCGTATCCAAATCTTCGGCAGCCTTGGCTTCAGTGAAACTTGATTCTTGCCCTTGCTTTTCGTAAAGGCTATGCAAATTGAGACTGAAAAACAGCCTGAACTGAACAAATAAATGCAAAATAAGCATATTAGGAGCTCTGTAAATAATTACAATTCCAGCCCTTTCTGTGTGCTTTACTTGCAAACATCTCCAAGCGTGAAGGGGAAGGAAAGGCAGGGAGAGAAAGCCTTCTCCTTGGTCTGGATCAGGGGCCGGTTGCTAAATGTCTTCCAGGAGGCCTGCAATGTGCCAGGCCGGCTTTCTCTTGCCTTTCAATTTTCTTTTTTTTTCCAATAATTTTATTAAAGATTATGTAGAACCAATAAAACTAATACCAAAACCTAATACAAAAAACCTAATACAAAATTACATTTGAAAAATAAATAATACAAGAAAGTGCAGAGAAAAGGGAAAAAAGTCTCCCCCAAAAATCAAAGAGAAAGCTTCTCCCTTCATCCCCAGCAAATATATACAACATTAACAACGTATCACTGTCTCTTAAAATACTACTAAATACATCTTCATTCCATACATCATCTCATTTTCTATAGACCCATCTCTAAATCTTCAGCATTCCTTATTAATCAACAAAAGGTGTAAAGATTAACAGACATAACTAACAACATAAGCATTTAGTCCCGCTTTCCATTTAAACATAATCCCCCTAATCCCTCTCTTAATAATCAAAATCTGATCCAAATTAACAACTAAATATTACAAAACGATTTTTAAAAAAACCCTTAATCATCACCAGAGATAGCAACCCATTATTAAACTCAGTTGACAATTAAACATTACAGAAAAATAAAAATATTACCAAAAATAATAGTCCCTTATTTTATGCCAAAAATAGTAAGATAGATATTACAAACTAATCCATTATACCCAATTGGGCATTCCCAAAAAGGAGTTATCCAGTCAAAGTGACCATTAAACATCACCAAAACTAACAACCCATTACTTAACCATAATCAAATAAACCAGTTTTGTATTTTTTCTTCTTCCTCCCATCAATCCTTGAATCTCATATATAAAATTCTAGCATCTGCTTTCTTCTATTATCCTTGTCTCTTCTCTCAAAATTCTTGTCACTTTTATCAAAATCCATATGTAATTTCAGTGTAGCCACTCCTATAAGTCTCTTATATTCCAATTTAAATGGGTAATTCACATCCCTCTTGTATACCTTTTTAAATTTCAAATGATTATCCAATTCCATTTGTAAATCCAATATTTCCATCTCTTTCTTATAGGTTATAATTTTCAAGTCCACTCTAACATCCATTTCAATTATCTTCCAAGGAACTTGCTTCTCTTCAATAACAACTTTTGGTTCCAATATAGGGTTAAACAGTCCAAGCATTTCTTGAGCCAACTTATAAAATGTTTCCTTTAAAGTAGCCATCTGGTGCTCTCTAGTGATTAACCTTCAAAGCTTCATTATCAGGGTGAAATATAAACATGATTCTTTTTCCCAGAAGAGGGGATCTTTTTAATTAACTTTAAATCAATTTCATCCAATTCTTAGCATTCAAAAAGTTTCCAAAAAACAACACTATAGTCCCTCTTTTGTTATATACTGCATTACAAAAAATAAAGATCTTACAAACCTGGAAATGCATAATTTTATTTCTTTTTCAATGGATTGAAGAGACACTCACCCAGTGAATACCCAACTTACAGTTCCAAGGGTTTTTCAATCTTAAAGAAGCCATAAGAAAAAAATTAAACTCCAAAGTGATTAAAAAGGTGAACTTTAAGTCTTTAAAAGGCTACATTAACGGCTCAGAGCATGGTGAAACTTGCAACTCCCAGATGATTGCAAGCAGCTGCAAAAACATTGGTTTCTGCTGCCAACTCACCAAAACAAAAATGTCTGGAATGCACGAGGGGAAACTCAAGAACTCTCTTTTGTCCAGAGAGAATTATTGGCAGTCTGTATCCAGCTGCCTTTCGGCCATAATGTCTCCTGCAGAGCGAAGGGCATCAGTTCACTAGCCTCACCGGAAGTTCTCGCCTTTCAATCTTTGATGGCAGTCTGCAGAAACCCGCCTCTATTCACACATTACACTAGCCATAATGCAGCTTGTGGTGCAAACCTAGTCATTACAGGTATTCAGGTTATTTCAACTCACTTGTTTTATTTTTATTTTTATTTAAACATTAAAAAACACCATTGCAATTAACATTACTTCTTTAAAAGGTTAACTATGATATTATACAAACACTAAGTAGCAATGTATGACTATTTATAACAAAACTATGTAGTTGAGAAGAGATACGTAACCTATCATATTAATAAAATGTGAAACTATATTAAACGATCTAAAAAGAGGGGAAAGGTGAGAAAAATGCTACGCTAAAATAAAAAAGTGAAGATAACAAGGCAAAACACTTAACCGAGGTCTTTTTCTAAATATAGGTATATAAAAGCTGATTTAAAGAGAGAGAGAGAGAGAGAGAGAGAGAGATCAAACTACTAAGATTACAATGACTTCAATTTCCATTTTTTTTCAAGTTGTGATTCAATTTTTAAACAATGCCTTGAAACTAGACTGTGCAGAATCATCCTGTCCACTCCAGCCTCTTCATCAATACAAAGCTAATTCAAAGGTTGAGAAGTGGCAAATTTCATTAAGCCATTTACAGCTGGGTTCAACTCACTCTTTTCTTTCACTATTGAAAATTGTATTTAAAAGAAGAAAATGTCCTGAAAATGAAGCTGATGGGCTCTTGTATGCTCTCTTCCAGCTTCACCCCAAACCAAAGAACACCACAAACATTTTCCATATTTCTTGTGATGGAACGTCTGCTTGACCTACAAATGGTCCTGGGGTCAAGCCTCAGAATATCCCCTTGGAAGACAACTCAAGTGAGGCCTGAGACTGATAGAGATGCTTCCACATTGTTCCAAGCCAAGGTCTGCTTTAGCCATGGCTTGTTAAATAAGCTACTCTGGCTACGTTCACACATTATGCTACGTTATGAATGTGATTTACAAACTTCCATGGCTGGTTCCCAGATTGCAATGAGCAGATAATTACTGCTATTTTTATGGATAGTATTACCAGCCAATAAAGTGGGCCTAAAAATTACAGGTTCATAGATTGAAAAGAGCTATATAAAATACAGATATTCCTAATTGGGGCTTTGGGCACCATTATTTTGGGACAATCATCTTTCTCCCATTTTGTCTGTCTTCCATCTTACCGCAAGAAACCCTTTAAAGGAAGAAAAGAGAGAAAAGTGGCAGAATGGCTTTTGATCTGTGGTGCTTCAAAAGCCTTCTGTCTGGAAGCCCCCATTAAGCTTTATTGCACCCATTCAGATAAATGAGGCAGTGAGATACCCAAGCACCAGTTTAATTCCATCGTTAAAAACAATAAAACTTAGAAGGGCCTAACCGATTGTTAGTGCCTGTGATTGAGCCTTGCCAGCTCACTGGGAAACTAAGCAGGGTTCATCCTGGTCAGAACTTGGTTGGGGGACAAATTCCACAGTCAAAACACATTGCAGAAGAAAACAGTGGCAAACTCCTTCCTTAGGCTGGCCAAGAAAACTGCATCAAAGCAGCCACCAAGGATCAAGCTGAACTTGGGGCCAGGGGTATCCACTGGGGCAAGTAAGTCAAGAAGGCCAACACAGGCGATTTGGAGCTTCAGTCATGCAGACATGGCTGCTGCCTCAACCTTTTTGACACCTGCCTGGAGACATTTTTGCTTGAGGGCACCCTTCGCATCCTTAGAAGTTCCCATCCTAGATACACAGGACTTTAACTTATAATAACCTTTTGGTGGCCAAGGCTTGCAAGAGTTGTGATGACACAGCCCCATCTCCAAAGGTGGAATTTTCAGCATTTTTTCACTTTGGGGAAGGATGGGGGTGTTTGTTTATAAACATGAATATCTGCATGAAGCTGTCAAGAGCGTAACCCACCTGTTTTATGTATTCCTTTCCTTATTATCAGCAGAAAATCAGACTGCCCTTTTTACAGGTTCCAACAATTTCAGCAGCATGAGATTGGAAGGTTTGAGGGTGGGGCAAAAAAAGATCTCAACCAACTGGCACATGTGTCCTTACCTCACAGATCTGAGCTAATTCAGCATTGCTCACAGCCAGATTCAGCTTTTAACCTAGGGCTCATATGTCAGCCTTGTGAGGTAGACCAGACAGGAAACATGGCCAGATGAGCTACAGGTAGTCCTTGCTTAACAACCACAATTGGGACCAGAATCTCAGTCATTGAGCGAAGTAGTTGTTAAGTGAGACACCCATGTGACTGCTTCACTCAATGACTGCAATCCAGGCACTCCTGGTTGTGGTCGTTAAGTGATCTCCTGGGTTGTTAAGCGGATGGAGAGAAAGCTGTCTGCTGAAGAATTTCAGCTCCATCCAGAGCTGAAATCCTTCAGTAGACAAGCTCTTTCGCGCCGTCCACTTTCCCCTCCCTTCTCTCAGCGGTGAACAGAGCACCTGAAGATTTGAGGTCCATAACTGCTCAGCGCTGAGAGGGGAGGAGAAACCTCTCAGTGGTGTGAAGGCAGGGACCTCAAATCCCATAGATTTGAGCTCCATAACTGCCCACCATGTCCCCTCTGCTTGCAACCATCTCTGCTGGCTTCCAATGGGGAAGCCAGCAAAGAAGATTGCATACGGCAATCCTATGATTGCGGGGCGCTTGGAAACCAGTCGCAAAACACGAGCCGGTTGCCAAGCGCCCGAAATGCAGCCACGTAACTGTGGGGGTGGCGGGCAGCAGGATGTTTTACAACAGCCAGAAGTGCTTTATGGGCCATAAAGCGCTTCTCCGAGGCTGGCATAATTTCAAACTGTCATTAAACGAACAGTTGTTAAGCAAGGACTACCTGTAATTCTGTTGTAAGATTACATGAACGGTACCTTGAAAGTCTGAAAGTATATCTCACCACCACCCCCATCCCCAGTACAGCCCAAGAAACTACAGCGGGTCTCTTCTGAGCCTCTTGCCCCATCCACATTCTTGCTGTGGGCTAAGCTGCCTTTTATCTGACCGTTCCCTTGGCTGCATCAAGGTCTTTCCCACTTACCACTGCAATCTTAGAGAGGACAAATATATAACCTACTTTGGCTCCTGAGCTGAACCTGTTCTAGACAGATCCTATATGGGTTGCCAACCCAAGCAAGCATGGCTATCCCATCCACAGCTCAGATGTTCTTGTATGGAAATACCTGGGTATGGCAATTATGCCTCCATGATCCCCAGTGGAGGTCATTTAAAACCTGGTTTTAGTATGATTTTTTCAGAAGGGAGTCATCCTCTGGGGAGTGAAGTTTCCTTCCCCAGCAGTGGATTCTCTTAAAAATGCCCACCCTGAAAACAATGAAGCTCTCATACATTCATGCCCATTTGCAGGCGGGTAGGGAAGGGCTGAGCAGCTCCTTTTTCACCCAGCCATGAGTTGCTCTTGGATTCTGCCACCAGCAGAGCAGCAAACAGCCTCTATTAACATCAATGGGGCCTATTTAAAGACTCTTGCTGCTTCCAATCAGCTCTGTTTGGAGATTAAAGCTTCTCCTTTTCTGAACCCCAGGAAGAGGGAATGTTTGGAAAGGACCTTATTGGCCAGATGGGGAACTACATTTAGCCCATAGACTGGAGGCTCCTCATCGCTGTGATCATGAAAAACACACTAAATTAAGAGAACTACTAAAGGCTTTTTCAAGTCCTAAAGCCGTTTTGAAGGAAACACCAGCACCATCTACCCTACTTCTTTTAAATTACAGTGGTTCCTGTTCTCAAAACAAATATTAAAAATCAATAATCGTCCTTCTAAAAAGTCCTAGGTGGGGAAAATAGTGGTCTAATTGGGAGTAATAGACCTACGGGCTTCATCCTAATTACAGAGCTGTGTTTGAACTGAATGCTACCAGAGTTTTTCCAGAGCATCTTTCCTGCTTTCTCTAGCTGGATTTGGCCACAGGGTACACTGGGCTAAAATCAACTTGGATCATCTATCTATCTATCTATCTATCTATCTATCTATCTATCTATCTATCTATCTACCTATCTATCTATCTGATTTGTCACTGCCCATCTCGTTGAATTTAAAGTATTGTGGGAACTCCACCTTGCCTTAGTATGCTTGTGAACCAGGCTGCCCATTGAATCAGGATTGGTTAATCTTGGGTTAAGATTAACTGTACTGCGTCAACTCAATTTATGACAGCTTTCCCCAATCCAATGCCTTCCAGATGTTTTGGGGTCTCATTTTCATCCTTTCTAGGCAGCATCTGAGAATTATGAGAAATATCCGGTGGGCACCAAATTATAAATTATCGGTATCTTCTTCTTGAGCATACAGAAAAATGTAAATTGTATCCTTTGCCAGTGGTTGGGTTAGGGTTAGGGTTAAGGAAGAAAGACGAAGTAACGCACGGGAAACTCAGAACTGCAGATTTTGATAGCTAGACTCCTTTCAGGTGCAGGTTTAGGGTTATTCTAGAAGCGTACTAAACCTCTGTCCAAAAATAAATGAGCACGGGTTTAGCGCTATTTCAGCAAGAGTGCTAAGTGTCCAAAACCACTGGCAGGTGCGGGGAGATTTATGCCATGAATCATCTCTCTCTCTTTCTCTCTCTTTCCACCTCTTCCACTTTAGTATAGCCCCTTCATAGCCACTGCTGGTCAGCAGCTGATCAAGGTCTTCCGAATCTCTGAGCTGGGGATCAGCTCAGAGATCTGGTGGGTACAGAAGGAGAGGCTGGTTTGATAGAACCAGACTCTCCCGCTGCCCAGTGGGCATGGAGAAGGGTGGGCTGGGACCCGAAGGGAGGAGATACACCTACACCAGCCTAAAGTGACCGAGAGGAGCCGAGCCAGTCCCAGCCACTTCTGCCACTGAAGGGCCAGCGAAGCAAGCCCTATTGGACCCACGGCAAAAGGGACATCAGGATAAGAGCAAAAACTCTACTTTAAAACTGGAACCACAAAAGGCAACTTGAGGATGACTCCGGTATGGGCTGGTGACCATGTGGAGGTGTCAACACAGCACAAAAAAGAGGACGTTTGTGCCACAGTTAGGAAAAGCCTCTGACTCTGATCATCCAATGGACCCCATTAAGAAGGGGGATTTATAGCCGCATCATGGGTTAGTTTAGATCAGGGAAATGGTGCCAGAGAAAAGGTTTCCTCCACCACGATTGCTCCAGACGAGGCAGCAGTTGCAAACCTCTCCGTGGAAATCTCACCGTTCTCTAAGATTAAGCCACTTCTGACCTCTCACCTTCCCACTAGCACCGGTGGACGCTTCCTCTCTCCTTCTCCCTAATCACCCTTCAATAAAACTCATCTCCTTCCTCACCTCTCAAGGGAAATTGATTCAGCTGAACAAAAAGCGTCAGGGGCTGGCTCTTGGTGCGTGGGGCTGGCAGGAGCAAGACGGTTCGAGACAAACACCATCGGGCAAGAGATGCTGTTCACTTATATGATTAGAAGGAGCCCTGCGTGTCACAGGCTGCCTGAGTGTGCCTCAGTGCCTGACGCAGACTGCGTAGGTAGATCCCCTTGGTTTCTGTACCCCTTGCCAAGTAGAACTGCTAACATGCCACCGGAAATGAATGCCCCCCCCAAGTGAAACTGGGAGAACCCTGCTGTGACTCTGCATGATAACTGGCTCAGGGCATTCCTTCTTTCCACTAGGCTGGTGGAGAGTAAGCCATCAACTGTGTCTCTGCATCAGATCATTCAAACACTCAGCAGAACTTTCCCTCCTGCGGGGAGATTGCCCACTGCTGCTCTGTATGAGTCACTGCTCAGGACTTGCTTCGCTGCTATCAGCATCAGCCGGGAAGTCGGATCCTTCAGTCACTCCCTGCATTGGCAGAGCACAAGGTCTCTGTGCCCCTGAAGGAGGCTGCTCTTTTCCAAATCCCCAAAGAGAGACCTTTTCAGGGCGTGAAATTTGGAAAGAGCAGTTTAGATTGTTCAGGGCGGGGCTTCCAAACAGTCCAAGAGAACTGAACTGTGCCCTCCCTCCATCCCCCCCCCCCCGTTTATTTTTCAAGCCGTGTAAGAAGGAAGGGTCCATGAATAGGATCAAATAGGGGCTCGGGAAGGGATGCTTAAGCTGTGCCCCACCCTCTCTCCCAATTGCCATCCAAATCAAATGCAGAGCAGAGAAAGAGAGAAGGAAGGAAGGAAGGAAGGAAGGAAGGAAGGAAGGAAGGAAGGAAGGAAGGAAGGAAGGAAGGAAGGAAGGAAGGAAGGAAGGAAATGGATGGGGAAGGAAGGAAGGAAGGAAGGAAGGAAGGAAGGAAGGAAGGAAGGAAGGAAGGAAGGAAGGAAGGAAGGAAGGAAGGAAGGAAGGAAGGAAGGAAGGAAATGGATGGGGAAGGAAGGAAGGAAGGAAGGAAGGAAGGAAGGAAGGAAGGAAGGAAGGAAGGAAGGAAGGAAGGAAGGAAGGAGGGAGGGAGGGAGGGAGGGAGGGAGGGAGGGAGGGAAGGCAGGCAGGCAGGCAGGCAGAAGGGCTGGGAGGGAGGCTGTTCGGAAGCATCCCCCTTCACCCTCTACCTTATCCCTCCAATCATAGAAAATCCTTTTGCTTTCTTGAGTTCCCATCACAGCTTGCAAGAACCCTGTGCCCTGAAGCAAGCCTGTCTCCCTCCTAGTGACTAACTCAGATGCCTCTTTATTAACGCTCAGTCAGATTTGACCCAGACAGTGTTCCTTCCTATACAGAAACGCCACTTGCAGCCCTGATTAGTTGCAACTGACCATCTCAGTTGGTACTGTTTAAATTCAGCAGGATCTCCTCTGTGACTACAAACAGAAGGGCCTATTCCCCGAGGATGTGAAGTAGAGACAGGATTTCTCCCTCCCTTCCTCCCTCTTTCTCTGTCTCTCCGGAGCGAGAGTTCTCTGTGCATCGTGTGCAAGAACAGGCTACAGCAGTTGCTATAGAGATCTTGCAAGGCTGCAGAGCAGAGCAAAGCGAGCTGGAAGTTTAGAAATAATCAGACTCAACTCTGCAAGCAACGTTCTTATAAAGAGCTCCTGCATTTGTTTCCAGGGATGTCAATTGCTAAGGAACTTCTACATGATCTAGAAACCGAAAGTGGGTGCTCACGTGATATGAGCGTTTCAGCCCTGCCTATTTTCAGACGGGCAACTTTCGCTGAATTCTGCCTTCCAAGCGTGGTGGAACTGCAACCTCCAGATTTCAGAGCCAGCAGGGCCTATGTGCTTGGAGGGGATCAGGAAAGCTGGTGCGTATGTAAAAATGAGTGGCGATGAAAGGCACCTCCAAAACAACTCACACCCTTCCTTAATATTTCCAGCAGGGCCCAAGACGCATTGATTCCGAAACCATTTTGAAAATGGAGCGTTGTTTCACGCCTTAAAAAGTTTGCCTCAAAGAGATGCTGTGGGGGGGCCAAATCATACCCATTAGATTTACTGGCCATGCTAAGGCATCGATTTTTTAAATCATGCGTTATGGAATAAACACAGCTTGATGCTTACAGTATGTTAAACGGTAAACCACAGTGGCTGGACATTAAACCAAAACCAAAGAAATTACATTATGTTTCAGAGCAATGTATAAACTCAGACTTGGAACTTGAGTGTGGGAATCCCGTATTATCCAAACACCACCTCCAGGATCAGGGACATCCACAGAGGAGGTCCAAAAAGTCATGATGGTGGCCTTATCAGTGCAATTGCAACCCAGCTCATTTTTTTCTATGTGTCATGGATGCAATGCAGGTTGATAATGGGATGGACCATTGATCATGTAATCATGGCTGCCATCTTGGCTTTTGAAAGCACCCGCCCACTCTCCACCCCCAGATATCCCTGCCCAGGATATTCTACTTCATTCAAACCTTCTCAGTTTTTTTGTTGTTTTCTCTTTTTCCAAACAGTTACTCAACTAAATTTGCTCTGTCCTCCTTGGACTAATTTGGGACAGGTTTCATGCTATTCAAATATATCTCTTTTTAAAGATTTCTTTTCAGTTTATCCATTGGGGGTCACCTGAACATGTTCATCCTATTTCTTTATCTCTCAGTGACCTCCGTTGCAGCTCTATTCCTATTCAGGAATCCTCTATTCAGACCCACAGATCATAACGAGAGAGAATAAGGTTTGACCAACAAGTGCTTCATTGGCTGGCATGATATAGAATGGCTGCAGGAAAAAAAATAAAGATCAGCTAATAGCATCTTGGGCTGCATCAACAGAAGTTTGCAATTTTCAAATCCTGGGATGTAACGGTTCCACTTTATTCTGCTTTGATCACTGAGGTCTGCATCTAGTTCTGGGAATAAATTTTGGGAAAGATTCAGGCACACTGAGAGAGGTTCAGAGAAGGGCAGTCAAGAAGATCAGAGCACTGGAAATTAAATCTGAGGAACAAAGACTGGAGGAGCTGAATTTGTTTGGCCTTGAGAATGTCTCACAGAAGAAAGTCAGGAGCTGCTCCTCATTGTTCCAGAGTGAAGGAGACAGAATAATGGATTTAAGTTACAAGAGGACTGAGGCGAACAGAGTGTTCAAATAAAAATTCCTAACAGTAAGAACCATTTCTCAGTGCAACCAATTACCAAGAGAACTGCTTGGCTACCCTTCGCTGGACATCTTCAAGCAGAGACAAGACCATCTGTCAGGGCTGCTTCAATTTGGATTTCTTTGCCGAGCAGGTGGTTGAACTCAGTCGTCTAAACATGTGCCTTCTAACTCTAGGACTCTAAGTTCTCCGATTCTGTAACATGCACCTGCTTAAGGTATTTCCATAAGGGCCTGAAAGAAGGGTTTCATAGATGCAGCAAAATCTTCATCTTATGAAGGTATGGAAGCATTCGTACCTTCCTAGCTCAAAACGAAGATGAGGCGGGAGAGACTCTGAACTCATTGTACAGCCATTAAGGTTGCTGACAAGGAAGATCTACAGTATCTGTCTATCGCCACACACACCTTTACCCACAGAGACTTTCTAAATCCATATTTAGCGTGCTCTGCAGGTAAAAGGTTCTCGCTCCAGCCATTCAACCAATCTGGGAAGCTTAATTATTAAGCAACCAGAAAAAGCTTCTTCCAGTGTGTTGAGCCACAGGAGGCCCACGGGAAGCTGCGATGGCGTGACAGCTAACCCCCTGATGTCGACAACAGCTAGTCACCTGTCGCCGCGTTTTGACACTTGCAGCTCTCTTCTCTCCATGGGGAACGACATAAAACCTGGGCCAATGTCCATGGAAGAATGCTATTGCTCCAACATGCTGAGATGCGCAGTTAGCTCATAGCAGTTCTGCTATTTGATCCGCTGAAGAATCTAGGCTGGGGGAGCTTCCCCATTGTGACTGGAGGCGTTGGCCTTAAGGCCAATAGCCATCCTTTGGCTTTGGAGTCTCTTAGCTATT
This sequence comes from Python bivittatus, assembly GCF_059951505.1. Classification (NCBI taxonomy): domain Eukaryota; kingdom Metazoa; phylum Chordata; class Lepidosauria; order Squamata; family Pythonidae; genus Python; species Python bivittatus. Next base: position 2,279,810 of record NW_028277032.1, read on the forward strand.
GTACATCCTAGATCAATCCCAAGATGTACTGGAGTAATTGGAACAGACTGACATGTATCCAAGGGGGATTAGACAATTCTGTCCTGATTCAAAACCTTCTGCAAAGTTCTGGTCCTAACTGGTTGCGTTCGGTGCCTGCTTGATAAAAAGGCATGGTTAGGTAAAACAGGGAGGAGAAAGACTGGGTTTAGTGGTTGACAGGTCCTTCCTCAGCTCTGAGTGACCCTCACAATCAGTCCATCATCAGTCATGCAAATCAAAACATTCCCAGTCAGACTACCATCGGTTTCTGCAATCACAACACCTTGGATGGCCAGTGAGGTCATGGTGATAGAGCCCTTAGATCTTGACTGGGCATGCAGGGCCAACCAGAGACAGCCAGGAAGGGCTGGCAGGGTGAGTCAAACCGCCAGCGTGAAGAATTATGACTGGTCTGGAGAAAGCCCCAGAAGGGTCTAAGCAAATTATTGCTAAAGCCCATGGATGAAAACTGCTCTAGGCACAAGGAGTTTCATAATTGAGAGCATACTGAATTTTGAATGAGTTTGGGAAAGTCATTTCACTTTTCTCTGTATGAACAAAATAATCTGATTTTCTTCACTGGTTTTTCCAAACCTCTTCCTGGATATAAAACATAACTAATGGAACAGCTGAAGGGAAATTGGAGGGTTTGACCAGAGCTGGTGCTCTGGGAGAGATTAAACAAAGAGCATATATAAGGTAGAAAAAGGTGATTTTTTTCAGCCAAAGACCGCAAGTTTTAATTAATGTTTTGGTGCCCGAAGGCTATATGAAGCAAAATGGTGATGTGATGACATTACTGGAGGGGCTGGGAGAACATTTCAGGTCATTTTCTCCTTTTCTGTAGGTTTTGTTTTGCTTTTAATATCAGCTATGTTAAGCCTATTAGAGGATTAAGACTCCCATTTTATTTGATTTCCTACTGAAAATTGGAGGAAATTTTCAGCACGGTTTTTGGATGATTTGCTGACAGTTGTGGTGCCATTTGGAGGGGGGCGCATAAAAGAGGCTCAAGAGCAATACATGTGCATGGTTTGCGGGTTAGGCTAATCCCTAACTGATGAGAACTGATATAGTTATTAAGTGTATTTGTCAGAACATGGTTACAGAGTGTGAAAGCCAGTTCTAAGATAGGCACAGGCTGAAGAGAGCCATGGAGATGGCCATGGGGGAAAATATTCTGAAGCTGCTATGAAAACAAGAAGGGCAAAAATGCTCCTTATGCCCTGGAAAAGGAGACAGCATTTGGAAGAGGCTTGGTCTGTCTCCTTCTTGACTCACCAAGGTCTAAGAGGGGGAGGAGGAAAGACACAGGCAGACTTGCAAGCTTCTGCTACTGAAGCCTTTCTCTATAACAATGTTCCTCAACCTTGGTGACTTGAAGATGTGTGGACTTCAACTTCCATGTCGTGGCATTTTTGCCAAAGATAGGAGCACAACGCTGAGGAGAAGAACCATATTTATTGCAATGATCCTTGGGTGCCTGCTTTCAAGAAAGAGGGACCCTGAACCATAGAAAAGCATAGGATTTATACACTTTTGAGGTTGAGAGGTGGGAAATCTGAGGGTTCTGTTTGGAGGATAGGTTTGGATAGGTGTTACATGGGGGATAAATGGTTTTTCTTTTGTGAGATAAGAACCAAAAAACCCTTAAGCAGACAGGTGATGGCCCTCCCATTGTTTCAGTATGAACATGATCACTCTTGGGTCATGCAATAGGTTGGAGCTAATCCAGCTTTGCATGAGCAAAGAATGGCAGGAGGAAGTGGGGAAGTGAGATTGCTGGAGAGGCAAGGGGGAAGGGGGAAGAGTGTCCAGCTTTATTTTATTATTTTTCCATCACATCCAGAATTCTGGGAGTTGAAGTCCACACATCTTCAAGCTGCCAAGGTTGAGAAATGCTGCTCTCTAATGCTTAGTTCTACCCTTCCTACAGAACTGGTCCCCTGATCCGGTCTACCTCATAGGGCTGATACAAGCAGAGAACCTGATTCCAGATCAGTCTTACCAAACCAAAAGACAAATGGAAACTTCCTTCTCTCCCCGCCGCCAAGAGATCACCTTCTAGCCCATCACATGGATTGGAAAGAGAGGCACAAGGATTGGAACTTAGATTTCATTATCATTACGGCTTGCATTTAATACGTGGCAGCCACTGGAATTCTTTCTTTATGGTTTATTAGCCTTTCTAAAAGAAACCTTCTTACCAGATGCTCTTGAAGTCTTGAATGCCTGTTTTTCTGTTTCCAGTCCAGCTAACCAGGAGAAGCCAGACATGGAGGAAAGCAACAACTCTGTCTTCAGGTGATTAGCCAACCCTGTAGGGATCTGCAGTACCCTTTTATGGAGTTCATTTACCGATGAGTGCATTTGCATTTATAGCTATGTAATTCAGTAACACAGACCTTGCTTTCTTCCAGACCTTTTGCCTGAAACCCTGGAAATGGTTGGCTGTTGGTGCCAATAAACTGTATTAGATGAACAAATAGGACTAGAGAGTTTCAGTGTACCAGGTTAACAAATGCCCACGTGTGCTTTCATGCCAATTTTGTTATACACCTCTATGACTGTTGCAGACCTCTCCTTGAGCAGGTTTTCCCAAGCTAGCTCTGCTGGAAATTTCTTTTATTGCTTCCCCCTGCCGCTGCTTGACAAACAAAATGCTTTTATAAAGAAAAAGGTCAAAACATGCCAAGCCTCATCTGTCTGACACAATGTTAGACTGAATCAGTCCAGGATGCTAACCACAGAAGGACATTTAAATGTTGAAGAGAACCCATCCTGGGATTTACTAAGACTGCAGGTTAAGAAGAGCTCAGGGCCTCTTTAGTGAAAGTGATGGAGAAGGGCTGCAAAGGAGGAGGAAGAGGAAGAGGAAGAGGAAGAGGAAGAAGAAGAGGAAGAGGAAGAGGAAGAGGAAGAGGAGATTGTGCCTTGCCCCTCTCAACAATTTCTTCCAGCAGTCCTCCCAACCCAGTGGATTACTAGCCCATTCATTTGCTTTCAGATATGATTTTAGTCCATTCACTCAGCCCAGAGTTCTCACTAGAGGCACAAATGACCAGGCTCAAATTATCCTACTTCGGACATGTTACACACACTCCCAGTTCAGCTCATGGTCACTGACTCACACACTCACAGCCTGTTGAGGCACAGGGATCTTGTCAGCCCCCCTTGCTTTCTACCTGGGTTTTCCAGATAGATGTGTCTAGAGCAGACAAGACACACAGCCCTGGTCAACAGCCAGGAAATAATTAGGGACACACACTCATCTCTTTCAAGCGAAAACAGAGGCACAACAGGTTCTTTGGAATATACAGAGACCCAGCAAATTTAAAGTAATGATAAAACTTTACTGGTTATAATGTACATTTGCTCTTTCTTACACACACACACACACACACATATTCATCCACACTTACCCACGTCCTTCTCAACTAGGCTGCCAGGCACTAGCTAGAGGGATAGAAGCCGCCAAGTCTGGATCCAAAAAAACAATTCAAGGAGTGGGTGGGCTTCAGGACCCCTTTTTATCCCCAAAAGTTTTTGTTTTGTTGATTAGCCGGATCAGGTTTTTTCCATGTGCTGAGTCCCAACTTCCTTTGTCTGATTCAGGTGACATTTTTCCTTCATTTCCTTAAAGACTTGTTTCTTTCCTATCTACCTCCCCGAAGGGAACTTTTAGACAAGTTTTTTAGCTTTTTGTCATCTTTGCTTACGTGTCTGCTTCATCTTTAGTTCTGGCAGCTTCAGCCTAGTCTCACAGACATATTATGTGAAGACCCAGCTCTCTGGAGAAGGCTCTGATGCTGGGAAAGGTGGAAGGAAAGAGAAGAAGAGGAGGACCAGCAGGAAGGTGGTTGGACTCAGTTATGGTGGCAATCGGTACACCATTGAAAGACCTAAAAGACCAGATTAGGGATAGATCCTCCTGGAGAAAATCTATCTATGTGGTTGCTAAGAGTTGACATGGACCTGATGGCACATATCCCATCAATCAATCAGTCTTCCCAACCCAATGGATTGCTACCCCTTTCATTTGCTTTCTAATTTGATTTAGTGCGTTCATTAGTCACAAGACAAAGGATCAGACACTTTGGAGCCTCCCTGAGGGCAAGAGCCTTACAGCTGCATCCTGTAGCTCAGTCAGTGAAAGTGTGAGATTTGCCCCGTTCGACAGAGAAACTCTCGTGACACGTGTGGTTCACAAAGAAGGTTTACTCATGCGTAACGTAGTAGTCACAAGCAAAGCCAGGACTGGCTTGGTACAATTGCATCACTTGTTATATTCCCCCCTTCCCGCGCTTTTTCCCGCCTCGTGATCGCGTTGCAGCTGTGGACTATTGGGCCCCCCAATGTCCCCCTTGATTGTTCATGATGGCAGGGTCGGTCAGAGTCCATTGTCCTTGATTGCCAGTCCCCCTCCGGCTGGGTTGGTCCCTCCCTGCTACGTGCAGACCCGCGGGTTCTGTGCTGCGTTGCGATCTTGTTTCGCTGCCCTGCGGCCCCGTTCCTTGCTTGCTCGCGCCGTTATCAGTTCATAGTTAAAAGCTTCCGCTGTGGTTTTCCTGTTTAGCTGGCCGCAGGTGGCTCGTTAATTAGCGGCGCTTTCGGTTCCTCTTTTCCCCGCTAGCTACCGCCGGTGGATTCCGCGTGGTCTGGTTGCGAGCTTCCCTGCAGCCCCGTGCTTCCCTGAAACCTCGTGCTGACCGAACCTGACATGCCGCCCCCCTGACGACAACTCCCCCCCCTCGGCCCTATTTCGGCTTCCCGGGGTATTTGCTGTAAAAGTCCCGCACTAGGTCCGGCGCCCTTATGTGGGTTTTACTCACCCATTCGCTGTGGGACTTGGGGAAATGTTTCCATTGCACTAGGAGCTGGGTCTGCCCCTTGTGCCTCCGGGCGTCCAGTATCCGGTTGATTTCGAAATGCTGCTCCCCCCCGACCATGATGGGTGGTGGTACTCCCTCCGCCTTGTGCCAGGCGTTCCCCGGCTGGTGCAACTTTAGCAGGCTGCAATGGAACACCGGGTGGATCTTCCCGAGGCTTTTCGGGAGCGTCAGCCTGACGGTCACCGGATTGATGACCTCCGAAATGGGGAACGGCCCCACAAACCTCGGGCTGAGTTTTTTCGATGCCTGGTGCGTCTTTAGGTTTTTGGTTGACAGATACACCTGGTCCCCCACTTTCCACTTTTCCTCGGGGAGCCTCTTGCGGTCCGCGTGCTTCTTGTAGTCGGCTTTGGCTCTTTGCAATGCCGCGTGCGCCGCTCGCCGGGTCTCGTCGATTTGGGCGAACCAGGCGTCCAGGGAGTTGATCTGGGATTCCGGCTGAGGCAGCTCCGGCATGGGGACGAAATCTCTCCCGGTGGCTACTTTGAACGGAGAGAACCCGGTGCTCTTGTGGACGGCGTTGTTGTATGCCACCTCCGCGAATGGTAGTAGCTCCGCCCAATCGTCCTGTTGGTGCCCCACGTAGCAGCGCAGGTACTGTTCGAGCCCCCGTTCAGGCGTTCCGTGGCTCCGTCCGTCTGCGGGTGCGCCGCGGAGGATAGGGCTTGTTTCGTCCCCACCCGCTTCAGGAACTCCCGCCAGAACCGCGCGATGAAGTTGCCGCCCCGATCGCTGACGATACGTCGAGGTGCGCCGTGGAGTCGGTAGACATGTTGCACGAACAGTCTCGCCAGCCCCTCGGCCGTGGGGACTCGCCGGCACGCTACAAAGTGCGCTTGTTTGGAGAATAAGTCCGTGACCACCCAAATGGCGGTCTTCCCCTTACTCTCCGGGAGCTCCACTATGAAGTCCATGGCGACCTCTTGCCAAGGGCCGTCGGGTTCCGCTACCGGCTGGAGTAGGCCTCTAGGTTTGCCTTTGGCTCCTTTCGCTGTTGCGCACACCGGGCAACCCCCCGAGTATGCCTCCACGTCCTTCCGGAGCGTGGGCCACCAAAACTGCCGCCGGATTAAGTGGAGTGTCTTTACGAAGCCGTAATGCCCCGCGCTCCGGCTGTCGTGGGCTCTCTCCATGACCTCCCGTCGGCAACCCTCGGGCACGTACAGCTTTCCTTCGTGCCACCACAACCCCTCTTGGCCGGTTAGCGCCTCTCGGTTCTGCTTGAGCCAATCGTCCCGCTCCGCCGCCTCCGCGAACCCTTGCCTTACTTCAGACGCCGCGTCCCGTCGCTCCCCCTTGGTCTGGCTTTGGGTCACCGCCTTTGCAGCCAGCCTGCTGGCGGGGATGACGGAGTCCACGATCTCCTCCCGTAGGCTGGCGTGTTGGGGCATGCGAGACAGTCCATCCGCTAAGAAGTTGCGCTTCCCGGGGATGTGTTTCAGTGTGAACCTGAACCTCCCGAAGTATTGGGACCACCGTGCCTGTTTGGGGGATAGCTTACGCGGGGTCTTCAGGGCCTCGAGGTTCTTATGGTCCGTCCACACCTCGAACAGTTCAGTTGCCCCCTCCAGTAGATGCCTCCACGTGGCCAGCGCCCACTTGACCGCGTACGCCTCTTTCTCCCACACCATCCACCTCCTCTCCGTCTCGGTGAATTTGCGGGAGGCGTAGGCGCACGGGTGGATGGCCACTCCGGGCTGGGTTGGAGCAGGACTGCTCCCGTTGCCACGTCTGATGCATCCACTTGGATTATAAACCGCCGGTCTGGGTCGGGATGGCGCAGGATCGGCTCCGCGGTGAACCGCTGTTTTAGTTCCTCAAACGCCCCCTGGCATTCTGCAGTCCACGCGAGTGCCATGCTGGGCTTGGGGGTTTCCCAGTGCCCTTGGTTTTTAGCAGGTCGGTTAGGGGAAGGGCGATTTGGGCGAAGTTCGGGATGAACTGACGATAGAAGTTCGCAAACCCTAGGAAGCTTTGGAGTTGCCTCCGGGTTCGCGGCGCTTCCCAGCCCAGGACATCCCTTACTTTCGCCGGGTCCATCTCAATTCCCCGGCTGGATATTCGGTAGCCGAGGTAGTCTAGTTGCTCTCGATGGAACTCGCATTTCGAGAGCTTTGCGTACAGCTGTGCCTTCAGCAGTCTCTGGAGCACCGTGCGCACCAGGCTCACGTGCTCCGCCAGGGTCTCGGTGTAGATGAGGATGTCGTCCAGGTAGACCAGGACGCCCCGGTAGAGTAGGTCGTGCAGCACCTCATTTATTAGCTGCATAAATACCCCGGGGCCCCTTTTAATCCGAACAGCATCACGGAAAACTGGTAGCTTCCGAGCGGGGTGTTGAACGCCGTCTTCCACTCATCTTTTGCGCGGATCCTAACTCTGAAGTAGGCTTCGCGCAAGTCCAGTTTTGTGAACACCCTCCCCTTCGACAGATGCGACATCAAGTCCTTCATCAGGGGGAGGGGGTATTTGTACTCCGTGCTGATTGCGTTCAGCCCCCGGTAGTCTACGCACATACGGAGCGAGCCGTCCTTCTTCTCCCGGAATAACACCGGGGCCGCTAATGGTGACTTCGCGGGTTGGATGAATCCCCGCGCTAGGTTCTTGTCTATGAACTCGCGCAGGGCCCCCATCTCCCTCCTCGACAGGGAGTACATTTTCGGCTTAGGCAGGGTCGCTCCTGGCTCTAGCTCGATGGCGCAATCACTGGGCCGGTATGGTGGGAGCTGGTCGGACTCCTTCTCCCCGAACGCTGCCGCCAGGTCTCGATACTGCCTCGGGATTCCGCCACCCGTCGGGGGTTCCCCGGGTCCGGCCCCTCGCTTTGCGGTCGCCTCGCCAGTCGCCGCTGCCTCCCCTCGCCTCGGGATCGTGGCGGGTCTCCGGGGTCCCGGCGCTGCTGCTGCTGCTGTTGCCGCCCGGGTCTCGGGCCCCATCTGCTCTCGCCCCGTCTCCCGGTGTCCCGGACCCTCCGCTTGTCCGCCGGTGGTTGCGGCTGCCTCCGTCTCCACGGCTCGGTCCCCTCTGCTCTCGCCCCTCGCCGGTCTGTCGACCCCGAACCGCACTGCCTCCGCCGTCCAGTCGACTCGTGGGTTCCGCCGCCGCAGCCACGCCAAGCCGAGTACCACCGCGTAGTCGGCCACCGGGACCACCACGAACCTCAGTTCTTCCCGGTGACTCCCGATCGTCATCTGGACCGGCTCGGTGTAATACTGAGCTGGCCCCCCCCCTGCCAGCGTGCCATCTAACTGGCTGAATGAAATGGGCTCCCGGAGGCGCCTCAGCTGTAGCCCGAGCCCCGAGACCACCGCTGGGTGCATCAAGCAGTGGGTGCAGCCCGAGTCCAGTAGCGCCCGTAGCTGCGCCTCCCCTCCGGATCTCACCCCCCGGACATGTATCCTCACCCGGAACGGTGGGCAGTCCTCGTCTCCTATTGGGTCCGCGCGCCTCGACTCCCCTGCTCACACTGGGACGCCGTTCAGTGCGAGCGCGCCTCGTTTCCCGCCGGCTCCGAGTCCTCTCCGGAGGATGCTGTCTCCGGGGTCGACCACCCCCCGCGTCCTTTCTCGGTCACCGCCGCCACTGCCCCCTTCCGCGGTCAGTCACCGGTCCTTTTCCCGTTCGCACGCGGGGTTTTGACTTCGGGCCGTGGTGGGGCGCCTTCCCGCTCCGTCGGGCACTGCGCCGCTCGGTGGCCTCTGCCTCCGCATCGGAAGCACAGATTCGGGGCTCTGGTCGCCTCTCGCCTCCCGGTGGACTGCCGTCGACCGCTCCGTCTCTCCTCGGGGGTCCTCTCCCTCGGCCGGTCCCTCGCCTGGTCCCGTCGTCTTGTGCTCTGTTGGATCTGCCGCCACGCCGATTCCGCCGTTCCGGCCAGCCAGATCCAATCCTTCACTGTGGACGGGTCATCCCGCCCCAGTGCCCGTTCCAGGATCTCTGGGTTGAGTCCCCTCTTAAAATACTTCACCTTCAGGGACTCCGGCCAGTCCGCGAGCTTCTCGGCCAACCTCCGGAACTCCAGGGCATATTCCGATACCGATTTGCCCCGCTGTCTGAACTGTAGGATGTCGTCCTCCGCCCGCTTGGCGCTCAATGTGTCCTCGAATCTGTCCCGGAGCGCCTGCATGAAGTCCGGGAAACTCCGTAGTTCCGCCGCGTTGGCATCGTACAGCCCGATCACCCAGCTGGCTGCTTGGCCATCTAGCAGCTCGGCCACGTAGGATACCCTGTCCTCGTCTCTAGCGAATAGGTGACCACCCCTCTGCATGAACCCCCTGACGTGCGTCAGAAAGTGCGGCAGCTGTTCGGGGTCCCCTGAGAACTTCCCAGTGATACCTCGAAGTCTCAGGGCGTCTGCCGCCCGTTGGTCCTCCGACCGGGGCGCCGTGGGTGGTGCCGGCGGGGGTGTCGGACCGCCCCCCCGTCGCTCGCCTCCTCGTTCACCGCCGGTGGCCCCACTCTCTGTAGTAGGGTCTGGAGCATCGCCTCCACGGCGTCTAGGCGTCGCTCGACTCTCTCCTCTAGTCGGGCGAATTCCTCGCTCCACTCACGGTTCCGGAACCCCGAACCCCGGGTCATCGTAACGCCTGAATCGTCTGGTCCTTGGTTCACGCCCATCGACCACCGCTCAGATGGAGTGCGCCCGGCCCTGGCCGCTGCCCCGTCGCTCCCGGGCGGCTCCGACCGCCCTTCCGCGAGCCTGGATCCCTCGTGCTCCAGCTGACCCACGGATTCCTCGTCGCTGGTCATGCCTGTATTGAGAAAGAAAACGCTCCTCGGTGGTACCGGGTAGCGCTGACGGTGAGTCCTGGCTTTATGTGAGATTTGCCCCGTTCGACAGAGAAACTCTCGTGACACGTGTGGTTCACAAAGAAGGTTTACTCATGCGTAACGTAGTAGTCACAAGCAAAGCCAGGACTGGCTTGGTACAATTGCATCACTTGTTATATTCCCCCCTTCCCGCGCTTTTTCCCGCCTCGTGATCGCGTTGCGGCTGTGGGCAATTAGGCCCCCAATGTCCCCCTGATCGTTCATGATGGCAGGGTCGGTCAGAGTCCATTGTCCTTGATTGCCAGTCCCCCTCCGGCTGGGTTGGCCCCTCCCTGCTACGTGCAGACCCGCGGGTTCTGTGCTGCGTTGCGATCTTGTTTCGCTGCCCTGCGGCCCCGTTCCTTGCTTGCTCGCGCCGTTATCAGTTCATAGTTAAAAGCTTCCGCTGCGGTTTTCCTGTTTAGCTGGCCGCAGGTGGCTCGTTAATTAGCGGCGCTTTCGGTTCCTCTTTTCCCCGCTAGCTACCGCCGGTGGATTCCGCGTGGTCTGGTTGCGAGCTTCCCTGCAGCCCCGTGCTTCCCTGAAGCCTCGTGCTGACCGAACCTGACAGAAAGAACCAGGAATTGGTGTCTATAGTGGAGGTCTCACTGGCCAAAATTACTCTGCAGAAAAGTAGAGATCTTTTAAACTACAGGGCGATATATGTTGCTGCTGACTTTACAGTAGCAGGATGACTTAGGGCCCTCCAGATCAGGGGTGCTAAGGGAGGGGGTTCAAAAAAAGTCAAGAGAGTGGCCATTCTCACACCACTGAAGCCCATAAAAAGGGGGCAGGCTTTAAACACACAGTCATAGCCACCATCTTGATTTTTTTAACCACCTGCTCTGGATGAAGCTGAACCACAAATCCTAGGTGCCCCAGAAAGCATTATTGACAGCTGGGACTTGTTCATCAGACAGAGGCAGAGGTTCCTTGGTCCTCCATTATAGAATTTCACACATGGAAACAGGAATAAAGAAAACAAATTCCGTCCCAGTTTGGAGGAAATCTGCTGTCCTATGGCATTTAGTTCTTCCTGTAATCTGCTTGTCCCAGTAGAATTCCAAAAGGAATTTTGGGGGTCCAGCTTTGACCTACTTCAGACACATTATGTGAAGACCTCATTCCCTACAGAAGGCTCTGATGCTGGGAAAGGTGGAAAGAAAGAGAAGAGGAGGAGGACCAGCAGCAAGGCAGAAGGACTCAGTTACAGAGATGATGGGAAAGCCATTGGAAGAGCTGAAGGACCAGGTTAGGGACAGATCCTCCTGGAGAAAATCTATCTGTCGGATAGCTAAAAGTCAACACTGACTTGATGACGCATAATCAATCAATCAATCAAACAAACAAACAAACTCTGACCTGCTGGGATTGCAAAGAGCAACAGAAGGTTCAGAAGGAGTTCCATGCCCTCCAAATGTGGGATGTGGGGTTCTGCACTCCATAAAAACCTTTGGCTGTGGTTAATCTAGTTGTTGACTGAACCCACTTCTCTGGGATTGCACTATACTTTGAATCATAAGCCCATTAAGTGACCTGGGATCACCCAGAGAGTACGCCACAGAGAAGCCAAACCAAAGTTTAAGATTACCTAAGATAAACCTCCCAGAGGCACCTGTTGGGGGAGATGGGCGGCATACAAATTTAATAAATAAATAAACAAACAAACAAACCGACGTAGCGTTGACTGTAAAGGGAGCTATTGGCTTGCAGAATCTGCCTTCCCTCTGTCTCTTAACCCCCGGCAGACTAGCCACACAGAAAAGCACCAAATTTCGGCACCAGAGTCGCCAAAGCGACATTCCCCGTTTGGTGTAACATTGCTGAATTGACGAGAGAAATGTGCTTCTCAAACTCTTCTTTCCTTTTAAGGGCTCCAAAGGAAAGAGGCAAAGTCACACGGCATCACGCTTGAGGACGGTGAGTTTTCCCTGCTTTCCTCCATCAAGCGCCCAGATGCACCCCAACCCGCTCTTGGTGACGAGAGCTGCGAGCGGCTCTCCCATCCTGCTTAGTCTAATTGCTTGGTTAGTGTTATTTGTGAAGTAATTGCAGTTTAATTATCTGGAAAAAAAACATACATATTTGAAAAGTGATCGCGGAAAGGAGTCATTTCGTCTGAAGGAACAACACACCTGCGGGCAGAGGCGGCTGATTCCTGCCCCATCACCGGCTCTCCCGAGCCAAGCAGCCCAGCCGATATATTAAGGCTTACTTTGTTAGCATCACAGCTGGAGCACCTCTGAGCCTGGGTGGCTCTTCCAGCTGCAGGGCCAGAATCCTAAGCCAAAGGAGCCAAAACTGAGGCCCAGGGTCCCCAAGCGTTACCACAATGGGAGGGTGTCCTCAGTGGGGTCCAAAAAGTCAAGATGGCAGCCGCAACCACCTGGTGGAAGTCCCACCCCTTTTTCTATGTGCCTGGGGTCAAGACACTGAAACCTCTGAGTCTTTGCCACCATCTAGTGGTCATTTAGATTTTTACAGCCCAGATCTGGTAGTCCTTGTTGAGAGCGAGAGGGATGAAGGTCCTAAGATGGAATTCTATTAGAAATGCAATATTTAACTGATTAATTCATTAGACAAATTAAATCAGCCTTTCACTTATTAAAGAAAAGATTTCCTAATGAACTGAGAATCAGATGAAGTTTTTTACCAATATAACAAAAGAAATCCTTTTGATACAGTAAAAAAAAAGAAACAACAATGATCTTTGCGTCATTGTGAAAGGAAGCCTCCCTTCTCTTTTGCACATGCTGAATTCATGCATCGTGCTGGGGGTGTATGCAGGGGAGTCAGCGCAATTAAGATGGCAGCTGCGACTGTGAGATCAAAGCCCTGCTCCCTCTTTTGTATGTTGCAATGTGCAAAATGGGGAGAGAGCTTCGATCCCATGCTGGCAGCCGCCACCTTTCCTTTGTTGACCTCCCACCCCACCCCCAGGGACAGTGCTACGTGGTTTGTTGAGTCCAACACAATTACCTGGTTCACACAATGCCCTTGAACAGGGAGGCCACCCTTGTCCTTGAGGCGCAGCCAAGGGTCGTGTTCCAGAAGAAGGCGGGGCCGGGAGAAAGAAGTGGGAGGGGCTACAGCCCAAACTCCACGTGATGTCAGTTGCATGCATATTCAGGGGCAAGATATTAACTTACATGCAGTTTATTTATTTATTTATGTATTCAATTTATGTAGCCGATGGCATCCTTTGGACGGGACATTTTTTCATCATGCAAAACCTTCATCATTTTGTGCCAACTTTGAGGAGTCTCTGAGGCTGCCCCAAAGCCCTACAGGAGCCCTGCTTCTGGCTTGACTCCTTATAGGTCTCCTAGCCACATCTTCCTGGTGGGGGGAATCCAAATCAGCAAGACGCATGACAATGCAAGCCCCATCCCTCGTGCACGTGTTTCAGTGCAGCAGGCGTATTCAGGAGGAGGAACAGCACAAGACTGCAGCGGCCATCTTGCCAATCTGACCTCCCTGCCGATGGGGCCCCCCTTCAAAGATGGGAAGCGAGGTTTAGAAACCCTAAGTCTTGGCTTCAGAGGACACCGTAAGTCAAAACTGAACAAGTCACACTTTGGCTTTGTTCACACCACACACTTAGCCAAGCCAGGGACAAACCTCATGGATGAATTTGCACAATAGGCTAACCTTGGTCTAAGGTTTAACTTTGGTTAGCTTTTTCATGGCTTACTGCTTTGCGTGAACCAGGCCACTTGGTTTCTCTTCTGGTTCTGTGTGCCATGCATGCCTGGAACATGGTTTACATCAGTAATCGGGTTAAATAAATTGTGTGTGCAGAAACCACAGCATCCTTGAGCACTGGAAGGAACCTCGCTGCTACAGCACTATACCAAACGCTTGCATTGCTCTAAAAATATTAGGTATTCAGAAACACTGTTTTTACCCAGGCAAATACAGGCAGGTTTAATTAAATCAACACCAACTCATACGATTAATGGATTAAAATCTTCCTAGCCCAGCTGTAATCTTCAATAGAAGTCTGCTGCCAAATTAATCTGTGCCCTTTGCAGCTGACCCCCCCCCCCCCTTTCTTTAAATTGCCTGGCCTACCAACTGATTGAATCTGCTCGTCTTTCCAGACCTGTCGCAGGAGCGCTGGTGCTGAAGGACCAGCAGGCAGATGGACAGGCGGACAATGGAGAAGACACCTCCCAGGACACAAATGTGTGGATATGCCCAGCAGCCTCTGAGGAGTTCCATAGAGCCTCTCATCCAAGGGCTTGGCTTCTTCGTTTTCAGCGCCTGAACCTCCTGGAGGCGGATGTGAGCGGAAAAAGGCAATCACAGCACCAAACTTTCCTCCTTTCTGCAGATCAAGAGGCCGATTTGAATAAAAAAGGGAAGAAAGAACAATGCAGCACAGAAACATGTCTATTATAGAGCCCATCAGGAGGGAGAAACCGGGAAGCCGACGTCTGGATTGATCCACTGTCTTCCCACCGAGAGCGAGGTATGGCAGTCAGAGAAGGGAGCCGGTGCAGCTTCAAACTCCAGGGTGCATCACAAGCAATGCGCCGCCCCCCTTTCAGCTTCAGGCCCCGGCTTTTCAAAAAAGAAGAATGGATGCTCCTTAAATAGAGACAAACTTTAAGAGACGCTTTGGTCCAAACCCTTTTTAAAAAAGATTTCCCATTTTTACTTTCATGATAACGTTCTCTGTGTTTCCTTTTCAACACACTACCGTGCAGAATGTTTTAGAAGTAACCTAACTTTTGTCATTGCAAAACATCTCGCAAGGGAGGCTGTCATTGAGTTGGGCTTTTCATGACCCCTGGAACCATAGTTTAACTAGCGCATTAGTTGAACCCAGCTTTTGTGGTTAGTTTATGGCAGTGTTGTCCAAACTTGGCCATTTTAAGATGAGTGGACTTCAACTCCCAGAATTTCCCAGCCAGCTGGCTTGGAAATTCTGGGAGTTGAAGTCCACTCATCTTAAAGTGGCCAAGTTTGGACAACACTGGTTTATGGGATGATTAAATTCATTAGATTAATACTAATATTAATAAGGCTCCCTTATTAATATTATCCCCTCCTGTTTGTGTGCTTCTATAGTTTTTTACTTGCAATTGTTTTTAGGTATTTATTGTTTTTCATTGTTGTACACTGCCCCAAGTCACTTTATATGAGATGGGCGGCTATATAAATACGACAAATAAATGATAAAATAAAATAAAATAAATTTAGGACTCCAAATCTGGGCTGCAAAAAACTGAGAGATCAATAGATGGCAGCAAATAGATGGAGGAAAAAGTCTTTGCTGCCACCTAGTGCTCATTCAGAACTTTGCAGCCCCAATCTGGAAGCTTTAGTTAATTAAATAAATCCTGGTTGGGTTAACCATGGGTAAGTTTAGGCATATTGTATCTCTCTGCTGCCATTTAGAGGACATCTGGAATTTTTCAGCCCAGATATGATATGACTTGGTGTGTGTGTCTGGAGATATCTCCTGACTCAAAAAGGGGAAATTCTGAATATCCTGGGATATTCTCATTCTTTAACTTTAATCCACAATGAGAATTGAGGGTAGAGAGTTGGCACTTTTAGTGGATTCTGGGACCAAATCTTGCAAGTTCATTTCAAAGCTAATTCTGCCCCTCCATCCAACCAGTTGCCCCTTCTAGCTCAGTCCTCCTCCTTTCTTCTAAGACTGTGACCCACTATCCTAAATAAAATTTACCCATCATATCTTAGGGTCAGCAAGATTTTGACCATCTCCCTCCCAGTTTCTAAAAATTCACCCAGGATGTTCTTGAATCTCATACTCTTTAATGAGCCAGCAGTGTCCCCAAGATCCCTGATGTGCCCTTAGAACATCTTGCTTCCCCCATGTGAATGGTCCACCCTAATAGGAAAGAGAGATGCATTGCAAGCGTCTGCTGCCACCACGAGATGCCTTGCCTGTGTCTTGTCAGGTGGAGAGAAACAGTAATGAAATGACATGATTTGACTAGATGGGTAATTGAGTTAAACTGGCTTCCTACCTGTGTAAATCAATTAAGGAGATCAGCTGGACCAGAAGCTCACCAGGAGACACTGTGTATCAGACAATCTTCACACTGCTCCCAAATGTACAAATGTCTGAGCTTTCTGGAAAGGTTTTTTGTCCTTGTCATCCGAGGCAAGAGGGGATTTAATTCCATGAACCACTAGATGTTTATGAATGGGGATTCCCCCATCCCCCAAATCTATGTTCAGGGTGAATCGAATTCCAGGTGCCAACCAGATGGATCTGAAAGACTTTTCCTGACAGAAAACGGCCTGTGGGATTTTAATTCCCTCTATTTGCTACTTTTTCAGCTAGGATCACTTGTGACTCATCACATTAGCTCATCTCTATGCTGCTGATACAGAGGACATTAGTGGTGCCCCTCTGCACCAACCTTTCATGAGGCACCACTGGCAATCCTTGGTGGATGTTGCCCTCTTGTCCACCCTTCCTGCTCCTACATTTGAAGTCCAACCTGACATACAGAGAAATTCAGTGGTTGACACTTTTGATGGCCCCCAGAAGTCAAACATCCGGCTTGCTTTAAGAATCCTGTGTGTTTGGCTGCCATTAAAGACTGGGTCTTTGTTATCCCTGTTCCAGCTCACAGAGCACATGTGCCAGGCATGCTGATCGCTCTGCTCTAACATTATAGAGTGATAGAGAGAGAGTTAGAGCCATGATAAACTGAACATCAGTATGTGATGCCCATCAAAACCAAGTGAAGCTTCAATTGCAACATTGCAGCTATCATCTTGATCTTTTTGACCATCCCCTGCGGACAGCCCTGCACATCAGCAAAGACACCCTGTTGTGTTATGTGCATGCCTGAGTCAATGTTGACTCCTGGTGACTGCCTGGACACATCCCTGCAGTTTCTTGGCAAGGTTCTTCAGAATTGTTTGCCCTGGCCTTCTCCTTCCCAGGGCTGAGAGAGGGTGGCTGGCCCAAGGGCACCCCACTGGCTTCGTGCCTAAGGTGGGACTAGAACTCACAGTCTCACAGTTTCTAGCCTGGTGCCTTAACCCTACTCCAAATTGACTCATCAAAGACACCCAGGTGTTTTCAAATCAGTTGGCACCTTTTCCTGCATCAGAACCGCTCACGTGGCCAAAGAAAGCCATCCGTGGCACCAATGCAGCTGTGCCACTCTGCCCTTGTTTGGCACTCTCCATCCTTCCCTGCCTCTTCTCAAGTCTGAGCATTGCCATTAATCAACCACTTTCCAGGCTTCACCAGCTCCCGGCTCTGAGAATCCCCGCTTTGCTCACACCCAGTGGTCTCCGTTACTGCCTGCTCTATTTGTCTTGTGGAAAAGCCAAAAGGGTCACAGTTCCAAGCCGTTTACAAGCTGGTGGCATAAATTACTCAAAACAAGCAGTATTCTGCTACGGCTTTCCTTGTTCAGGTGCCAAAGACGTAAGACTGTAACTCCCCAAATTCCCTGATGGCTTGCAGAAAAACAAGTCTTGCACTTTGAAGAGAAGGAGCTGTTTGCAGCCTGAAAATAAGCATCAGCACATCATGATAAACGATGGTTAAATGTAGAGGAGCAGGAGGTAACTAACATTGGGGCAATTGTCATTCCATTTCTGCATTTAGCTAGATAAGATCTCTTGAGCATCCATCTCTGTAAAATGGGCCAGTGGTGGGGCATCTGTTTTTATTGCTCCTGTGTCTTTAAGAATAGCTGAATGAATGAATGAATGAATGAATGAATGAATGAATGAATGAATGAATGAATGAATGAATGAATGAATGACAGTCAAGATTTTGGCAGGGCAGGCCTGACATCATGCCATTAGTGTCACTTATGGTCAGAAAAAGTGCCACAAGCCGTCGTTCCATTATGCCTAGAAACCTTTCTCTCTCCCTAAGCAGGAAAGCTCAGTTCCCTAATCTCAGCCTTGCCATGTTTTGTCTCTCAAAAAAGGCTTGGTGAAATCTCATCTCTCTTTTCCTAATGAATGAAGTAAGTAGCTGTCAGCCCTTCGAGGTAGGCCAGGTCAGGAAACAGACTCCACAAGACATGCTGGAATTCTACGTTATCGATATAGGCTATAATAACAGAATCTTGAAAGCCTGACAATACTTCCCCTTCTTCTCTCCCTCTTAGACCAAAGAGAATCAAGGCGGAGCAATCTTGAGTTTCTTTCTCACACTTCTTGTTTCCCCAGGGTAAGCTCACGTTTTGCTAATGGTCTCCACATATCTTAATGGCACCTGGGAATGATCTTGGGAGACAGGGGGAAGAGATGCTGCCTAGGGAACGATCAGATAAGAGGGTGGGAGCCCGCAGCTGCATAACGGGAAGAGAAAGAAACTCAGAAAGGACCCTCCCTAACTTATCAAGCTGTAAAAGAGGTGGCGGGAGCTTTGTACTTTCAGACTTGCAAGAGTCTGTTAATGTAGCCTTACAATAAAGTTGAATTAGCACATCTGGTTGTGTTTCCTGTCTGGTCTACCTGGTAAGGCTGACAGTGCTTCTCTACAGTAGCTCGGTTCACAGGTCCAGCTTCTAAAACAGGACCTGCAGTGATTTAAAACTAATTTTAAAAGGGTAGCTACTCCAGCTGGTGCTTCTAGCTCAGTTTCTTTTCCACTAGGAGGGAAGGCACCAGATTTCATATACCTTGAATCTTAAACTTGATTCTTAAACAAAAAGCAAAAGGGCTCATAATTCTTGACTTCCCCCATCAATTATTTTACTGTACACCTGGATTCTGCTGCTCAGAGGACCTCAAGAGCTGGCAGATGTTCTAAAAAGGTAAATGCAGTCTCTAAATGGAGAAAAGTGGCCTGTCCCACTTTTATAGCTTAGCACGGTGTGTGAATACAGCCTTCACCCTTTCGAGCTGCAATATCTGAAGGAACGCCCCTTCTCATATGGTCCCTAAGATCACCATTGAAGAACCTACCCCAGGTACCCTCCATTGTGAGGTTCAGGGGGTGGCTGCTGTTAGCCTTTGCGAGGTAGTCCAGACAAGAAGCACACTGTCAGCCTTACCAGGTAAACCAGACAGGAAACATAACCAGATGAGCTAATTCTACTTTATTGTAAGCCTACATTAACAGAATCTTACAAGTCTGAAAGTACACTTCTCCCAGTTTCCTTTACACCCCGAGAAATTAGGGACGGTCTCTTCTGAGCCTATTTCCCCACCCACTATCCAGCTGTGGACTAAGCTGTTTCTTATCTGACCGTTCCCTAGGCGGCGTCTCTGGGCCCAGTCTCCCAAGGTCATTCCCCCATACCATTACACACACCCAGAAGTACTAGCTCTAACTTTATGATAAGGTTACATTAACACAGTTTTGTAAGGCTGCAAGTTCATCTCTCCCTCCTCATCTGTACAGTCCAGGAAACTAGGAAAGTTCCCTTCCGAGATGTTTGTCATACCCCTGTTCCTTCTGCGGACTCAGCTGCCTCTTATCTGACTGTTACCTAGTCTGCAGCTCTTCCTCCTGTCTCCCAAGGTCATTCCCACAAACCATTGCGGCTACCCAGGAGAAAGCCTTTCCAGTGGTAGCCCCTGACTTTGCAATCCCTCCTCAGAAAGGTCTGCCTGGGGCCATCTTTACATCTTTTCAGCTCCAGGCAATGCCATTTTTATTCTTTCTGGACATGTAACAATGTGCTAACGCTTCTATGATATTTTCAAACATTGCACTGCTGTTCTGACTCTTCGTGTTGGAATGTTTATTTGGCCTTGTACATTTCATATAATGTTTTAAGGTATGTTTTGATTACTGCTTTCGTTGAATGTTATTGTAACCTGCTTTGAGGTTGGCTTTAACAGGAAGCAGTTAATAAATGTTTAAAATAAGTAAATACCGGCCAAGTAAACAACCACGGTTAGACAAAGTGGGCCTTAGCATCCTGTGTGAATTTAGCCTGGTTTATGTAGGGTAACATGAAAGATTTATCCCCAGTGACTCCAGAATCCAAACTGTCCTTAGAAAATGGATAGTTGCTTCCTGCTCTCCATTTTCTTTCATTTTCTTTTTCTTGTGTGGATAATGGTGACTCAGTGGTGTCATTCTTGAGGGTTGAACATTCTTGTTGACAAGTGATGTGCTTGGGGGTATCCCAGGGAGGCTGTCAAAAAAGTCAAGATGGCTGCTGCAACCTCATGATTGAAGCTCTGCCTTTTTAAAGTGTGTTGGGTGCTCAAGACATGTAAAAATGGGCAGAGCTTTGATCACAGAGTTGCAGCTGCCATGTTGACCTTTTTAACACACGCACCCTCATTCCTGGGCACCCCTGAATGTACCCACCTTAGCCAAGAAGGGGCAAGGGGACCACCCAGAATTCCTGCCCCCACTCAGTGTTTCTCAGGTGCACATGTGGAAGACATATAGGCCTGTCGGGGGGGGGAAATCAACTTTCTAAAAAAATTAGGATTGTCTACAAGCTGTGTTTTCTGTTTTTATTTGTATTATTGTTTTTTACAACTAAGCACTCTGGAACCCTTAGACATTTCCTTGGCAGCAGTTTCTTTGGGGAATGTGAGTGGTGCTTGCTCCAAAAGAACACCTGCTGCTTAGAAAATTTGCTTGCTGTACCAGTGTCGGCGAGGCTGGGAAAGCCTTGGGCTAGAAATTCTCCACTAGTCTGCGAGTTCCTTGAGAACAGATGAGACTGGAGGCAAATGCATTTTCAAAATACTTTATTTACCTTGATTCCAGTGCAGCAGGGGGACCATCAAGCGAACGGTGTCCCTCCCAAATCTACAGCAGCCGGGCTACCTGCCCCCCAAGGCTGCTTCCGGGCTTAGCAGCTTGCAATTCATCCAAAGCAGCATCTCAGCTCCTGAAAGTCAACTCTGGTCTCCCCCAGCAGCAAAGCCCTTCCTCCCAGCACAGGCTATGCCAACCAAAAGGCGAAATCTGGGCAGAAGAAGTCGAGCTTCAGGCCAGATTAGGGCAAGGCTTGTGGGTTCCAGCTGTAAGGGGTGCATTCCACAAACACCTAACCTGGTTACTAAATTAACCTATTGTTTTATCATTTCTTGGTTTTATGGATGGATTCTTTGAGGTGATCAATGCTTTATCTCATATGTTGTAAGATGTCTAGAATCGGAAGAGTAGGAAGTAAATAAAATAAAAAATGAACACATAAATCTGGTGTAACATGTTTTAATGATTTCTGTTGGATTTTTAAAAACATTTTCTGAACCCTCTGGGCCATCTAGGTTCACATGGCAAGTGGGCAGCTGTGCAAACTGAAATGATAGATAGAAAGAAAGAAAGATGAAAGAGAGAGAGAGAGAGATGAAAGAAAGAAAGAAAGAAAGAAAGAAAGAAAGAAAGAAAGAAAGAAAGAAAGAAAGAAAGAAAGAAAGAAAGAAAGGAAGGAAGGAAGGAAGGAAGGAAGGAAGGAAGGAAGGAAGGAAGGAAGGAAGGAAGGAAGGAAGGAAGGAAAGAAAGAAAGAAAGAAAGAAAGAAAGAAAGAAAGAAAGAAAGAAAGAAAGAAAGAAAGAAAGAAAGAAAGAAAGAAAGAAAGAAAGAAAGAGACAGAGACAGAGACAGAGACAGAGACAGAGACAGAGACAGAGACAGAGACAGAGACAGAGACAGAAATAGATATCCAAATCAAAGAACTACATTTTTCTCTCAATCTGGATTTGCCTCAAAGGATAGAAGAAGAGAAGCCCCACTACATTCTCTGAGCAAAGCAAAAGGAAACATCTGGAAAATTTAAAGTTAATGTTTGGTCTAGTGGTGAAGGCTCCAGGCTGAAAACCAGGAGACGGTGAGTTCTAGTCCCCACTTAGGAATGAAAGCCAGCTGGGTGAATTGGGGCCAGTCCCTCTCTCTCAGTCCAACCCACCTCACAGGGTGGTTGTTGTGGGGAAAATAAGAGGAGGAAGGAGTAATACTGTAGGAATGTTCGCCACCTTGAGTTATTTATAAAAATAATAAAGGTGGGATAATTTTTTTAAAGAAAAGCAAGAATGGAGGAGAGCTCATAGTGATATTGATTTATACACATTCCTGGACAAGATGCGTTCAGTGCTAAAAAATAACATTTTCATGGTATCTTGCCTTTCTCAGTGTTTGGAATTTCAGACAGCTTTGTGTCACTTCATTGCTGTTTGTTTGCAACTAGAGTCCTGTTTCTATGACTTTAGTTGGCCTTCCTGACTTATGACATGAGGGGGCAACCTGTGGGTCACATATAGGTCTCCTCTCCCATTTTGAGGTCTTCAGAACATTTCCAGACCGTGTTGCCAAATGCTGGAGGGGTAAACATCATTTTTCTCCAGTTTTCCCATTTTTTCCCCCTAAAATAAGGGCCAAATTAAATCCTGATGCATCTGCAGAGTGTAAGACATTTATTATATCCCTTACAAGCATCCAGAACCCTCCCCAGTACTCCAATTACATCATCAGTTAATTGCTTCTCCAATACTGAAATAATAAAATACAATAAAATACAATACAATACAACAAAGGGGTGGCCCTGGGCTGCACAGATATATGTCCACCCTTAATTTAAGCAATAGACTCCCAGTGTCATCTGTTCTGATCATAAGGCTGCCCAGCTTTGATTCGAGTTTCATTATAAGTTCCCTTGTGTTGATTTTGCTTCCTGATTTCAAACTCTAGCAGCGATTTAGCCACGAGCAAGACACCTGTTTGCAAATATATGTTGATAAAGCAATTAAAAATGCATCCAGTTAACCAGCTTGCAAAGCGTTCCATGGCAGGACATTCTACAAACCTCACTGCAAATTCATCCTGTGAGCCTGGGAGGAACACATCCCCTTTTACGGCTTGTAAGAGGCCCTCCCAAAGCACTGATTGTCCTCAAAAGCCTGGGGATTTTCAAGTCAACTAGAATCAGCTGGAAGGAGGCTGATTTTCCAGGCACACACTCTGAGTTCTTCCTCACAGCCAAATTACTGTGAGAAAGAACAGATTTCCTCCTCAGATCTTCCTTGAGCCAGAAGAAAAGTATCCCGCCAAACTTCGGGCTGCTTTTTGGGGCCAAGTCCGATCCTGCCTGTCAAAGATGGAGCTGAAGACTATTGCAGTTTTGACAGCACTGGTGGATTTCAGACTCCATTTCCCCTTCCTCCAGGCACTACCACGTGCCAGGGATGGAGGACCCAGCCATCTTTCAAGTTACACGAATTACAGGCCATTGGCAGTGACTTTTGGAACACGGGTCTAGGGTCTCTTGAAGAGCGCTAAACCCACGGCCAAACCTATTCCAATGGACCATGAACACGGCGGGGGAGAAGGAGAGCAGCTAACCAACATCACCTCTAATCTGTATTTCTTCTTGGTCGCCCCCCCACTGACCCAGCCTTATTTTTATGAGAACATGGTCCACACTTTGTGCTAAGCAATGGTCTGTTGAAGAAGCCCAAATGGGTTGAATTAAGAAATCCCACTGAGCATGAACAAATATAAGGTTTACTTCCACACAATCTGCTGAATGAAACAGACTGAAATGAAACCAACCACCATGTGCCTTAATGTGATGTATGAAACCAAGGGCTGAGCGAGAGATGATTTCTCAATGCTTCCTAATACCCCCCACGTGCACCAGGCTTACAGGCCCCAGAGTGCCTGGCCAGCAGGGCCACTGTAATCCCAATTCAAGTGGGAGGCACCAGTTGGGGAAGGTAGCTTTGTCCCATCGATTATAACTTCAGTCTGGCTGCAACCCAGTTTTCTCCCGTCTCAGGAGAGTAAAGCTGCAAAGATCCAGACAATCACTAGGTGGCGCCAAAGCTAGAGTGTCCTCTATCTCTTTATTGCCCTCTAGTGGTTGTCTAGAAATGTGCAGCCCATAGCATAGTCCTGCAAAAGAACACCCCCTGCCTTCTGCAATCATTTCTTCTGTGCCCCACTGGAAACTTTCTGGACCTGGCAACCTCTGACCTGCATTTGGTCAACCTCCGTTTTTCCTCCCTCCTTTCCCAACCTCCTATAGAACCGATCCCGGAGAATCCACGCCCAGACCTGCCTCTCCTGCTTTCTAATTCTCTTTTCCATTCAGCTTGAATGTTAGGTTTTGTTTCCTCTTTCCTCCTGCAAACCTCACTCTGGAATTTCAAAGGGAGGGGGCCCAGCTGCTGCAGCCATTGTTCCACGCTGTAATTATATTTTCCAATCTGTTGCTATGCAATGCAAAATCATTTTCTGCCATCTGTCCACGTCTATATCTTCATAGAAGAAGGGAAGAAATGCATTTGCCTTTACTCCTAAGGTGGCTCCTGCCCCATCAGCCTCCCTCGCCCCAAACTGCATCCGTCTCAGCCAGGACTAAGAAGAGCCCTCTTGGCATCGAGATATTGCTGAAGAGCAACCCTGAAGGCTCATCGAGCCCTTGGGGGCATCCTAAGCATTCTGCTCAAATGACCTGATTGCAGTCTTCCCATCCAAGATGGGCCACACCATCCTTCGACTGCACAGGGGAGAAAGAGACTCACGGATCACCAATGAGCTCATGCCAGAACAAGATTTGAACTGGCCTCATTTGGGCTGGGTCCATAGCTTATGCCCGCGGAACTTGGAAAATCGCTAGCAGCGATGCCCAAGGCCACACTGACCATCCCAGCATGATTTCAGGTGGCCAATAAACCACCCTCAAAAAAGGTAGACAAAATGTTTCCACCCCCTTGCCTTTGCTCTGCTCTGGGCACAGGTTTGGGGCAGGGGAAGCACTCCTATCAGGAGGGGCAGAGGGGATAAAACTGCCACCAGCCCTGAGTTGGCTGCTGTCACTGATGGGGATTCTGCCGGCTGGAGCCCCCCGTCTCCTTCCAACACAAGGAGCATCACCAAAAAGGACCTGAGCCACCGAGCATAGCTTGCGGGCTGGCAGCTGTCATGCACAGAGGAACAGCCACAGTAAAGGAGACTTTGCTTGGGGCTCTTTGCCTCAAGTTTTAGCAAGGCCCCCCACAAAACTCTTCTTTTTAAGCTGATTTAGTTTCATTCAGGGTGCAGCGGAGTTCCCTGAACAATAATGCAGCCCCTTGCAAAGCATGGTGTAGTCGCCCTTTCTTTCAGGACGAACCTCCAAGGGGGTTCTATGCAGTTTGGCCTTCTCCAGGTCCAGCGGGGAGGAACTGGCTCCCTTTGATGAGGGTGTCCCCAAAAGGGAGGATTCCACAAACATCTTTTGTGCCAGTTCAATGCCATCAGCACGGAGAGATTTAATGAGCCTTTGTTGGCGTTTCCAAATATCCAGCTGTCTGTTCTGGACTAGAGAATGTTCAGATCTAAAAAAAAGAAAGAAAAAAAGCAACTCCCAAATGTTCAGAGACGTGGTTAGAAAAGTCCAATATCTTGACAGCTAGACATCACTCAGCTCCCCTCCTCCACACATCTGGAGATGGGAAACAAAGCTGGAAAGAGTTTGGCGAAGGAGGAGCAAGCCAAACTGGAGACTTTCCCACCCCACCCTATGCACCCAAGCACGCGCACGCACGCACGCACACATACACGCACGCACGCACAATCTTCCTTTCAACTTGGCTTGAGCCCAGCCCCACCAGGTCTCTCTCTGCCTCCCCCTTCCCCTTCATTTCTTCCTGTCGGATACCTTTAAACACACAGAGGCATGAAAAATAAATGTTACTGGAAAGAGACAGCGGTGGAAGTCTGGAAAGCAATTAGCAGGCAAAGAAGCATAATTAGTGCTCAGAATGCAAGCAAAGAAATAAAGTAGCTTTTGAATGCAATCCGGGTCGCGCCTGAATTACAAACCGTTAGCTGAATTGCTAATTAAACTCAAGGACTGAATCACGTCTTACTAAAGGCCCAACACAAGGCTTCCTTAACTTGTCTGTTCCAGCAACAGGGCAGCATACACCCAGCCTGGCTGAAGATGGGCAAAATGCCTGGTGTCGGGAGCCAGATAGTTCCACTGGTGGCCTTAATGACAACCAGAACCAGAACCAGAACCAGAACCAGTCCTGGGATGATTCACCTGGTTCCCTTCCCAAGGCACTGAGTGGCCAATCCCTAGTCCTTGGGGGTCTGGAGTTCCATGAGCCCAGCCCACATTCTACCCTCCCAACATCCTCATTTGATATCACCCTCCCAGAACAGAAGCTTCTTCCCTGCCGGAGGAACTAGCAGGCCAGACCATAATGCCTCAAATCTTGCCACTCTGTTTCTAGCCAATTTCAGAGCGCTGGTTTTCAACTTTGAGGGGGAAGGTTGTTGAGAGGGTGGGTAGCACTCAGCTGCAGAGGGCCCTGGACGAAGTAGATTATCTGAACCCTTTTCCGGCTGGGTTCAGGCCGGAGTACGGTACTGGGATGGCATTGGCCGTGCTTGGGGATAGCCTCTGGAGGGTTTGGGATGGGGGTGGTACCACCATCCTGACCCTCTTGGATCTCTCGGTGGCTTTCAGTACCATCGACCTTGGTCTCCTAGGCTGGCTCCAGGGATTGGGAGTAGGAGGGACTGTTCTCCTCCTTTCTCCGTGGCTGGTTCCAGCCGGTGTTGCTAGTAGGGAAGGGATCCAGCCCAAGGGCTCAGGGCCCTCACTGCTCCTCTTTAACATCTAAATGAAACTGCTGGGCAAGGTCATTTGACAGTACAGAGTGTAGTATAAGCAGTAGGCTGATGACACCCAGCTATACATCCCCACCCCTGGCCGGACAGGTGATGCTGTTGTGATACAGACTGAGTTCCTGGAAGCTGTGAGGATCTGGATGGGGAGGAACCAACCTCAACTCAACCCTAGCCAGATGGAGTGGCTTTGGGTTTTGCCCGCCCCTCCCTGCCCGCACCCCCAGGATCTGGTGATGGGTCACCATTGATTCTTGATGGAGTTGCACTTCCCCAGACAGAGTTGGTAAGCAATTTGGGGGTCCTCCTGGACTTGTGGCTTCTGGTCCAGGAACAGGTAACAGCTGTGGCTAAGGGGGCCTTTGCACACATTCTTGGTCACTTCCCAGCTGGATTACTGCAATGGGCTGTACATGGGCCTGCCCTTGAAGACCACTGGGAAGTTAAAACTGGTCCAGATCATGGCAGCACATGCAGCGTTCCGTGACCCTCGGTTTGCCTGCATTATACTGCTGTTGGGCGAGCCGCACTGGCTCCTAGTTTCTTTCCAGGTGCAATTCAAGGTGCTGCCTCCTCCAGCAATAAAGGAAGCTCAAAAAACCCTCCCAGGGAAATTAGAAAGAAATTCTCAAGCAGCCCGCATTCAGGTAGAAAAACAGGGTGCTCAGTCAACAGAGGAGGAAAACCACTGAGAAATTACAAGGCTGATCTCAACAAAAGATCACTCCCACCATCTGCTATGACTCTGCTTAGCCATTATTTGTAGAAAGCCTTGGGGGAGAAACTATGATTTAGCCAAAAGTGGGAGAGAAGTGTTTGCTGTTGTCTACTTATTCATTAGATTTCTAGACTGCCACAATCATGCAACTCTCGGCGGCGTACAAATATGATTAGAAACATAAACATAAACCACCCATGATGTAATAATAATTAGTGTAATACTGAAATTAAAACCAACAGCCTATTTGAGATAATAGAAACATTGCAATGACAGATTCCTGACTAAATAAAAAAGGTTTCTAGAAACACTCCATCTTAACATGTCTCTGGAAGGTCATCAATATTGGAGTGAACCTGGTTTCCTGAAGACGGTGAACCCCCTGTAACGTGCCAGGCCAGCTGGTGATCTTGATTCTGTCACGTAGCATTAAAACTTCACCTGGAAATCAGTCTAAATCCCATCAGTGGGAGAGAGGAAATATGTGACATTCCAGGAGGATTGGAAGACACTGACAATGAATGGCTGTTGCAGAACGGCAATCTTGTCTTGCAAAGAGTGACTATAAGAGAAAGGCATGGCGTTGAGTCACATGCTTTAATAGAGTTAACCTATAAAATAGAGGGGGTGTTAAGACTCATCATAGGCTGTTGAGTGCCATGTCCAAGAAGCATCCTTGCCCAACAAATAAATGGGTCTCCCTGTATTTTATTTATGTATTTATTTATTTATCAAATTTATCAAATGTATATAGCCACCCATCTTACACATGTGACTCTGGGCAGTGTGCAATAAAGCCAACAATTAAAACAATCTTAAACAACCATTCAAAATAAAACATTTTAAAATGATCACTAAAAAACCCCTTGCCAAACAAAGGGCATGGCGTACAATAAAATCTACTTCTTTCCCTCCTATCTGAATGTGTCTGAAGTCTTGAAATCTTCCAAACTGGGTGGAAAGGGTTCTCCCCTTTTGCTACTACCAAAATTGACAAGTGGTAAGAGATCCCTTTCTAAAATCCACAATTCTCCTTCAGCTGGAATCTCCCTGCTCGGTAAGAATATCCTGAGAAAAAATTACTTGTAGTTTCCCACTCTTTGAAATCAAGGGAGCCAAGGCCAGAAGGAGACGTTTTTCCATTTTATTTTATTATTTTGGTTTATTAGAAAACAGATAGGGCTGCCCATCTTGTATACCGTAACTCTGGACAGCTCAAAGCAACAACAATAAAACATGTAAAAGAAAACATAATAATAAAACTGTCTTATATTCAAAGCTTATTTCTTTTCGAGAAACCATACTGTGAAGAAACCGTCTGTCCAGCTCCAGTTGATAAATGGAGTAAAATGGATGAATGTAGGGTTTGCTACTGCAAGAAATGGATGAACGCAGAAGAATGGGGGGCGACTCATGAAGAATTGAGTCCTAATGAAGATGCTTAGCCTTAATCAAACAGATTTCATTATTACGATGCAAAGTTAGTTGATATAGCACAGAATACATAAATGAACGGTTGTCTGCTTTCATGGGGTAACGGGGACAAATCTTGTCATAGGTTGCTATGAATGCACCACAGGTAAACCTTATGAACATTTTCCATTTGCTTAGAAATGTGTAAATGATCAATGTGAATTAGCCAATGTGACTGCACAATTTGAAATTCTATGGGTGAACTTGACTACATAAGCTTGCTTGTACTCCTCACTTAACTACAGTAACTGAGACTGGAATTTCTGTCACTAAGTGACATGGTCATAAAGTGCAATGTCACATGACCATGCCACTTAACAACAGAAATTCTGGCACTTCCAGTTGCCATCATTAAGTGAATCATCGCAGGTCGTTAAGCAAGGACGCCACGTGGTCACCATTTGTGACCTTCTGCCAGCTTCTCCATTGACTTTGCTTGTAGGAAGCAGCAAAGAAGGTCGCAAATGGAGATCACGTGACCACAGGACTCTGCGACCTATGTAAGTTTGAGGACCAGGCATAACTACCACTTGTTCAGCACCGCTGTAAGTTCAAATGGTCACTGAACGAGTGGTCATTAAGTGAGGACTACCTGTATGTATATTCAGGGTCTTTCACCTGGGAACTTTAGTGAATGTGCCCTTGCGTGTCTGATCAAGACTCGGCAGACTCGTAATAACATTTTGGAGACTTGTAATCCATGTCCTGGCTGAGTAGAGCAACGAACCCAAACCCCATCACACTGGGGGCGGAGAAGGGAGAAGGGCACGGAGGGTAGGGGGTTCTCAGAGTATTTCTCCAACACTATAAATATGCTGGCTTTTTCACAAAGGCAGTCCCTTCCCTTTCTAGCCAGGATAGCAGCATTGTTAGGGCCCGGCCTACATTTGTTAAGCAGATTGCTGGTTAATAATCCAGAGTTAATAGATCGTGTCTTAGCCAAGTGATTGCTTGCCGACAGCTGCCAGATCTGCACATTTGGAGGCCTTTTAGAATGAGGGGACAAAAGCTCAGGGAAGGGGAGCCATCCCCTCCGGAAGGAGCAGGCAGGTGCTGGGGGAAGGGAGCCTTCAGCGTCGGGGAGGCCCAGATCCGTAGCCCTTGCAGATCAGCTCTTTGCTCCGAGAAATCTAGAATAGAAGGGCCTCCATTTCCACAAAGGCCATTTGAGTAGATCACCACTGTGCTCGATCCTCAAAAAAGCCCCTAAGTGTGCAATTCCTAGAAAAATGGCACTGTGCTTTGATTGTGAGCTCGCGGCCATTGTCTTGACTCTTTTGACCCCCTCCCTGGCAGACACCCCTGCTCCCTTGCCAGAACTGTCCAACCTGAAGTCTCTTACGAAAGCCAGCCAGAAACTCTGGTGCCGCAATTTGTCCGGCTCTGCCTTTGGACCATGCTGCCCCTTTGCAATGGATGGCAAGCAGTTTTAGCAAAACTGGCACTGGGCACCTTTCCCTTGGAATTGGGGTGCCCTTCCCCGTGTTTCCCATTCCAAATTATAAGGAGCGCATCAGGCATGTCCACAGGGGGAGGCCATGGCAGTGTGATCAATGTCCTGCCCATTTTTTTAAAGTTATCCATTCTTATTATAATTTCAAGAAAAAGGAATAAAATGGATACAAATCCATATTTAAAGGAATATAGAACATATAATGAAAGAAAAAAATAATAAGCAAGAGGGTATGGGTGGATAGGCAACGAATCAGATTAACCAGAAGATCGAAGGTGTAATATGGCTAATATTTTCTAGTACACAATTAACTACTAGCTGCCCAGAGTCTTTGGGAATGGGCAGCTACAATAAATTTAAATTAACAATAAATAATAATAATAATAATAATAATAATAATAATAATACTTAGAATATTATAAGATATTTCATACTCAACTTCTGGTCAAAAGATGTCTCTGTTGAACTATAAAAAATATCTGGTTAACACAATTAAATCAATAAGGGAGAAAAGTAAAGGAAGTGCACCAAGAGAATATTGTAAATAAAATAGGCTACATATTCTGGTTTCTCTTCAGATCATAACAATCTTTGGATTTTTTTTCTCCACCTATTTTTAGTAGTGTTGCAGCTTGAATTTTTTAACCATAGTCTTCAGACAGCTCTGATGGACATCGAAAGCAATTTCCCCCAAAAAATATTGAGAAACAACTTGAACTTTTTAAATATCAAATCTAAATTCAGTCTATTTCCTATTTCACTCTAAGTCAGAGTGAGCAAAATTGGGGGGCGGGGGGGCATTAATACCATGAATGGTTCAAGAAAGAACATTTGAGGACTGTCTTTAACAGTGTTTCCCAACCTCAACATGGCTGGAGAATTCTGGGAGTTGAAGTCCACCCATGCTGGGGAATTCTGGATTAGGTCCAAAAGGTCAGCCATGTCACTTACTAACTTAGCGTCAATAGCTACCAGTTAGAAATGTTGTGGCTTTCTGAGTGGGGACCCCAGGCCACTGAGTTTCTTTATGGTTCAATGTATTGTGTAAACTCAGAAAATGAGTTAATTCTGGCATCAGGTTAATCTTGTTGTGTGAGCACAGCCATTATGGGTGTCCTCGCTCACAGCTGCTCAGCTCCTGAGGAACCTCCAACTTCAACTCATCCCCAGAAGATCTGTTTGCTGTATTTCTGATTTTTCTCCAGCTCCCCGCTTTTCCCACTCCAGTGCTCCTGTCCTTCAGCACCATCAGCAAAGACCGCGAAGAGCCAGGGGACAACCAGAAGCTCACACAACTCCAAGCAACTTTCCTGAGATGTTTCCACTGGCAGCAAAAATGGAGGAGAAATAAAAAACATTGGAGGAAAATGGTCCATAGCTGCATACATAATGCAGATAGAGCACAAGATAGCTGGAGTAGCCCTGGACACATGCAAGAACCCAGGACACCCACATTGTTATTGCACATGTCCAGTTGCCTTCTTTCTCAAACCACCCTTTCTCAACAGTGGCAGGATATAAGGAGGGCTGGAGAGCGTGAGAACTGAAGAAAGAGGGAGGAAGGTGCCTGGGAAATGTAATTTTCTAGGCTATATGTCAGCAGAGGGAGAAGAAGGGGAACAGATTGTCTTCTCTTTTGGCCTGTGGTGCTCAGTGCCAGTTGTGAATATCATAGAAAGATTTCAGAAATCGGTGAGCTAAAGGAAAGGGTCTCTAGGAAAAGCTTGCCTAAGTCAGATTTAAAACATGACTTTAAAAAAGATTCAGAGGTCATGGAATTCTAGATTCCTAGAGTCAAAAGCGGGCCTTGAGGTCATCAGGTCCAACCCCTAGGGAATCAATGCAGGAATCCTAGTTAAAGTATCCCTGATAGATGACTGTCTAATCTCTACTTGAACATATCCAGTGCAGGGAGCTCATCACATCTCTAAGGAACTGGTTTTAGTGTTGGAGTGTTTTTGCTGTGCAAAGTTTCTCCTAACTAGAATCTGCCTTCTTGGAACTTCAGATCATTATTTGCGGGGGCTTGATCTCTAGGATTGAGATGGGATTTTGACCTTCTTCCATGTGACTTCCTTTCAAGCATCTGAACATCACACTCATATTATTCCTCAGTAGCAAAGTTCACTTCATGTTTAAGGCTAGAATTATGAGCTCAGGCCATTTGAAAAATCATAAACAAGGGAGGACTTGGTTGTATTGTTGAAGGCTTTCATGGCCGGCATACGATGGCTGGTGTGGGTCTTCCGGGCTGTGTGGCCGTGGTCTTGAAGTTTTGTTTCCTAACGTTTCGCCAGCACCTGTGACCGGCATCTTCAGAGTGCAGGAGCACAGACAGGAGCAGTTCTCTAACCCCCTGGGCACAGAGAGAACTGCTCCTGTCTGTGCTCCTGCACTCTGAAGATGCCGGTCACAGGTGCTGGCGAAACGTTAGGAAACAAAACTTCAAGACCGCGGCCACACAGCCCGGAAGACCCACACCAGCCAAGGGAGGACTTCCTTCCTAATCATACTCTGTGTATTGCTGCATTATGCCTGAATACACTCTTGGCTATCAAAAGATAGTAATTTTGCCCTAGTAAATAGAATCGGAAGGAGACATTCAGAACAAAGCAGGATGAAAACCTGGTGGGGACAACTGAGGAATTTGGCTCTGAAGGAACAAATTGATTCATCTTTTTAGGAGGGATGTTTGAATGTACAGCTCCTCAAGTCAACAGCAGATACTGGGAATGAAGGTAGGTGGAGGGTCCACAAAGGGCCCAAAAGTCAAGATGGTAGCTGTGACCACTTAATCAAAGCCTTGATTTTTTGATAGCTTCCCACCAAAGGTACCTCTGAAGTTTGAGTGTTCTTAGAACTTCAGGCCATTGTTTTGGAAACTTGTAATGCAAAAATAACACTTGGCATTCAAACAGGCTGACCTTCATAGCTTCTAAGTGCCTACCCTCAGGGGAGCTCATGCATTCTGAATGCAGTGACTAGGGACTCAATTAGAGACTCAACAGGAAGCAGAAAGAGGGGAGGTTCAGCCATTTGGGCAACCCCATTGTACCTGCTGCACAACAGATCCAGACTGATGTTGTAGGACTGGAAAACCCAGAACTAGCACTTTTCAAAAGAGTTTGCATATTAAGGACCTGTAGGTGTCCTTGTTCTCAGCTTATTATACAGATGGGTCATGGCCAAAAAAAGTCACATATGAAGAAATATTCACCACTGAGCCATCTTGCTCAGATTAAAGAGCATGTGCTGAGGTTTGCACCAGAAAAGTGCATGTCCTAGTAGTCTGGGAGCTGAACTGCAAGCATGCCATGACTGGGTGATACTTTTGAGTCAAGCACACTGAAGTACCTTATGTAGAGGCTGTTTAGAAGAAAAGACCAGGAGTGGGGGGAGAAAAAAATTCTGTTTGGGCAGATGGTCTCCTGGGAACTTTTATTCTTTCTAATTGATTGTTTCTTCAGGCTCCGTAGCCAGTTTTTCCCATGGCCCCTTGAAGAGCAGCAAACAGATAAGCCATCTTTGCTTAAAAAGGACTCAGTCATGCCTAGTTGAGTCCTGGAAGAGCTGCAAGTAGTCAACATTAATTGGGATAGATGAAGGGATCAGCATGTGGTCCCAAATGTGCCAGGGTACCCATCACTCTTTTATTGGTTCCACCAGACTCTTGGTTTTAGTTGACTTAATGTTTTCTAAAGGTTCTTTAATTAGAAATTTTAAAAATGCCAGACTTCTGGGGAAATAATGGCAAACTGAGGATGGCTCTTCTGCTTCTCTGCCGGGGAGGAACATTGCTTAAGGTAGAGCAGGCAGAAGTTTGGAGGTTCAGTTCCCAGCTCTTCCAGTCAGGAGTATGGAAAAGACCTTTTCATGCCTCCATAGCTGTCCTGGAACAAGTGACTTGAGACTTTCCTTATTAAGGATCCTGAGCATAATTCAGCCTTTGTGTTAGAGAAATAATGGCTTGCTAGAATAGTGATGTCACCAAAAGAGAATACATGTACTGTAGCTCAGGGTTGAACTGTTGGGTCCTTGGTGCTCAGTGCCAACCCCACTGTCCCTCTGCAAGACGGCTACACTCAGAAAGCACCAAGAACCCAACAGAATAGTGATATGTTGACCTGTCCTGGTTGGCTGTCCTGGATGGCTAGCAAAATCTATGTTCCTCACTGGGCAGGGGGGAGGCTATGCTGAGGGCTCTGGTTGGCTTATGAACACCCAGTGGCATTCTGGTTGGCACTTCTCCCCCCTACGATATAGGCATCTCCCAGGAATCTATCAAGGACTTGTCCAAACTCTCTGGTCACATCAGTGAACCTCCCTGAAGTTGACATACCAAGGTTTTGTGTTGGCTTAATCAGGAAAAGTGAGTTGTTTACCATACATGGAAGATTGTCACGAGCCTTTTATTCTTTCCAATCCAACAGGATGTAAAACAGAAATTCTACAAAAGGGTCTCGACTCTGTCTGTCTGTCAACTTAGTAGCTCTCTGAAAAATGAACAGAAGGGGACCGAATTTGGTACTGGGGGAGAAAGCTGCAAAAGAAAGCTTGGGATCAAAAATGGGCTGGATCATGCCAGAGGCAGCAGAGGAAAAAAACCCCAAACCCACCAATGCCAGTCTATGGGAGATGCATCTGGGCAGCGGTTGGAATGTTGGTAACTGCTCCATTCTAAGCCTCCCGCTTCTGGCCACATGATTCAGAGCTGCCCAGGGCTTCCCAGTGCCCACATTCACACAATCCCAGACACCATGTGTGGGGGGAGCAGAATCACTCCAGACCCCGAGACACAACAAGTTGCTTTGTTATCCAGAAGAAAACGCAGATGCCTCTTACGGCCCCTGTGAGTAGAGGAGTGGGAAAAAATTCTGGGAGCCAGCCTTGGCAGAATAACCCTCTTTACTTCAAAAGTGTTTCAGAGTCCTCTAAGAGGAAAGAGCATTATGTAAACCACCTTGAATTGTAGAAAATAAAGGTGGGGAATGAATTCAAACAATCAATTAATCCTTGACAGGAAGTGAGATATGGCCAGTGTTATGTGCAAGGGGAAATCTTGGGGCCACCAGGCATCATAGGGCCAAGTAAAGCAGAAGTCCCATATTCCCAGGTCACCGTATGAGAGCCGTGCCTTTTAGAGCAGGATCAGGAAGCCATGTAGAGCAATTGTGCCTGTATGCAGCTGTTTTTGCACAACATGCCTGATCAGGTCATTTATGAGCCTCGTGATTGTACTCACACCACAAACTAACATTGATGAGGGTCCATCTCGATTAAGTTTTTTGTGTGTTGTGTGGAGCCCAGCCATCTGGTTAATTTATGATTCCACGCTGTGGGCAATCCCAGAAATGGGTTGGGTGAGACCCTGTGTAGGCGGGTGAGAGAATGTGACCCCCCCCCCCCCATTTCCCTTTGCTCCTCTTCTTTGCTGGCATTTCTGGACTTCTCAAGACAGGTCACTTGCCTCCCTGAGACAGCCAGTACTTCTCTCCAGCCATCAATGACCCAGAAAAGCAGTCATGAAATGTTGTCAGATGTAATGAGTCTCCAGTGCACCAAGTCACGCTTCACACTACACCGCGTGGCCTTTTCAGGAGAAACCAGAAACTACAACCTTCCACTGATGAATGATCTATAATTAGCT
Source organism: Python bivittatus (assembly GCF_059951505.1). NCBI lineage: Eukaryota > Metazoa > Chordata > Lepidosauria > Squamata > Pythonidae > Python > Python bivittatus. The sequence goes on from NW_028277032.1 coordinate 2,315,372, forward strand.
TCATGTCTTCCTGACAGTCCGGGCAAATACTTTCCCAGAGAACTCACTGTAAGAACAACAACCTTTCCTTCTCTTTCTCTTCCCCCTCCATCCAATCGCCTTGCCTTCCTGAGCAAAGGCGCAGGGAGGAGGCCCAATTTGTCTTTACCAGCAAACTACTCCAGTTCCCTCCTTCTCTGCCAAGATCCAGGTCTCGTCCTGGCCTGGCTCAGCTCCAGCAGGGCTGATGGGCACAGAATTGTCACTGGAGAGAGAAGGCCTGGTTTCCTCTAGATCTCCAGGATTTACCTAAAACTCACTGGAGTTTTAAAAAGCTCTCAATAGATCAGTGATTCTCAGTTATCTCCTTATGTGATCACACCATCCAAGACCCATTGTCATGGAAACCCAATGTCCATTTCTCCTAAAAAAGATGTTTATATGTTTATAGATGTTCTGATACAACATTCATCACTTACAGTAAGTTTTAAGGATTTAATTCAAATTTCAATGACCTAGCCTGCATCCCATGTCAGTTGCAAGCAGGTGTCAAAAAATCAAGATGGCAGCTGTGACTAAGCCATTTCTTTATTTCTTTATTTCAATCTATAAGCAATCAAAGCTCTATCCCTTTTTCAAGTGCAGCACATGCATGACAGACATTAAAAAACCAAGTGGGGCTATGATCATGCAATTGTAACCACTATCTTGACTTTTTTGATACACGCACATACACAACCCATGGACACCCCTGGAAGTGACATCAGTACAGGATGCAGCAGCAGGAGTTGAAGATGTCTTAAATGAATATTTGACCCCCGGGGCTTCCTAGATTTTTAAAAACATCCTGACTGGTTGAGGAGCCCTGTTCTATGGTAAGTGATGGTTCACAATGATTCCCAATTAACACTCCTATCTTTTTCAGTCCAGTTAATCTCTGGTGAACAGGCCTACCAGGATCTTACTATCTGGTCAAGCGGCTTGGGCAGAATCTGAATCTCTGATCAAGGTTTTGCAGGGGTGAAGGCTTCAAAAATCTGCAACTTTCAGTGACCAGCTATGGAAGCAGAAAGATGGACAATGAGAGACATCCTTAATATTTTGTCAGCAGCCAAGAGCTGGACAGTGGGCAGTGGGCAGTGGACAGTTTCCATTCATTTTTCAGTAACCACTATCAGAGGAGGCTTCCAGAACTGTGAAAGTTGGATTCAGGGCCCTGCAGCTCTTGGGGACAGAGAATGTCCACACTGAAACAGCAGGTCATGGAGAGCAGGAGCATAGATTAACTTTAGTTACAATGGCTCTATCCGAGCGTTGGAGCAATGCTTCTTAGTCCCCTCGTCCAGCCAGGCTCCTGTTGGTCTCAGATGCTGGTCAACGTTTTTCCCCACTCAGATAGAGAAAAAATCCTGTGTTCCTGGACTTTCTGCAGCTGCTTTTGTCTGGTGCACGTGGGAGATCCAGAACCCATCGCCAGGAGCGGCAGCTCTCATGATGTTCCCACAAAGGCAGCCGGTGCCACAGCAAAGCTCTTAATCAGATTAGCACGGCAGCGGGGGGCTGGGGAGGGGGCCTCCCCGTCAGCCAAGTACGTGAACAGCGAAAGCCACGGGGTATAGGATTCATTATTCATCTTTCAGCAAATTCAGAGGTGCCACACGATAAGGTCTTACAAGTTCTTCCTAGTCCCCAGAGCAATGTCCCTCTCTGCACGTTCCTCCATTAGGCCCCGTTTCCATTCTGCCCAGTTTTAAAACTCTCACCTGCCTCTGTGTGGGTGTGTGGGTGTGTGGGTGTGCACGCGTGTGTATGCATTGCACTGGTAGGCTACGGATTAAATTCAGTATCATTTGATTTTTTAAGAAAAATGAAATCGTGCACTTGCTGGTGCTGTGCGCAAAGAATACTACACGTTACCTAAAGGCTGCAAAGAACGTTTTGTTTCTTTGTTCAGTTTATTTATTAAATATATAAATAAATCCTGTGTTCATTTGTTCCTAGTCCAATACTTTAACAATGATACCACATTTACCCAATATGAATTTAAATGCTTTCTGCTAGCCATGAGGAGGAGGAGGAGGAGGAGGAGGAGGAGGAGGAGGAGGAGGAGGAGGAGGAAGCAAAACACAGCAGTGGAAAACTGGTTCCTCTTGTTGATGCTTCTGAGAACTCACCTGCTGGCATCTGCCCTCCTAAAGGCTAGAAACATGTTTTGTTTTGATGAACGCAGACTAGCCATCTTAATGAGCTTCACACATGCAAACACGGACAGACAAACCGGGGAACAGGTCCTACCACCTAGTAAACCCCAAACCCAGATTAACAAAACACAATAGCTGCAGTGTGTTCACATAACCCACTAAGCCCAAGCACACACACACACACACACCCCAACGTTCCTGTGATGGCTTGATGTAATGGCCTGATTTATCCTTATTTATTTAAATAATTTTTATGGCCACCCAACTCAAACCATGCAGCTCTGGGTGGCTTACAACAAGAACTAACCAAGTTCTAAAAAAAAACAACAATCAGCAATAGACAATAATCAATCATAGGTGACCTGACTCACATTCAAACCTCTCCCGATGGGGACTTACTCATCCCGGCCCCACGTGCAAGACCATGGCTGAACCACAACTTCTACATGTTGGGTCAACGGGCCAGAGAGTTGCTTTTAAAGATCAGCAATGCCAGGAAGGGAATGTGCCCATCTTTCACCTGGAGCTGATACCTTCAGTTTACAGATCCCAAATTTAGGCTCCCTCCAGCTGCATAAGCCACGGCTCTCAGTGAGAGGCCATGTTTGTCTGCAGGCAGCACCATATTCGGGGTTCTTTAGGCACAAGAACTAGGCTAGTTCTCCCAACCCCTATCCCAGTAAAAACCTTCCTTCACTGGGATTTCAGGCAATGAAAATGGAAACAAAATGTATGGCTGTTTTCATAACATGAGAACAAGAGCTTTTGAAATTCGGCATTTATAGTGGCAATTACAGTACCGTCATATGTTAGTGTACTGGTTTGAAGACAGTTGCTGAGCAACACCAGAGATGTGTCTTCTCCTCTCTGAGCTTGTGGTAGATTAAATAGGTTGCATTTTTTATTCATTTGTATATATACAGCAGCCGGATAGCATAGTGGTTAGAGTGCATCCCTTTGACACGGGAGACCAGGGTTCGAATCCAAGCTGGTACCTACCTTACCAATAGGGTTCCTTGCGCAAAGACCCCCTATGCTTCACCTGCCTACCTTGGATATGAGAGAGACACGAACTAAGAGAGTCATGCTGGCTTGGACATTGCCCAGATTAACAAGGTCTGTGCCAGATTTGGGGAACCAGGACAATCTGATGATAAGTGGGCTACTGGAACAAACCATACATGGACAAGACAAGAGAACCTGGAATTGATGGAAGGCTACTACAACAGTAGACCTAATGAGAGGGGCATGTGAAACATATGAGGGAACTATGGATGGACAGAAGACCCACATCCACGCTAACTGAGAAACAGCTAGTTACCCAGCGCGTCAACGTAGTGAAGAGGAACTGCTCTCACAACTTGAGATAGACCAACTCACATTACAACCCAGACTCAAGCAGACCTGGAAGAACAACTGGATGTGCAGCCAACACCTGAAGCTGGAATGTTACTGCCATCTTGACTTTTTTGACTTTATCCTGCAGACACCCCTGGGTCTCTTTCAGGGACTGGGGAGGAATAACATGAAAAATTTTGTGGACATGGCAAGGAAAAAAATAAACTGCAAGGATACATTTGTGTGGTGATTAGTGGCTTTGTCTACCCCCTTCACTGCTTTTCACTTTCAAAGAACTCCTGGACACGAGTCACAAACACTGCAGGTTTTAATGGTTAGTTTAAGCTTTACTTGATAAGCTTAATTGGTGGAACTCAGAATTAATGTTGCATGCTTATTTTCAAAACTACGTTGGTTTGACTGTTTGGAGGCAGGAAGATACGACAGCTGCACATCTGTACATATTTGCTTAGAAGGTCTCCCAACCAGGTTGAAAAGGTGGTTTGGGCCTGGTTTTGAAAACACAAAGGCTGGTTCACACAACCTGGGGACCCTAAACAGGGTAAAGATGCCAAAATTCCTTCCCTTGGCTGGGTTTGCATTACATGCAACGCTACCCAAATAAATTGTATTGCAGCATATGGTGATGGCCTAGTTCACACAGCATGCAAGAACAAAAGTTGGGTCACATATGGCGAAGCAAATTATCCAAGCCCATTTTAGCCTAGTTTACTCTGTTGAGTGAATCGAAGCCATTAGTATGGATCTCAAGGCAACCATAACAGTTCCCATAGCATGCTAAGCTAGACTAAAATGTTGTTGGGCAGTTTGTGGTCAGCGTGGAGTAGGAATCCTGCCATGGCATTAGCAAGTTGTGCAGACTGGGCCCTTACATTAAGCCACAACATTCCTACCTGCCCATTCCACCGTCCTCCTTTGGGATAAAGCAGTGTTATGCAAAACTCAGAAAAAGACTGAGAAACGGTAAGCCAGTGAAATTAAGGGAAAAACAGCTAAAACTAACTTGCGGCAACACCATTCACTACACCTCTCCACATTTTTCAACCCTCGCCAACCATCCTTGTTTCCTCTACATCCATAACATCACTTCATAGGCTGCCTGTTGTTCTTTGAACTCCTTGCCCCTCTCCTTGTTAGAATTTCATCAACTCCACCCAGCCATGACTTTCTGTTGTTTCCTTCCTCTCAACCCATTATGCAGGCTATCTGCTAGCACCATAACTTGTTAGGTGAACACAGCCACTGTGTTTTGTTCACCTGGGCTTGGGATTTAGGGTGTGGTGTGAACCTGGCCCAGCATGGTGTAAGGGGTGACGTGCTGGACTGGGACCAGGAAGACCCAGGGCTGGTCTACCCTTGGCCAAGAAAGCATGTTGGGTAGATCTGGCCAATCTCTCTCTCCCTCTCTCGGTCCAACTCACCATTAGGGAAGGAAGGTGTGCCTCAAGTTCAGAGGCTGCCAAGAGTGGACTTCAAGCCAGGAGGGAGGGCTGATTCCAGCAGCCGTTCAACATTTCCTTTTCTCCAGCCTTAAGTTTGGACTCACTCTCTTTCTTACCACCGAGTCCATTCCTGTTCAGTGAAAATTGACTCCAACAGAATCTCACGTACTTCCCGTGGCAAGCCCAACAAGCTATCACACACTGCGATGTAACATCGTTTTAGAGAGCCTGAGCTGACAAAAGTCATGATTGCTTTCCCTTCCACAGACGCCGCAGCTCCCATCCAAACATCCTCATAGCTGCAGATCTCATCTTGGGTTTGTTTGGAGAGCTGTTGCTGTTTCCAGGAGGCAGAAGAAAAGATCTCAAAAGCAAAAGAAAAACACTAAGAACAAGACACATAAGTCAGAATGTGGTCTGAATTTATAGTTTCCTTTCCTGGAAGTAAATAGCCTGCAAGAATGATTTTGTCACCAAATAATGAGATGAGTTGAGATGTTTTAAATGCCAAACGCTATATTCTGATCACTTGCCTTCCAACAGCTGGACAGGGACATCATTCAAAAGGGTTGCCTGGTGCTCTCCAAAGTTTTGAACTGTTATGCCTACAGTTGTTCAACGTTGACGATGATGGATGGAGTTTATGGGAGTCATTGTCCAAAACACCTAGAGGGCACCAAGTTGCCCACCCCATATCCAGTCTGTCCACAAAGTGTAACTGGGGTGTGGTCATCTGTTGGCCCTGGTGGCAGAAAAAGAGCAGAACAGCATCTCCAAGAAAGCATTTCGTTCTCCCATATGATGCGCATGCTGGTTTCTTCCAAGTGTTTTTGTAACTGATGCAAGTTGAAACAGTACAATAAAGAACAAATGTTGACAGGGGTCAGACAGGCTGGGGATGCGCATTCACCCACACCATTTTGGAGGGAATGAAATACTTCATCATTGCCATGAGGGAAAGAGTTGGAGGAAAATCCGAAGGGAGCCATTTCCACCATCTTCTGTCCTTCAGTGCTGACTTGTTTCAGCAGCCATCAATGGGCAATTTCAAGAAGAGATGAGAGAAACAATATGCCTTGTCAAGTCTGGTCATCCTGGAGACTAATTAGCCAGAGAGAGTTAAAGGTCAAAGTCAAAAGAGAAAATCTTGCTTAATTATCTCAAGCGCCCCCTTATTAGCAAAAGCCGGTCCAGCACCGATTCCCTCCTTCCTTTCCCGACATGGCAAATTTCACTCCTCTTCAAACTTCTCTCTCTCTCCTTTTTCTTCTCTGTGGAAAATGGTGTTCAGCAAAAAAGTGATTGAGTCAATTTAAATAAATTGCAAAAACCTAGGCAAGGGGAGGCAGACCAGTTTTCACATATAGGCTGAGCTGAAGAGAAACAAAATTGCCCGTAATGTACTTTTTCAATCCATTTCTACTACACCTGGCTAATTCATAGATGGGGATGTAATATTCACCCGAGAAGCTAAGCCAACCAGGCTGGTTAACAGAAACACAACCGCCATCATCTTGTGATGCGTACAGCTCCTGACCTACTGCCTATGGTGGGGGTATCCACAGGGTATGGTCAATAAAGTCAAGATGGCAGTCACATCAGTGCAATCCAAGTGCCACCTGTTTTTTTAAAAATGGTCAGAGCTTGGATTGCATCGTATTGGCCGCCATCTTGACTTTTTTCACCGTATCCTGTGGACATCTCTAATCTGTAGCTTTCTCTAAGGCTACCAGATCTGGGCTGAAAAAGTCCAGATGACCACTAGATAGCAAAGAGATAAGAAAGGTCTGGTCTTAGTTCCCCCAAGATGAACAAGCGTGTTCATCATCAGTTTTGCAGCCCAGATCTGGTGGCCCTCCTTCTCCATGGCTGAGAACCTCATCTGCATCAGGAGTGGCTCCGTTTCCAGTGAGCGCAGCCAGTGTTTAAAACAAGCAGGTACGTTTGCTTTCAAGTTCTGGGTTCAGCAAACCAGAAACTGAATTCTGTATAAAATTAGAAGACCTTAAGATCTTCCAGCCAGGCCCTCCTCCAGGTCCCCCATCACAGGAGGTGAGGTGGGTCTCTACATGGGAGAGCTTTTTCTATGGTGGCTCCCCATTTATGGAGTCTCTCCCCAGAGACGCTTGACTGGAACCCACATAAACATCATTTTGGCACAAGCTGAAGATCTATTTTCCCAAGATTTTTAATTGGCTCTTATTTATATTTCACAGTAATTGTATTTTAATTCATATTGTTTTAGATTTTAAATGACCACTTTGCTGCTCCCTAGTTTATATGGTGCTTTTATTTTGCATTTGATTTGATTGCATGTGCTTTTATTCAAATTGTATTTTTTTTTTTTTAGTGTTGCGTTTTATAGTAAACTGGTGTAATGATAGGTGGGAAAGACCTTGAGAGACAAGGCCAAGAAATGCTCTCAGATGAGAGACAGCATAGCCTGCAGCTGGACAGTGGGCAGGGCAAGAGACTCAGAAGGGACCCTCCCTAGTTTCTTGGGCTGTAAAGGAGAAGGGGGAGAATTGTACTTTCAGACTTGCAAGATTCTGCTCATGTAGCTTTACAATACAGTAGAATTAGCTCATCTGGTCATGTTTCCTGCCTGGTCTACCTGGGAAGGCTGGCAACCACCCAGAGAGCTTTGGCAACTGGGAGATTTAAAAATGCCAATAAATATATAAATATGCCACGCTAGTCCGGGCAAAGCCACCAGCAGCAATGCAAAACTAAGTGAGATAAGAGCCCTGTGAAGTCCATGAGAGACATCCAGATGTCAGCCTGAGAAAGAGGGGAGAGGTCTGTTCATACTGCCCTCTGGGGTCCTGGTTGACTCAGCGGCACCTGCCTCCAACCAGAATCAAAGGGAAAAGTCTCTTAAGGTACCATATCAAGAGGGGAGGCAATGAATCTGGGTTCACCAGCATCTCTAGGAGGGAGCAAAGGGGAAGGTCACAGGGTCAGAGTGCAAGTCCTACCCCTTTTCTACATCTGTCGCAACATCACTTTCTCAAAAGCAGCAAATCTTGCAAAAGGAGCCAGAATGTGCAGACATAGTATCTAGTGTAGCTTTCATTCATTCATGTATTTATTTATAGAACTTATCTGGTTGCCTATCTCACCGAATGATCCTAGGTGGCTCACAGCAACCTGTAAAAACAACAGCATAAAAACCATCCCATTAAGGTCCCATAGCAACCCATACTACTGACCCCCAACTCAACCCTACCCTAGCTCCATACTTGAGGGAAGAGCCAGGTCTTCAAAGCCTTCCAGGAGGCTAAAAGGGTAGGGGCCCCCTAAAGTTCAGACGGGAGGCTATGCCAAAGGGCCAGAGTGGCTAGGGAGAAGATACATCTCCAAGGTCCCAGTAGGTGACAACATTTGAGCGAAGGGACCTGAAGTCTATCTAACCTAGTGGGATGGGCAGATCCCACAAGTCCCCTGGCCTTGGTCCATGGCTCCCCTCATCTGACGTCATGCAATAGTTGTTGTCTCAATAAGAAAGTGGAAACTCTAACTGAGGAGTTTTCTCTCAACACCTTTCCACCCACTGCTATTCTTTGAACTTCCTGAAAGTGGTGGCATTGAGTATTGTTGTAAGCCCGCGGCATAAAATATGCACAAGCAGAACACGTCTCTCTTCTTTCCCAGAGGGGGTGTATGTGCAGTAAAACATGTAGTTTCCCTGGGAAACTGGGGTAATTAGCAATCTTGTGCAAAAAGCCGTGTTGGAGCTCTTTCTGTGAGTGTGAACACTGAACTCTATCCATTCTCTTCAAACAGAATAAAACCCAAGAAGAAAAACAAGAAGAAATCAAAAGACAGGCAAAGGACCAATCATTTATATAAATTGGCAGGAGTTACTAGCCGACAGGTTCACACTTCCTAGCTATTTGTCATTTTAAAGGGGAAAGGCCAGTTTTGAAAAACATCTAGCTGTTTGCCTAGGAGTGCTCCTTATTCGCCATAGGTGACTAAGCAAAGGGGTCTTATAAAATGGGGCCAAACAGCCAGCTTTTAAGAGAGTTACCAGCCGCTCTGTTTACTCTCGATTTCCAGAGGCCCTGGAATAAGTCAGAGACCATGATTAGAGTTGCATTGTTAATTTGGGGATGAAGCTGCCTGATTTTCTCATCTATCAGGCATAACAGCACCACCCCTGGGAATGCTGTAAAACTGTGTCCCTTTTTTTCCCAGCTCCAGCTTGCTCATGCTTTTGTTGATACATACAATTAGTTTCCCTGATTGAAATTTCAAAGTAGAATTTGAGAAATCAAGAATTCTAATTACATTAAAACTTCCACTCCAGAGCATCACCTGAAATGAAGAGAAATAACTCAAAACAGAAATCATCACCATCTCTTCCACAAAGCACTCATTCTATCACTGCATTCTGGGTTCTCTCCAGATCCAGGGGGAACCATGGTGTGTGTGTGTGTGTGTGTGTGTAAAAAATGACAACAGCATCCACAATTACACAAGAGAAGTCCCAGACCCTTCTTATGTGCATCTAGTGGGACAGCAGGTTGGGGAAGAACTCTCTATAGGAGTTATTCAAAAAAGTTCATTCCAGACCTTCTGGGTCAAACATAGTGACCACATCTTGATTTCAGGTAGTATTAGTATCTACAGAAATCTGCTTCCTGGGGTTTCCAAATAGTTCTGCCCATGTTCCAACTCATAAGGTTCCCTTTTGAAGATGCATTCCAGCTGGTTTGAGAAAGAACCTTCTTGCATCAGGCTGCCTGGAGAGATGTCTCGGTTGTCAAAAACAAAAGGGATTCTCCCAGGTGGAGAAAAATACCTTCCTTTATTGCTGAGCAAAGTCTCCTAGGGATCGCCTATGAAATCAATACTTCATAGGGAAGGGGTGTATGTGTACAAGTGTGCACAGCATGGGTGCATATAAGTCCAAGACTCAGCTAGTAAAGAGGTCAGGCCTCCACAGGAGACTGACAAGATGTGCAAATGCACGAGAAAAGAAATGGGTCCTGTCATATGGCCCTTGAGAGAATGAAAGCAGAGGCAGGCCATTTTTGGGGGGTTCTGGAGTGGTGGAGACACATTCTTTTGGTCTCTAACAGCCACCCAGAGGAGGTCTTAGAGATGGGTGGGTGTCACTGAAGAGAGAGGACTGAAAAAGCTGACCTCTTTCAGGGTTTAGGAAGGGAGTTTTACATATTAAACATGCAAATTAGTGAATTAAGCTATTGGCTTCTCCAACTGAACTTCAGAAGCGGAATGAAAGAAATCAAAGGGATCCAATCTCTTTGGAAGTCCTAGGATGTAGAGGAGGAAGGCAAAGTACAGAAGCCTTTCCTGACAGGGCAGCCTCCAGGTGCACCGGGGCTATGATTCCTGGGCTTAAAATATAGCTATTTTCATCTAGGATGTGCTGGGGAGGGCTAAAATCATGCTGGGGTGTTTGGGGGCTTGATTGATTAGGTGCCATCAAGTCATTTTTTACTCCTAGCAACCACATGCTGGGGTGTTTGGGGGCTACAGGTTGGGAAATATGGCAGCAGAAGACCTTCAGGCTGCGCTCTGTCACTCCTGACTGATGGAGGACAGTAATACGAAACAGAGACTAGGAATCACCCGGGTGGCTACTGCTGACAGATTGGAAGAGCACAGGTTGCAATCAGGGTCCAGTGAAAAAAGCCATGGCTTCAGGAATGAAACACAGTTGGCTGGCTTCTAAACCCAAACCGAACAAGCCAACATAACATGTGATCCCAGCCAGTAGAAACCGAGGTCAGAGAGATGGTGTAATGTCTGTAATCCTATCTATGCCCAGGAGTGATCCCATTCATTCTGAGGGCCTCCTGAGAAGATAGCCATAGGACACCAGATAGCTGCTGTATATTACACTGCTGTCCTATCCCCTCCTCACCACAACTCTCTGAGACAGGCTAGATTAGCACTTAACCCAAGTCCAGCTTCATGGCTCACTGAGGCCTTTCTAATCTTAACCTGGCATGATTCCATGCCAGCTTTCTCTAGAGGACCCCGGAATAGCTGCTCTAACTACTTTGGGCCTGTGGAACCCACTTCCACCTTTTCCCCTCTTCAACCTTCCAGCTGAAGGTCTCCTGCCTTCCTGCCTCTTTGGAACTCTACATTCTATCCATGCTCTCCGTGGTATCTCTGGAGGACCCCAATCCTTTCTTCTTCCCTTTTCTAATTTTTATTTCGGATTTTGTGGGACCCAAGGTCTCCTTTGTCTTCCTGGAGGGACCCCAGAGTCCCTCCAGAACCTGGTATGATAGGAATAAAGCAATTCCCTTCTCTTCTCCCTCCCTCCCTGCCCCTGCCCTCCCATGGTTGCCTTCTTGGCAGGAAGGTAGCCTCACTCAAATCACACCAGGCAAGGGCAGTAATTGCCTGCTGGCCTGTAAGACATTCCTCTGCTCTTTTGTTTCCATCAAATTGTCTATTTGAGGGGGAAAGGGGGAGGAAGGGAGAAAAGAGGAAGGCTGCCGAGAGTTTTGTCTCTCCCTCCCTTATATTTTTTTATCCATTATTGAGACATTGGCAAAGAAGCTCCTGTGTTGTTCTCTTCCACTCCTCTAAACAAATTCATTCAGGCAGACGGCATATGTAGCCTCCTTTCTTCCTCCAGCTCATAAATCCCTCAGTAACCCATTTCACTTGTAATTCTTCTGCCAAGATCATCAAATACCCAGGACTCATTCTCTGAGAAGATGCTGCCTGGGCCACAGAGCTTTGGAAAACATGATTGTTTAAGATGTTGCAAGACCAGCCTCCAGTTTCAGGAGCCAGCTGTTCCAAAAATAAAAATTCAAGTCATTAGAGTCAGGACTATAAAGGCACTCAGGCACATGCCATGAAAAAATGCTTGATAGAAGGAAAAGGTGGACTCCATTTATACATCGACTTTCTTCCACCTGATACTTTGCAGATGTGTTGGGGCTGAAACCCCCAGAATTCTCAGTCAACATGGCTTTGGCTTGAAAAGTCTGAGAAATGTAGTTTCAAAAACATCTGAGGACACTAGGATGGTGAAAGACAGGGATATAATAGGGAATTGTGGCCAGTGCAATATTTCTGGAGTGTCACGGTTGATTAAGAAGCATTTCCACCATGTCCTGTTCAAATCTAGAGCATTTCTGGGAAGAAAATTATTCTGCAGCCCCACAATGGACCTGGGGTAGGGAGTCAGCTCTGTTTGGCAAGTCACCAAACAGTGCTGGTCAACCTGTCTGTCTACCAACACTCCCCCCCCCCCCCAGTTTTTGTAATGTTATTTAAGAATACTTTGTTGTAGGGCAGAAATGGTAAGTGGTTGAAAATACGAGTTAGTTAGGCAATTCCTGATGACTGTATGGACAAATGTCTACCATCTCAGCCTGTATCTAATGACAGTCTACAGCGCCTTTAAGGACATTTCAATGATCTCCTTAATTCCCATCCATCTATCTTATCCTTTGTCTTCTCCTTTTTTGACTTACCCCAGCCTCGTCAAGCACAATCAGTCTTCCTAGTCCATCGTCTGCTCACGTCAATGCCCAAAGTATGTGAACTCTGCTTTCTGATCGTCACCTCAAGACAGCAGTCAAATTTTAATTCACCCAAGGCCAATTAATTTAGAGTACTCTTAGGATTTCTGTTACTATTCCACTGCTGCACTGAACTGCTCTCTACCCATCCTTGCGTTGGCAGAAAACTATACCAGCATGTGTACAGCATGTGCCAGTCTCTCTGCTGCCTTGATCGTCACAGTTCCCAGTCACCCCTGATCATCTGATTCTCCTGCTGGTTAATGAATACAGGATTTTTTAAAAAAAGATTCTGCATTGTTTAGGAAGAAATGTATGGCATGGATTTTAATAGGTGGTTTTTGATTGCTCTGTTTAGTAAGGAATTGTTTTGTTGTATATGTTATTGCTTTTAACCACCCAGAGTCTTGTGAATGGATGACAAACAGGGAGGGAGGGAGGGGAAGGAAGGGAGGCAGGCAGGCAGGCAGGCTGGCAGGAAGGAAGGAAGGAAGGAAGGAAGGAAGGAAGGAAGGAAGGAAGGAAGAAAGAAAGAAAGAAAGAAAGAAAGAAAGAAAGAAAGAAAGAAAGAAAGAAAGGAAGGAAGGAAGGAAGGAAGGAAGGAAGGAAGGAAGGAAGGAAGGAAGGAAGGAAGGAAGGAAGGAAGAAAGAAAGAAAGAAAGAAAGAAAGAAAGAAAGAAAGAAAGAAAGAAAGTCTAACAAGTTCTTTAATGTTGAGTTTGCCCTTGAACAAGACTGGAATAAGGAGGGAAATATTATTTTAACCATCTCACTCATGGGCTGGGGTCTAGATGGAGACAATTTCATGGAGATTCATAGGAAAAAGATATTGTCAGAGCATGTTTCTTCCATGGTTCATTGTCAGTGGAGAAATGCACTTAGTCACCACCTCCAAGTCCATAATTCAAAGTGTCCATCTTCTCTGTAACATACTCTCTCAGTGTCCATTGCTTTCTGATACTGGTAAAGCCATTGCTTTCTGATACCAGTTGTCATAGAAATAACCTGATCTTTTAGGAGCTTCTTATAAGTTTGTCACTGCCTTCCTCCCTGGGATTAATCTTCTCTTTCTTTCTCCAGCACACTTGTCATTTTCATCTATCCTTGAGCTCAAGAACACAAAACTGTCAACCACCGTCACTTCTTCACTGTCAGCAATGAGTTTGCCAAACACGCTGATTAACTTTACCTTTGTCTTCTTCGCCTGTACATACATATATACATACATACATACATACATACATACAGGACAGCCAGTTTGGTCTAGCGGTTAAGGCACCAGGCCAAAAACCAGGAGACTCTGAGTTCTAGTCCCACCTGAGGCATGAAAGCCAGCTGGGTGACCTTGGGCCAGTCCTTCTCTCAGCCCTAGGAAGGAGAAGGCCAGGGCAAGCCACTTCTGAAAAACCTTGCCAAGAAAACTGCAGGGACTTGTCCAGGCAGCCACCAGGAGTCAAGACTGATCCGAAGGCAATATACCCTGCCTTTCCAGCATCCAAGGTGGCTTACAACAATTAAAAAATGCCAGGTATAAAGCAACAAAACTTAACGCAATTAAAAACCAAAGTCCAAATAGAGTTTCTAAATCGTTAACAATTAAAAGCTTGGCAAAAGTGCAGGGTCAATATCATCTCGCTTGAGAGCAAACGCAGGTCCTCAGAGAGCATATATCACAGCCTGGGACCCACACAAGAGAAGCCTTTTTCCCATGCAACTTTCAATAGCAGAAGGCTCCTCAGAAAAGCTTCTCTGATGATCTAATTTCACCAAGCAGGTTCTTAACAGGAGAGGTAGTCCTAGGATAGCCAGGCCCAAAGGTGTTTAAAGTGCTCCAGGTCAACACCAGCACCTAAAATTGAGCCTAGCATTTTCAGCCCAGGCATTTCCTAACCCCTGAGCCTTCCTAACTAGTCAACAGCCTAGCTGCTACATTTTGCACGAATGCAATTTCTGGAGACTTTTCCCTTGCTTCTTTACCTCATTCTAAGATATTAGAAGAAAGATCGTTCAAGCGTTGGCAGAATTTTTAAATTGGGAAGAAGAAAAAGCTGAAGATGAGATTGATAAGGTGCATCGGGTAAATTCACGTTATGCAGCAATAAGACATGTACCAAGAGATGTATTAGTACATTTTGCAAAGAAAAGGACCAGGGATCAAGTTCTGCAATGGCATTTTAATACCAGATTGAGGATTGATAATGTGGATATAATTATACTAAAAGAAATTCCCAGCAGAATTTTATGCAAGAAAAAGGACTTTTTTTTTTTTTTGGACGGAGGTAGTATAACAGAGGATTTTGCAACCAAGGTGTCAATGACTGTCGCAAGTTGTTACCAGCTGAGGAAGGATCACAGTTCATGCATTAGCTATAATTATGCAAATGTATTTCTCCCCACAGAGACCTCTGTAACTCCAATGATAACTGGGGGATCAAGGAGCACCACCAAACTGTGAATCTGTTCCTTTTGGGAAAGTACAACCCCACCCAGAATAGGCTTCACTTCAATCCCAGAGTCCCATTTCCTCCTTACCAACAACATTCCTTCTTCTCTGGATCTAATTTTAGCTTGTTCTCCCTCATCCACTCCATTATTGTTGTACGCCACTCAGAGTCGCTTTGTGTGAGATGGGCAGCTATATAAATGTGATAAATGAATGAATGAATGAATGAATGAATGAATGAATGAATGAATGAATGAAATTAGGCAACATTGAAGGGACTGATTGCTTCCTTGGAGTTAGACAGTAGGGATCAGCAAAACTGGGAATCATCAGCATTCTGATGGTATTTGCACCTCAAAGCTCTGCATGACCTACCCTAGCAGTTTTGTGTAGATCTTGAACAGCAGAGAAGACAAGACAGAGCCCCATGGAACATCACTGGTCAGCAACCTTGATATTGAACAATAACCCTCTAGAGTTCTTGGTGCTCTCTGAGCTTGGTTGTTTGATTGCAGACATTTCATTACCTGACTAGGTAACATCATCAATGCACTGATGATGCATGATGACGATGATCAGTGCACTGATGATGTTACCTAGTCAGGTAATGAAATGTCTGCAATCAAACAACCAAGCTCAGAGAGCACCAAGGACTCCACAGGTCAACCCTGAGCTACAGATATTCTCTTCTTTTAATAATCCTATAGCCCCACCTTCTGGATCCATCTCAATAGGAACAACCAGAACTACTGCAAAATAGCGCTTTTGAGGCCCAATGTCAGGATCCTCACAATCAATCAACTATCAATTTATGTCAACTATTAGATTTAGTAGAGCTATTGACCTAATTAGAATGTTTCCTTACATAGGCCATAAATAGAAGTGTTTAGGTTGTTAAGAATGTTAGTTTATATAAATTGCTTGCTCGTTCCTGCCCTAAAATAAGGGGGGGAGAGATTTAGGTAGACAGAGACAGACAGAATGTTATCGAGTTCTCAGGAATTCGCAAGGTTGTGCAGGCGTGAGACTAACCAAAGATCCAAGAAAAGGTGTGAAAGGGATTGGAACTTGAAAGGAGGGAAACCGCAGAGAGGGGGGTTAAAAGGGAAACACTGAGACCAGGTTTCCAGTTTCAGCAGTCCATGGAACGCTGTGTACTTCTTCTCAATAAAGAAATCTTTACTGGAATGGACTAGTCTCCAGAGGATTTACTTGGCTTGGGAACTGAGTGTTGCAGACTCATGCCATGGTTGACATATCAAAAGCACCCTAAAGTTCCAAGAGAACTAGCCAGGGCACACTCCCCACATCTGCTTTCCAACGCCATCTTTTCAAAACCTTGATTGGAGCAGGTGCAGAAAACCAATTTCATGCAGAGGCATCTAGAGATGAGAGGCTACCACTTTCTCAACCACTTTATCCAACAATGGAATATTTGAGGCTGCCCTATAATTAGAATTATGTTCTTGTCAAGTGAGGTCTTTTTCAATAAAGGTCTTATTACCGCCTCCTTTAACCATGCAGGGACACATAACCACACCATAACCATAACCATAGCAGCCCCTCCCCTCTGGAATGAGGTGCCCCCCGAGATTCTAATGGCCTCCACCCTATTGATATTTCGAAGGGCTCTAAGATGTGGCTCCTTGCCCAGGTCTTTGGTGAGGATGATTGATGCCCCCTTTCTTCCTTTCCCTTGTTCCCATCTGGGTTTGTTTTCTTTGCCCTGTTGTTTCTTTGTTTTGCATTTTAGTGCTAGTATTTGATTTTAAATGTTTTTAACTGCTTGTAAGCCACCCAGAGTCGCTAGGAGTTGGGCAGCATCTAAATTTAATTGATGATGATGATGATGATGACGATGATGATGATGATGATGATCCTATGCTCAAACCAGTGTTGATCATCTCCCTTCATCGGAGGGCAGTCACAACATGGCCAATTTAATCAGCCAGGAAGACCAACGGTCAAGAAAGCCTTCATTTCTCCATGCACCCTGCCCATGTCGTAGAGAGCTACAACTTGAAAAGAACCTGTACGAACCTAACAATCCATTGCCAAGATTATCTCCCCATCTTCTCCCCCAACACAGAAGCCTAAATTGAGGTGAATCTGGTTTACTTTGTCTACAAAGAACAGTGAAAATTCCTTCCAATGAGCTTCCAATTGTTTCTAGCTCCCGTCCCTAAATAACCTCGATGGAGGAGATGCTGCACAGTACAGAAAAGCATTGCGAGCAGACACTGTGGGCTCAGAGAAGGAAGCCCTCTTCACTGCACCCATTGCTATGGAGAAGGATTCAGTTGGACCTGAGTGAGGCCCCACTCCATGTTTGATCTGATTCATCATAAGACTTTCCCCATTTGTTATATATAATTTGTATTAAAGAAATGTTTAAAAGAATGAAAACCATACACATTTTGAAAGAAAAGAGTCAGGAAAGTAAAGAAAAGTAATAACTAAGTGGAAAAAAAAGTGCTAAGAAAGAAAAAGGGAAGGGAAGGGAAGGGAAGGGAAGGGAAGGGAAGGGAAGGGAAGGGAAGGGAAGGGAAGGGAAGGGAAGGGAAGGGAAGGGAAGGGAAGGAAAGGAAAGGAAAGGAAAGGAAAGGAAAGGAAAGGAAAGGAAAGGAAAGGAAAGGAAAGGAAAGGAAAGGAAAGGAAAGGAAAGGAAAGGAAAGGTTATAAAGAAGCAGCTTCCAAATCTTTTTGACAGTGGTTATAAATGTATTTATATTTTACCTTCTCTCTCTAAGGCTACATCATAATTTCCTTCTTTCCATAGTCTACCCTTTCTAATGATCCGACCCATAAATCACAAGTTCATTTTCTTTCTTTTTTCAGCAAAAAGTCCATAAGGGGTTTCCAGTCACTAATAAATGTAGTTATTGTCCTTTCTCTAATCAAACAAGTCAGTTTTGCCATCTCTGCTAATTCTGTCATCTTCACCAGCCATTCCTCCATTGTGGGTATTTCAGAGTCTTTCCATTTTTGTGCATAGAATAATCAAGACTTTCTCCATTTGCACTCCCACCCCTTATCCATCTGCTTCATCACTCTAAGTTTCCTGGTTAATTGAGCTCTGGGAGACAGAAGAGGGCACTTAAGAGCAAAAACGTCAACCACATGGACCATCTCCATAGTTTCCAGTTCAGGTAAGTCTTCAACAGTATCACCAACAGATGTGACAGGAAATTCCTCAAGCACATGCAGAAAACCTTCCAGATCCATGAGGCTCAGGTTCAGACCATTTAATTGGCACTCTCTTTCTGAAGCAATTAATTCCCAGTCTAAAAGTGACCAGAAAGTGGTGTGTCCATGACAACCGCATTACAGAAAGCTCTTCCTCATTCAGCTCACTGGTGCCAGCTGAACAGCTACTAAATCCAGAATGTGTTCTGTTGTGTGGTGGGGGCTAGATGCCTGTCAGGACAGGTCCTTGGTCATCATGGTGGACATAGAATCCTGAGCCACAAAGCAAGTTCAGCATTGACAGTGATATTTGCCAAGACAAGACGTCTAGGATGGCCCAATGCCCAGTGCCAAGAGAGATTACTCCAACTAGCTCAGGAAGAGATGACATTGGGTTGTAGAGTCGATGATATACTAGCAAATTAGGCATCTGTAGGGTGAACAAGTGATGAAATGTAAGCCATGATGTCAAGATGCAGAGCCCATGTTTCTACAATGTCCTATACTTACAAAGTTTTAGGAGAAAGTAGTAGATTATATAAATATGATTGTGCGACAAAAACTAAAATTTTCAGAGGATAATATTCTTTTGAACTATATACCTAGTACCTGGAATTTGACATCTGGACAACAGAAATGGATTCTCCCTGCCCTTAGTGTGGCCAAAAGACTGATATTGCAGCATTGGAAAGATCAATGTATGGCCGCATTCACTCAATGGATTGAAGACCCGATTGCGGTTGCCACTTACGAGTGGATTGCCTATAGATGTAGACTTTGTATGCACAAGTATGATGAAATATGAGATACATTTATACAAAATACAGTAGGTTAAAAAATAAGATAATCATACAAATGCATTGGAAATATATATGCCTCTGAATAATATTTGCATTAGATAAGTATATATATAATTGTAACTGTTTACTGTTACAATGACATAATAACATTTTTTCCCTTTGTTGTATTTCTTTCATTTTTTTTAGAGCACTTTCTCTGTGTGTGTGTGTTTTTTTTATAATTCTCAATAATAAAAAATAAATTAAAAAAGACATTTCCCTTTGCATCAGACATCGGGACATAAGTACATAATGGCAGAATTTGCTGCAGAGCATCACTGCACTTATGTTTTATTTTGATGCAGTCCTAGACACCTATGTGCCTACACTCTCCTGGCCAGCCAAACACAGAAACAAACACTCAAAATTGTCAGGCTATTGAATGGAGCTTCTAGCTAGCGAAATGGCATTCCTGTTAGTGACAGCCATGCCATGTCTCTATCGTCCAAATTGTTCTTGCTACAGGGCAGAGTATTCAAGCAGACAGAACTGGCACTCTATCCCCCCTCCCCTCCTTAGCCAGGTCTCTGTAAAACATGCCAGGTTAGCACTTCTATCCAGGATTAAAGGAAGGGAGGCCAGCGCTATTTAAATGGAACCCAGATTCTTTGCTTTCCATTTTCATTTTCCTAACGAGCTCTTCTACTTCAGTTCACACAGTGGTGTCATCTGCGTAGCTCAAGTTGTTTGTGTTTTGACTTCCAGTTTTGATTCCAGCTGTCATCTTTTTCAGTCCTGACACAGTTATAATATCTTTTCTGTATAAGTGAAACAGATTTGGGGATAATATGCATGCTTCTTCTATTCCGACCAACACGGTTCCTCCAGATTCGGTTCCTTTCGTCGCTTCGTGTTCTTTGTAAAGATTCCATAGAATAATAATTAGACATTCTGGCGCATCCATTAGCCTTAATATATTCCAAATCTCGGCCTGATATGCAATTAAAGCGTTGGTGTAGTCGTTTAAGAATAAGCAAGCCTCCTTCTTAAATCCTCATATGCTCTCCAACTCTCTTGCTGTAGCTATCTGATCTCTGACTTTTCTGAAACCTGTGGGATTATTTGTCCTCCAGTCTCTCTCTCTCCATGTATAGCTCTATTCTTCTTTGCAAGATATTAAGCGAAACTTTGCTTAAGGATCCTTGCAAATGTTCAGTAATCTGCACAATCCTTTGCCCTTCTTCTTTGGTACCAGTATATATAACCATTCCTCCCAATCACTAGTGCAGTGTTGTCCAAACTTGGCCACTTTAAGATGGGTGGACTTCAACTCCCAGAATTCCCCAGCCAGCATGGCTGGCTGGGGAATTCTGGGAGTTGAAGTCCACCCATCTTAAAGCCGCCAAGGTTGAGAAACACTGCTCTAGACCTTACCACCTTCTTCCATGGTTTCTGAGCTGTTGGCCTCCTGTCACCAAGGACAGGATGTGGAATGAAAAACTGTGCTTTTCTCCTGCATCTTTAACAGGTCAGTGGACCTTTTATTACTATCTCTTTCTTTCCTATTCGATAGGTCTCCGGTCTTACTTTCTATAAAATTAGTTCCTGAGTACATTCTCTCCCCACAAATGTTTATGTCATTCTACAGTCCTGTTTCTAAAAGGCTTTGGCACGGTCTTCCCATTTTCTTTGAGCCTTATGTACCCATCTTACATCTTTTCCATGATTACCCTGGTGTAATGCTACCTTAGCGGTAAAATTTCCTGTGATTTCTCTGATCTTCTAAGGATTTCTCATTTTCCCTTTGTTCTCTGCCTCTCCCTGTTGACATCTTGGCGTGTCCTTTCTTGACGGACATTGAAAATCGGCGCTCATTCTTCATAATGTTTGTGGTTGGCTAGGAAGTTTTTCCCCGGCTATCAGGAGTGTTGATTGTGAAAGCCATTTAGATCTTTTCTGTTTTGAAATTTGGCCTTTTTTTTTTTTTCCTGCTTCAGTTTTCACAAAGGCTCTTAGGTCTTCCCATAGCTCCTTGGGTTCTCCTTTGCATACAAAATTGATTTCTTATGCTGATCTTATATACTGATTCTATGTCTTCTCAGTCAATTATTTCTGGCATACCTACTTTCTTTAATTTTTGAAGTTTAACCCATATACTTGACACCAATAATTTATGGTCTGTTCCATAATTTGCACCTGGAAGTGCCTTAGCTGACTGGATTGCGCTTCTCCATCTTCTGTTTCCTATTATAGAGTCATTTTGATTCCAACATAGTCCATCTGCTAATGTCCAGGTGTGGAGTCTGCATTTATGTTGCTTGTAGCAGGTGTTGGCAATAAACAAAGAATTCTCTTTGCAAAACTCTATTAACCTATCTCCTACTTTGTTTCTATCCAGTCTAAGTCTTCTTATTATTCCAGGCGCCTCCATTCCACCAACATTTGCATTCCAATCACTTATTAGTACTACTAAATCCTTTTAAATGCTGCATTTAGCACTTCTTTCATTTTGCTATAGAATTCTTAAATGCCTTCCACCATCGCATGTGTAAGGAGGGGCATATATCTGTATAACATTTGTGTTCACTGGAGATCCGCTCATTCTAACAGTGGCGGTTCTGTCATTTACCGGGTTACAGCCGAGCACATTCTTAGCAACATCGTCAACCTTTGAACTGCAGAGCCTGATCAAGGAAGCTCAACTTTTTTTAATGAGTCGTAGTGCCCAGACTTAGGGATTCAAGTACAGAATTCTGAGAACCCTCCAGTCCTCCTTTATTAATGAATTCATTAAGGCAGAGTATCTTTAAAACATTTGAATCTCTTTTTCCCAGAATCTTTACATCGTGAGCTGCAATAGCGCATGCATGCTCAGAAGGGGTGGTGGCTCCAGCCCAGTGATTCAATGATGCTTTCATTAATTTGATGAAAAAAGCCAGAGGAGGCAAAAAGGGTATTTTTTGAGGAAAGGATACCCATAGATACTCCTCCTTCTCTCTCAGCTTCAGCACAATCTCTTACACATGTCCCTTTGGAGGATCTTTGCCATCCACTCAGCCCCCGAAGAGGAAACATCTATTCATTCCGGTCCACCTGAGTTCACTTTCTCCTAAAACAAATAGTTGGGTGTGCTTCACACGCACTCGGATCATCTCAGGCTTCAAGAAGCAAGTTGATTGTGCCTTGGTAAACCAAAGTTCTCCTCTTTCAGCACCAGCACCACGGGTGCAGCTTTGGTCTGACTTTGTCTTCCTCTCCATATCTACTTGTGAGAGCTCTGTGCTCTTCCCCAGTAACTAGAGGATTGCATTACAACTTGGGTGATTCTCATTATGCATCTGGCACCCAAACTTGTTTTCCTGGCAATGGTTCAGAAGAATTTGCCATGTCATGGGTATGACTTTGAGATCCTTTTGGGTGGGTGGCTTCCCCTAGTCCATAGAGCTCCATTTGCCCTTCACCTTATTATGAGCCACCCTTAGCTTCCTTCCTTTCTGGATCACTGAATTTGCTAAGCTCTCTTGCGCATCAAAATAGCTCTGTGTACCTACGTGGTAGCTCCAATATTGTTTTTTAGAGGCAGGGAGCCTTCCTGAAGCTCAGGGAAAGAGGCAAAATGCTGATGCCTTCTTCTCCCATGCAGGAAAAAAAAGCTGGCTTTGTATCAAGAATGAAGAATTGCTGTGCACTCTGTTTATATGGTACGTTTCTCTTAACCCTGGCAAGAATAATTACCTGATTCACACATTGTGCCCTGCCCTAAATGTGGTCTGTTAGCTTTGAGCTTAATATATTCTACAAATCTGCCTACTGAAGTCTGTAAATCCAGTCTTACAGCTTTCCGTGTTTTAAAAACCCAGCCTGTGGTGGGTTTATTCAGTAGACCATGCTTAATCAAATCCTAGCTTAGTTTAGGCACCCCCAACTTTCTGGACAGGAGGGCATGTTTGGAATTTTGAAAGCACATTGTAAGCACTTTTGCAATATGGCCGCTGGGTGGTGGGACTTGCCAGTTGTCCCCATGGCTGTTTGGGGAACATCACCAGTTACAAAGGACCCATTTACCAGAATGCTACCTGCCAATCCATTTACAATTCTCCCTCTAGGGTGTTTCCTGCCGCTCCTGCTTATCTTTGTTCCTTTTCTTAGCAGATGGACCTCCTTCCAAATTAAACACTGAGCTGTTGGTCCCCCATCATTTCTATCTTCTAAGGAAGCATCTGGGACCACCTGTTTCCCTGAGGGGCTCTTGGGCACAAAGATGACACCTTGCTTTGCAGTAGGCCAGATTGTTATTTTTAGGATTTAAATCTTGGGGGAGGGGGTGGTATAAAATATCAGGTGAGGCAAGTGCCAAGAAAGGCATTTATGAACCTGTTGGCCAACCTGGTACTTCCCAGCATGTACCACTACCCTTTCTCCAAGTCAACTGCTTCTGCCTTGGCACAGAATGGCTGGGTTGATCATGCAACAGCCATGTTTTTAGTCCTCCAACAGCCTCAAAGATGGCTGGGAGTGGTCTCTTCCTTCCCCATCTCTTGCCTTTTAAGGGGGAAAGAAAACAAAAAAATCTGTGCATGATACAAAAAGATGTCTTTTTGAAGAGTTAAAAAAAACAACAGCCAGCTGGTTAAGCTTTGCTCCCCATGCAACCACACTGCATTATCTGACACAGTTGTATAAATTCCCTTCTTCAGCAGCCACAGAATGACTCTAGTGACCCTCCCTTCGATGCTGACAGGAGAAAAAAAAGTCCAGAGCTATCACACTGATTGGCAGCAGCATCTTTGGAGAATCCAAAAATGGCAACCCAACATGAACGCAAAATCCTCCTTGCTCAATCACTTCCATGCACACTTTTCTACCTGTATGTTGCAAAATCTCAAAGAAAAAGAAACATGCCACGTTGCATTTCATGCATTTCCAGGAACTATAAAGAGTGCCGAGAAGAGCAAGACAGACAGTGAGAGCCTCGGGGGCTAAATCCTACGAAGAGCAGTTGAAGGAACTTGATATGTTTAGCCTAAAGAAGAGAAGGCTGGGGAGAGACATGATAGCAGTCTTCCGATTCATGAAGGGATATCACAAGGAAGAAGGAGTCAATTTATTCTCCCAAGCACTTGAGGCTTGGGGAGGCTAAGACAAGGACAAATAGTTGGAAGCTTAAAAACAGTGAGAGATCCAAACTTGAACTAAGGAGGAGTTTCCTGACTGGGAGAACTATTAAGGAATGGAACCGCTGGCCTCCTGAAGTCCTGGATGCTCCATCATTGGAGGTCTTCAAGAAAAAACTGGACAGCCATTTGTCCAGAATGTATGAGGATTTCTGCCCTGGGCAGGAAGGCCTTCCAACCCTAGGATTCTGTGATTCCATGGTACCCTCTTGTTCCCTAAGCCCCTGAGGTCCAGCATGGCCTTGATTTGCTGCCAAGGAACATGGGCTCCAGGACAGAAATGGCTCCTCTTGCATTCTGCAAAAGGAAGATAGATGCCACTCTCAATCTCAAATCTCCAGTCTCAGAATCAGGAGGAATTTCCTGACCATGAGAGCCCTCAAGCCGTGGACCAGCCTGCCTCTTGCAGTCCTGGGGGCTCCATCAGTGGAAGCCTTGAAGAAAAGCATTTGTTGGGATGGTCTGGGGATTCCTGCTCTGGGCAGGGGCTTGGACGAGATCTCCAAGGCCCTTCCAACCCTAGGAGTCCGTGATTTCTTCCTGGGCCATCCATATTGGCAGCCCCAGAAAAACAACCACATTCTTTCGTTCCCCATGCCCCTCCAAAGGAAGACAGAGACAGAAATGCCATTGTGGCCCCCACATTTTCTCCCTCCTCCAAAAAAGATGACTCAATTATCAACATTCAGCTCCTGTTTGCCCGCAGATCCCTTAATAAATGTCTGTGTGTGTATTTTGGCATAATTAATCATAATTGCTGAAAGCAAGACACGTCACACTTGTAACTTTGATCCTTTAATTAGGGTAGCGTAATTGAATACAGCACTCCCTGTAAGTCCAATTATTCAAGATTAGAACAGCCACAGCAACCACAGCAGGACAGGAGCTGGCAGGGGGTGGACACAAGGCACACTCAAGAAGCTTCACGTAGCACCACTTGTCAGGACCTGAACGGCGGAAACCCTCACCTGAATTCAGGTGTGGTAGGATTGTCCTCCAAGGTCCACTGGGCAGAGTGAGGCAATCTTGTGTTTTTATTATGTGTGTATTCATTTATTAGCCACCTAAGGATATTTTATGTAATATAGATGGCCAAATAAAATGTATAAAAATTAATTAATTAATTAATTAATTAAATGACCCCTTATTTAAGGAGGAAAGAGACCCTGGCCATGTCCAGGTCCCCCCAAGATGGACAGAAACCAGGCAGTGAACACTCCAGAGACTTGGATTAACGCAACCAGGCACTAAGTTTATATGCCACCAGAGTCATTGGGAGCTGGGCGGCATATACATTTAATAAATAATAACAATAACAGTAATAAATCTTTATAACAATTCAGGAGAAGAAACAATTACATTCAGTTGACCATTTCTGAGCGGACTGAAAGTACAGGACGGATTCTCAAACTTGCTTCAGATCTTTCATGCTTTCATCCTAAGGTGGTTCTTCTCCTTCCTCCAAGGTCAGTTCCAGTCAGTGTTGGTGGGAGGGGAGTAGCCAAGCCCTAGGCCCCTGCTTGGGGGTGTCTCAGGGCTCTGCCCTCTCCCCCCTCCATGAAGCTGCTGGGGGAGGTCATCTCTCGGTGTGGGAGGAGGTATATTCAACATGCAGATGATGCCCAGTAATAGATCTCTACCTAACTGAAGCTGTGTAGGCCCTTTCCCAGTGTCCGGAGGCTATGAAGGGCTGGATGAGGAAGAACAGGATGCGGCTGGACCTTGCCAAGACTGAGTGGCTATGGGTTCTGGGAATTGCAGAGTTTCCATTTTTGGTTCTGGATGTGGTGGCACTACCCCATTTAGACTTGGTGTACAATTTGGGGGTTCTGCTGGAGTCACAGCTCCTGCTCAAAGAGCAGGTGGCAACTGTCACCAAGGGGGCCTTTTCACCACTGTGTCTCATGTGCCAGTTGCTCCCATTCCTGGACCAGGAGGCCCTGCTCATAGTCATTCACACCTTGGGCATCCCCCAATTGGACTATTACAATGCGGTCCACATGGGGCTGCCCTTGATAACAGTATGCAGTAGTTATGGGTGTATCCCGTTATGCCCATGTAACACCTCAACTCCGTGAGCTGCACTGGCTCCCAGTAGGGTTCTGAGTGAAATTCAAGCTGCTGGTTCTTACCATGGCATAAGACCAGGCTACTTGAGGCACCATCTTCTCCCGAGAACAACTGCTCACCCCATACACTCCCACAGGGAGGGCACGCTCCAGATTCCTTCTTTTAAATCTTGTCATCTTATGGGACCTGGGAAGTGTGCCTTTTATGTGGTTGCCCCTGTTCAGTGGAAGGATCTCCCCACCCCACCCCAAATATGTGTTGGGCCCCAACTCTTCTTTCATTTAGGAAAGCCATTAAGACCTGGCTCTTCCCCCAGGCATTAGGGGCCAGTTGAGTGGGAGTCCCCTGGTGATTGTTTTGTTATGTGGTTGCCATTATATAGTTTATATTTGGTATTATGTATTGTATTGTTTACTGTTATGTGGGGGGGGTCTTTGTTTTATTGTTTGTTTTTATGCTGTACGCTGCCTAGAGTCAGACTGGTTGAGTTGGGCAGCCTTATGCATCAAATGGGGGGACACGGTGGCGCAGCGGCTTAATGACGCTGAAAGTTGCTGGCCAGAAATGGTCGACACTTCAGCGGTTCAAGCCCAGCTCCGCGCAGCAGAGTGAGCTCCTGCTTCCCCCCCCAGCTCCTGTCAACCCGGCAGCTCAAAAACTTACGTGAGTAGATAAATGGGTCCTCTCACCCCGGTGGGAGGAAAAATGCTGGCGGCGCCTTGCACAGAGAGGGGAGCAGTTGCCAGTAACGTGGAAGCTGCCCACGCCCGAAAAAGGCACGAAGCAACGGAAACCCCGCCTCCTGCGCTCGCCAGCTGGGCTCTGCTCTAGGAAGGAGGCACTGGTAAACCCCTTCCAAAACACCTTGCCTTGAAAACTGCAGGGACTCGTCCCAGCAGTCGCCGCAGAATCGGTAACGATTGAGTGTGGATTAAAAAAAAAATGCATCAAATAAATAAATAATAAATCTGCTCTTTTTCTGTACCTCCCCCATGGAGAGTTGCTCTAGCCTTCCTTTTCTGACGTTTCCTTGACCTGTTCTTTGAAGCCAGTTGCCTGTTTACATTCTCTGCACTTTTGCTCTGAGAATCTCCAACCTGACATACCCTTTGGCTTCCCAGAGCCTGCAAAGCCAGTCTGCCAGCTGCACATCCTTAGAGTGTTAGAAGCAGAAATGGGAGGACGAGCCCAGTGTCTCCAGACAAGAAATGTCTGGGGCCAGTCCTGCCAAAAGCATGCACTGCAAGCAGCAGGTGAATGCTCCTGCTAAGAGCAAAACCCAGGTAGAAGGTCAAGCTCCACAGGTGACCTCTCCCTTCCAGGAGTACCCAGTCAGACACTTCCATCATCTCCCTGCCAGCCATTTGCAAGAGCCCAAATGGCACGTGCCACTTCTCTTCCCAGCTCCCAGTTCCAAAGTGGGAAACATATTGTCTCGGCTGATTTGCTAGGACGGGCCAATTCTGGCCTCAAGCTAAGGGCTCGAGGATCAGTTCTCATCAATCCAGGCTCTGGGAATCCCAGAGTTAGTGTCATTCACAAGCATCACCTATATTAATTAATTCTGCAAACCACTCGATAGTTGGAGCCATATATTTGTGTTTCCAAAACTGAACAGTAAGTTTTTTGATTATGCGTTCATTTTTTCTGTCCAGAGGTCAACTCCCACGTGGTTGAGATAAATCTGAAGTTAGTACATGTAATTGCTTCTTACTGAAATGGAACAATATATTTAAATAAAGCGCCGGCTTCTAATCACTGCAATTTTGGGGATGTTATGTTGACACAGGAAGAATAGGCAGAACCAAAGTTCAGTCATTACAACCCCAAACAGAGTCCTTGTGTGTTCAGTGTAAAGATTTTAGCCTTGCAATTGCATAATCTTGTGGGGCTCTCTCCAAGCACCTTCAAAAAAATCAGTGTAGGTTATTGAATCAGACTGCCTGGCTCCCTTCCTCATTGTATGCACATACAACATCTGGAAAGAGCTCAGGTAGTGAGCAATCACAGCTGGAAAATGAGGCTGAAAAACAAATGCCACTTTTACAGGGGAAGGAAACTTTGGAGAACCTGCAAGACAGATTTCAGGACATCATCATTTGCTTCCTGCTCTGTTTCCTCACCATTCCCATGCCATTTCTACAGCTCCTGCTTACCCCACTGTTCTTCCAGGCGTCTCCTCCTGACTTCTCCATAAGATGCCACAGAAATTCCACTTATGCGTTCTCAGCACCTCTTATCCTTTCCACAACAATCCTGGTAGCCCTCAGTCTTGTATTAGAGGCTCCACGCTGCATGGAATAGCAGGGAGAGGCAATGGGAACATGGTGGCTAAGAGCTGACGCAACAAAGTGGGGGAGAGCCCTAGATCAGATCATCCCACCACTAAGCAAAAAGAAGGCAGGTCTATTTCACAGGGGTGTCGTGACTGCCTGCAAAGGAACTTGCTGAGGCTGAGAAAGGAAGGGAAATGTTCAGAACATGGCAAACAGAGAGCCAGGGGACATTTCAATGTCAGGCTTACCTGGGGAATGGACAGTTAGCTGTTCAGTTTCACATTCTAGGGAAAAGGGGGTCAAAGAGCCCCCACCTTAGCAAATTCTCTCACAGAAGAGGGTGGGAGTTTTTGCTGATTCCCTTTCCAAGACCCTCATTTCTTGACATGAAACCCAACTAAGGAAAGTCCACGTGACTCTCTGCCCTTGTCACCCTCTGCTCTTTGCAGCTTAGCACCATTCCTGTGCCAGGAGTGCACATTATAATTAGATATGCAAACGAACACAAAGACCACAAAACAAAGTGTGAGCACTGGTGACCATGGTGTCACCGCGTTCCTCGGCTATTTCCCAGCTCCAGCCCTTATTTAGTGAAACTCTGCAGGTGTATGTATTTACTTTATCTATTTATTTCCTAGATTTCGGTCCCGTCTTTCATCCAGGAGCTCCTTCCACCCCTTTTTCCCCCAAAGAACAACTCGATGTGGCAGGTTCGGGCTCAGAGTTGCAGGTTGCATCAGCAGCTGAGTTTAAGGCCATCAATATTCCTTGCATCCCTCTTAGGAGTAGAAAAATTAATCTGCATTTTTTTTCCTTAGCCTCCATTACTCCTTTTATTTCAAGTATGTTTTTTTAAAAAAACATCCAAAGATAAAAAATCGTAATTGCTCTAAATGAATGCCAGCTCACTTGGAGTGCATTATGTGACAGTTTGGACTATAAAGTCCTTCTCTCGCTGTAATTTGCTGGCCTCACATCGAGCAGCCTGGTGTGGGGTGTAGAGAGAGTTTGCTTTTATTTAACGTAATGTTGGGAAATGTGGAACAGTTGCATCCTTAATGCATAACATCCGGAGGGTTTATTTTCCTCATTCCAAATTACTTCCTGCTAATTGAAAGAGCACCAGGAAAAAGAAGGAAAGAGGCCAACTTTTGTCAAATGCCAACTTTTAAGGGTGCTGCAATTAAATATATCCTTCAAAGCTTCTGATTCAGAAAATTACTTATATCTACCCAGTCCTGAAAACCTGCAGTGCGAAGACTTGTTCATTCAATCTCCTTGAATATTAGCTAGCTAATGCAACAGACCCATGTTCCTCTTGGCACGTCTGCCATTTGCTTCCATCTCTACTTCATTTAAATTGCTCTAAAGCCATTATCTCTTCATTGAGACACTCCAAGTGCCAATCAGCTTTGGCAGTTCAAGACGAGGCCAATTCCTACTACATTGGTTTCGCCAGAGTTGAGCTGCTAAGCCGAGCCTAGTCAATTAGAGGTGCTCCTTTGCAAGTTGGAGAAGTTTTGCAAAAGGTACTGCAGTTAGCTCCATCAAAATTAGCATGTCAAAGCCAGAAGCCAAGTAGCAGGGAACAAAATGCATTAGTAGTCTGGCTTGAAGGACTGTGGAAATTCCTGTTGTTAATATGTCAAATTTGTGCTCGGCAGGGTGGCTGTTCCTGCCCTTTAAAAAAAGGCAAATCAAATTGAATCTAGCATGGCTCTTATTAGCGTCATCAAATTATGATCCTTGGGCACAAGAGTCCAGGTTCTTTTGCAAACTCTTCAGTGTTGTTGCCAGCCTCTTCTGCCAACCTCAGAGCTCTGCAGCAGAGGCCCCCAGTGCTAATTCCTGCATGGACTTCTCTGGAGAATATATATCATACAAAAACTTTTCTGAAATTGGGTTCTCAACAAAGTGTCTGATCACAGGTTGCTAGATTCGTTTGCAGGTGATACTACAAGCAATTCAATTAATCTTCGTCTTTGAGAATAGCTGCTGAACTCAATATTTTAAGGCAAAATATATATAATGATATAATTTTTAAAAAAAAAAAGTTTAAAGAGCAAGAAACTAAGAATGAGCTGTATGAGAAGCAGAAAAAAACTCGGAAGAATCAGAGCAAGCTAAAAATAACAAACTGGTAGACTGCCAAGAAGAACTGGATTGGATCCAAGGTCAATAAACAAGGAGAAAAAAACCTATTTTAAATTTCCCTTATCTGAAAGGTAAACAATCTTTGATGGTTGCTATAGAAAAATGTTTCCAGGAGCTGTTTCACTTAGATCAGGTAAATCTGATTAGTGATGCTTTTCATGTGCCCTCAAGGGATAATTCTTCTCAAAATCCCAATTCAGGGATTGTTGAATTTTTTGGGAGGTCTGATTATGATAAAATATTATAAGCAGCCAGAAATGAAAGAGTACCGGAATATGGGGGAGCGGGGAGTGCATTTTATCTCCAGATTTGCCTTCAGGAATGGTAAAGTGTAAGGAGCTTCATCAGCAGAATTTATCTCATGACCAGGCAGCCGAGGATAAATAGATAGATGATGATATGATATGATATGATATGATATGATATGATATGATATGATATGATATGATATGATAGATAGATAGATAGATAGATAGATAGATAGATAGATAGATAGATAGATAGATAGATAGATAGATATCCTGCAACTTTTGGTTTATCCTGGATATTGAAATGAAAAAGTTCTATTGTCCTGACATGGCTGTTAATTATCTTAAGCAGCGGATGGACATTAAGATTGTGAGAACATTACAATAGTCCACAGGGAAATTACTTACTTGAACAAAGATTTAAGGTGATATGTTTTGTGTGAACCGCCCAGAGTCCCCCATTGGGGGGAGATGGGTGGGGAGAAATTTAATAAATAAATAATAAATATTTCATACATAAATTCTGTGCTGGAGAGAGGCTTAGTCTTACACACGCACACAATTTTTGCAACCTGATGCAAACATAATCCAAGGGTATGACAAGTCTTGGCACTTTTATTGCTATATTTTAAATCTTCTGACGGCAGCCAGTGATAA
Organism: Python bivittatus; assembly: GCF_059951505.1. Classification (NCBI taxonomy): domain Eukaryota; kingdom Metazoa; phylum Chordata; class Lepidosauria; order Squamata; family Pythonidae; genus Python; species Python bivittatus. The sequence goes on from NW_028277032.1 coordinate 2,346,863, forward strand.
AGCAAGCATTTAGACAAAGAGCCGTTAAGGCTTAGGGAGTTCAAAGAGTTCTGGCAACCTTGTAGCTTGAGTAGTTCACAAGCTGCTAGCAGGAGATATCCAGAGGGAGAGGCATGAGAGTAGTCCGAAAGCCTAGACCAGAGAGTTCTGCAAGCAAATCCAAGAGCCGAGCCAAGACCCAAATGCAGAGCAAGAAGGACATGGAGCAAGACACCCCAGGAGCAAAGGTCAGAAGCAGGAGGATTGTTCCCAACAAGGGAAGAAAGCATGGAGGTGGCTCTTATATACTCCAAGTTGCTGGTGCGGCTTAACTAGGGGAGATCATGCCCTCTCCTCCTGCCTGCCTCTGTCTTCCATTCTTAGCCACCAGCAGGTTCTTGAGATAGATACCCTATCAGTATCAAGCCCTCATTCTCTGAATCAGCCCCCACCTGCTCCAGTTCAGTGTCTCTGGAAGCTGCTTCAGCTGGTGGCTGTCCAGGCTGACAGTCCATCAGGTCTGCCTCTTTAGTCCCTGAATCAGATTCAGAGGAGTCCATAACACCAAATAGCATGTTGGTTGGTTTGTAGTTGTGACTGTGGCTCTTGCCATAATAATTTTCTCTTTCTTTTTTTTTTCCCCTATTTTGAGCACTTATTACAATATGATGTTTACATCATAGTTGTAGATGTTAAGAACTAGCTTCAGGTTTTTTCCAAATAATTGTATTTTAACCAAGATCTGGGATCTAGTTCAGATCTAGTTCAGTCCCCTGTTTTTTCAGTTATATTTGTTTCAAGGTATGAAAAGAGAATGAGGGGTATAACTAAGTGGAAGAAGAGACTTTTTATATAAATTGGACAAAAGTCTGAAGGGGGGGAACAAAATAAACTCATAATCTCACAATCTCCTTTTGAAAAGCATATTTTAGCTAGAAATTGGATCGATCAGATTTATATGACGCTAGATAATTTCTTTTATATATATATAATAATAATGTTATTAAGATTTTTAGAAAGAACAATAAAAGAAAAAGGAGAAAAAAGTTCAAGAAAGCAAAAAAGTAAAAAAGCTCCCCCCTTTAAGAAAGCAACTTCTGACCCTCATCACAAGTATAAGCAGTTTCATAATCTCTTCACCTCCTCTTAATTAACAAATATGAAACTCTTCATCCCATAACCCATATCTTAAAAATAGGCAAATAAATAATTAACATCTTCTCCTTATCCAATTATCAGGTTATCACCTTTAAAGCCCTACATGGCATGGGACCAGGTTACCCGAGGGACCGCCTCTTCCCCATGACTTCAACCTGTCCCACCCGATCACACAGAGAGGGCATGCTTTGGCATGCCCCCTCAGTAAAAGAGCTCCGATTAGTGGGGTCCGGAAGACGGGCTTTCTCAGCTGTGGCCCCCGCCCTTTGGAATATTTTACCCCCAGAGGTGAGATTGGCCCCCTCATTTCTGGCCTTCCAGAAGGATTTGAAGACCTGGCTCTGCCGCTTGGCCTTGGGTGGGGAAGAAAGACATCAAGCATGGGGATGGCTAGCCCCTTAGAAGCCTTTCGTCTGCAGCTCTGGAAACCATCAGCCTCTTGGACTTTTTCTTTTCTTTTAGTAATGTTTTGCAGTTTTTATGTTTTAGGTAATTTTATATATATTTATTGTTTTATGGGTTATGTGAGCCACCCAGAGTCCCCCATCAGGAGGAGATGGGCAGAGATAAATTTAATAAATAAATAAATAAAAATAAATCTGCAAAAAGTCCAAACAGAGCTGGATCATTTCTGACCCATCTCCAACTTTTACTTTCTGGGGAAGGTTATTAAAAAGGTGATGGGCCTCCAGCGGATTGTTTGGACTTCTTTCAGTCAGGTTTCAGGCCTGGGCAAAGTATCCAAAAAACCATTGATCATGCTTGTGGTAGACTTATGGTAGGATTCGAATGTGGGTGATGCATCCATTTTGGCCCTCCTGGATCTCTCAGTGGCCTTCAATAACATCAATCATAATATCCTTCAGGACTGGCTCAATGATTGGGTGTCAAAGCATAGTTTTATGGTTGTCAGAAAACGACAGACACGGGTTCGGTTGTCCAGTAGACAGAAGTTTTTATTGGGCACGTTTGCAAAGGTGGGTCCCTCCCGCAGCAATGGAGGAACCCCGAAGCAAGGTCTGACAGGTTTTTATACCCCCTATCTGTCCTCCCCCTCCTACGAGGGCTTGGCTCACAATCTCACCTTTTTTACCGCCCCGGAGCGCCGCTAATTAACCGCAAAACCGCAGACATTCCACTTCCGAATCCAATCAGCGCCATACACATTGCAATCCCCACTTGACCCGACAGCCGCCCCCTGCCGTTTCTCTTCACTCTGGAGCGAACGTGCCTCTTGCCTGCAGTCTTTCCTCCCTCCTGCCGCCCCTCTCCACTCTGGTGCGAGTGTGCCTTCTGCCCATCCTCCCTCCTGCCACCCCCCCAAGGCTGCCCCATGGTGCACAGCGCTCTCCCCTAGCAAACATGGTTCGTTTGAGGCCCTCACTTCTCCCTGCCTTCTCACAATCCCCCCTTTTTCTTTTCACGCCTCTGTTGGGCCTCAAACCTGGCTAACAGGATTGCTCCCTCGTCCCGGACCCGGGGCTTCACACACTGGGACAGGTAATTCCCACAAGCAGGGAGACATTGCATTAAGCAACATACTAGGACCAGTAAGGCAATGAAACCAATGGCTAGTACAAAAAGTTGTTTTAACCAAGCAAAGTTAGGTAACCAACTAGTGAGCCACGACCAATTCCATCCCTCTGGATCCTCGGATATGCGAGAGGCTAAGGTCTTCAACTTGGCTAGTTTTGCTTCAACATAATTCTTATTGTTGGTTAGGTTAAAGCAACAAAGACCTTGAAAAGATTCACAGCCTTGTCCTGCCCTTAATAGGAGATAGTCTATAGCTATCCGATTTTGAATGACCGCCCTCCTGATCTCAGTGACTTCTTCAGTGAGGGCTGCAATGAGAGAGGATGTAAGGTTGACACTTTTAGCCAGGAGGCAGGCCACCTTCCTTAGGTCCAGGTAAGCCCTTCCACTTAGTGCAGGAACCCCTACTAAGGAGAGGGCCAGAGCCATGGCTTCTGTTTCAGACAAGAGTGTCACATCACTCTCACAATCAGATGGCAGCTCCCTTTTTCTTATTTATTTGGATGGGTGCGCTTGTATTGGAGGCAGGGCATATAGAGAGGTCAGGCGCCCTATGGCACAAGGGCCCCTGAACTATAGGCTGGAACATAGGTGTAAGCTTCATGTCCACATAACAAAAAGAAACCTTTAGGTAGGTATAGAGGGGTTGAGGCGTAAGGGATATTATAGATCCCTCCACAAGTGAAAGCAGGACCTTTTGAGGGCAGTGGGTGGGTACGGTTCTGAGTATTGTTGAAATATACACATTGAGTTGCATTGGTTATCCCCAAGAGATTTAGAGCTATTTGCCTTTGATTAGTCCAGGGTCTTGGAGTGGGAGAAGACCCAAAATGATAGAACATCCCCCCCCACGGGGGATCATCCCCAGTGATATCAATATTCGCTATCTGAGTAACATTCTTCAATGCTTCCAAACTGATGGGTATTCCAAAGAAACAGGTGGAGGTGACACCCTTCACAGTCAAGAGTTGCCCCACACAAAAAGTTGTGCTGTTCAAAGCTGTCTGTGCCAATTCTACAAAAAAATTGTTGTTAGAGCTGTGCTGTAGAGCATCTAAGCAGTGACATAATAGAATAACCTGGATGCAAGCCTTCATGTTGTTCATCTCCTCCCCTGCCTTAGTTCAGTTCCTTTTAAGTTTTACTTTGAGTCCGTCTCCTGGTTGGGCAGTCCACGGTCGGGGGTCGGGAGCTCGCTTAACCCGATGGTAGTGGGTCCAACCCCCCTGTCGGGTTCGAACCGCTGATTCAGTTGTCAGGAGAACTTGGTATGGTCCCTCCCAAGACGGCTTCAGTTTCTCATCCTTCCACGTCTTTATCAGGACCCAATCCCCTGGCTTGTGGGGGTGTTGGTCTTCCAGCAAGGGGGGCCGCTGAGCGAGGAGTCCCTGTTTTCTTAAAGATAAGAGAGATTGTGACAGTACCAGGAGATACTTTCTCAGGAAGGCATCCTTTAGCTCGGGGATAGGCTCTCCCATTGGAGCCAGGAAAGGTCTTCCCATCATCAGCTCGAATGGGAGACCCCCACATCCTTGCGAGGGGCTGTCCGCATTCGAAGCAGGGCAACCGGAAGTGTCTTTGTCCAAGGTAGCCCTGTTTCCAATCCCAGTTTGGTGAGATGTTGCTTCAATACCCCGTTAGCTCTTTCCACTTTCCCACTGGATTCAGGATGCCAAGGGGTGTGGAGTTCCCATCGAACCCCCAGGCTTTGCATGACCTCCTGCAGCACCTTGTGGGTGAAGTGGGTCCCCCTGTCAGAATCCAGACTCTCTACTATCCCATACCGGGGGACGATCTGTTCCAGGAGAACTTAACCATCTACCTGTGCAGTCGCCCTCCGGCTGGGCACCGCTTCCACCCAGCCAGTGAGGTGATCTTTGAGTACCAACAGGTACTTCAACCCAGCCACAGGAGGGAGTTCCGTAAAGTCCACCTGGACTCGCTGAAAGGGCCATATTGCCAAGGGCCTTCCTCCCCTCTCCCTTCTCCTCATGGCTTTGCGATTGGTTTTCTGACAAATCAGGCATTTCCAGCACACAGCCTGCGCCTCTGTCCACATCCCCAGGCTCCAGTACCACGGCTTTACAGTATCTATCAAAGCCTGCACCCCCCAGTGAGACCCTTCGTGCAGTTTCTCCAACATCCCCCTCATGTCAGCACGGCTCACTACTGGGGTCCCCTCAGTTGTAACCCAACGACCTGCTTCCTCCCTGCAACCTTCCCTTTCCAGCAGCACCTCATCCAACTTCCCCGGCGTCCAAGCCGGAGGTTCTTCTATCTGGGGGATTGCAATCATGATGGCAATGGGGACACCCTCCGCTGCCTCCTTTGCTACTCGATCAGCAAGTCGGTTCCCTCTTGCCTCCATCGAGTCCCCCTTCTGATGTCCCATTATATGCACCACTGCAATCCTGTCGGGTTCTTGAAGAGCTTCCATCATCCCCTCTATCAGTTGCCGAGCTTTCACCTCCTTCCCAGCAGTTGTGAGTAAACCCCGTTCCAACCAAATTTTCCCGAAAGTGTGCACTACTCCCCAGGCGTATCGCGAGTCTGTGTAGACGGTGAGGGACACTCCCTTTCCTAACTCTAGTGCCCGTTTCAAAGCGTGCACTTCACACAGCTGAGCCGACCAATCCCCTGGTAGTGCCCCCTTCTCTATTGTCTCTCCCTCCGCCGCCACTATCGCATATCCTGACTTCCTTTGTCCCTGCTCTACTCGACTAGACCCATCCACAAACCAGACCTCACCCTCCTCCAGCGGGACCTCCTGCAGGTCCTCCCGGGTCTTTGTTTGCAGCTGCAACAGGGTGGAGCACTCGTGCTCTGCCGGCTCCCATTCTTTCCACTCCCCCGCAAGAAACTCCGCTGGGTTCAAATTCCTGTCTGTTCCTACCACCACATCAGGACTTATCCGGAGAACTGTCTCATATTTCAACATCCTCCCTTCTGTCATCCAAGCAGCCGCCTGCTGACTAAGCACACTTAAGATCTGATGGGGTGAATGGACAATCACGGGGCTCCCAAAAGTGAGTTTTTTCCCTTCTGTCACTAGTACAGCAGCGGCAGCCACTGCCTGCACACAAGTCGGCCATCCCCTCACCACCGGTTCTAGGGCTTTGCTCAGGAAGGCCACTGGTTGATATTTCCCAGCCCATCTCTGAGTCAGCACTCCAATGGCAGTTCCCCCATGGGCTGTAACGTATAGGTGAAAGGGGGGGGGGCAAGTTCGGTAGAGCCGGGGCCGTCACCAGGCTCCTTCGTAATTCCCCCCACTTCTCTGTGTCCCTGTCTGTCCATTCTACCCTGTCAGATGATCCTTTCAACTTCTCATACAGAAACTGAGCCTTGCTCATGTACTCATCTATCCATAGCCTGCAATATCCTACTAGACCCAGAAACCGCCGCACCTCTGTTTTAGTATGAGGGGGCTTCAACTGCATTATCCCCTGTATGGGAGAAGGATCAATCAACTTCTCGCCCTTCCGGAGTACATGTCCTAAATACTTGACCTCCCTTTCCACAAATTGGACCTTCCCTTTTGACACCTTCAATCCTTCTTCAGCCAACCAGTTCAATAAAGCCACTGAGTCTTCTCTCACCTTTACTTCCTTCTCTCCAGACACCAACAAATCATCCACATACTGCAGCACCCGAGAACCCCCAGGGGCCCGGAACCCCTGGAGTTTCTCTTCCAATGCCTGTCCAAACAAGAGGGGCTCTCGGTGTACCTCTGGGGCAGCACCGTCCATCTCAGTTGTTGCTTCAGCCCGCGCCTCCCATCCCGGGACAGCGGGTATTGGGCTTGCCGCAAACCCGTCACCCCTGGTTTCAAGGGGATGCTAATTGGGGCTATGCGAAACCGCCCCGCCCCCTTCTCCTGCCCATACCTCAGGGTTCACAACCTCCACGTCCGCCTCCCGCAACAAACACATCCTTTCTGCCTGTTCCACATTCCACAACTCCACTCCTAGACTACCCATGAGATCCCTTCCCAGCAAGTTCACTCTCGCCTGTGGGATCAGTAACACATCTGCAGTTACCTCCTTCCCATTCCACTCCAGTCTCACTTCCTCCAGTTCGTCTGCCTTGACCAGAGAGCCTCCCACCCCCATCACCGATACCGATGCGCCCCGGGATTTCGCAATCCCTGGGATGTTCGAGAGGCTCTGGTGTCCACGAGGAACTGCCGTTCCTCGCCGGTGGGACCCACCGTGATGTTTACCAAGGGTTCCCCGTGGGTCCCGGTTGGGGAACCATGACCCCCCTAGTCGTACAGGGGGAAACTCCTCTCATGTTCTCCCGATGTTCAGCATTATTGGGATCCCAATTTGGGTCTGCCAGAGGGAATTTAGTATCTGCGGCCGGGGCATTTGGGACATTTGCATTCCTTCGCTCCCAAGCCCCGAGCGCAGCTCGCCGAATCTGGCCCCTCTCTTCTGGCGTATAGAGGTGGGCTAAAATGTAATTCAGTTCCCCCAGGAGTATTCCACCGGGCCGAGAAAAAGTTCCAATTGTTCGGCGGCGGTATGGGCGTTCTCTTGCATACGAGGGAGGGTCCTTTTTAATTCCCTCAACTCACTGGGTTTGATGGGAATCGTTACGTAACTGGTGACGGCCACCCCCTGTGCGTTCGTTCCGTTCGGGACTTCCCGGACGGGGAAGGCACTGGCCGACCTTAGAATAAAGGGCAAGTTCTGAATGTCTTGGTTCAGCTGGTCCAGCTCTTTCCGCAGCCCGGGATAGGCTGGGGGTGCCGGAGGGGGAGCGATAGGAAGAGGAGGAGGAGGAGGAGGTGGCGGCCCCCATTGAGGTCTAGTCAGCCAGAGGTCCTCCTCATCCTCCTGTTCTTTTTGGACAAAAATTTTGGCTAACTTGGGTCGAGGCCCCTCCCAATGAACATGGAACCAGACTTCCACATAGGGTTCCTGTGTTAACATTTTATGCTCCACAATGTAGTTTTTTAGTTGGGTCACCCAGTAATTACTGGGGATTCCAATGGTAGGGGAATTCGGGGTCCACTAGTGGATATTTTCGCCATTCTTTAGTGCACAAAGTTATCATGGTCGGTTTTTCCAGACCCCTGGTGAATGGACACAACCAGGGTGTCTCCCACTGTTGCAACAATTGTCCTAATGGAGAATCCGTGGGGATTCCCCCTACTGCGTTTTTCCCATTGGCCCCTGGCCTTACACTCTTACTCTGCGCCTTACCCATCCTTCCTGACTACGTTTCCCACCTTACAGAAGGTCCCGGACTCTTCTGTCCCCTTGCGGCGTCCAACGCCTCGTTACCACGCTAATCTCCCCGAGATTATGGGTAGGCTGTACTCACCAGACCTCCCGGAGGTCTCCTCGTCGGCCGACTTCCTCTTTACTTCTGTCTGACTGGCGATTGGAGTCCCGTCCTGGACCCGACTCCGGGGAAAACGGGAGACACCTCAACGGGGTGTTACGGCCGATTACTCACCGGTTCCCCACAGTCCGGTCCACGTCGAGGACTCCTGGCTGGCTCGCCAATTTTGTCAGAAAACGACAGACACGGGTTCGGTTGTCCAGTAGACAGAAGTTTTTATTGGGCACGTTTGCAAAGGTGGGTCCCTCCCGCAGCAATGGAGGAACCCCGAAGCAAGGTCTGACAGGTTTTTATACCCCCTATCTGTCCTCCCCCTCCTACGAGGGCTTGGCTCACAATCTCACCTTTTTTACCGCCCCGGAGCGCCGCTAATTAACCGCAAAACCGCAGACATTCCACTTCCGAATCCAATCAGCGCAATACACATTCCAATCCCCACTTGACCCGACAGCCGCCCCCTGCCGTTTCTCTCCACTCTGGTGCGATCGTGCCTCTTGCCTGCAGTCTTTCCTCCCTCCTGCCGCCCCTCTCCACTCTGGTGCGAGTGTGCCTTCTGCCCATCCTCCCTCCTGCCACCCCCCCAAGGCTGCCCCATGGTGCACAGCGCTCTCCCCTAGCAAACATGGTTCGTTTGAGGCCCTCACTTCTCCCTGCCTTCTCACATGGTGATTCTCCTTCTTGGATCTGTTTCCATCAGTTTTGATGGGTGGGAGAAGTCCAGCCTTTGGTCCCTATTTTGTGGGGTACATCAGAGCTCTATTCTCTCACTGCCCTGTTTAGCATCTATATGCGCCTTCCAAGAAGTTCATCCCTTGACCAGGGTGGGGTATCATCAGCTTGCTGAATATACAGTATCCATTTATACAACTCAACTCTGACCATCCAAGAGATGTCCCTAAAGTTCTGTCTTGGTGTTGGAGGCCATGGAGATCTGAACAGGGGGAAACAGCCTCAAGCTCAACAAGATTGAATGGCTATGGATTTGGGGGCCACCTGGCCAAATAATTTCCATATTTTGTTCTGGATGGGGTTGCAATACCCCAGGCAGACCAAGTGCACGATTTGGAGTACCACCGCTCCAGCTTAAAGAGCAGGTGGCAGCTGTGGCTCCGAGGGCCTTTCGACAAATCCATCGTGTATGCCAGTTGTGCCCATTCCTGCATCAGGAGGCCTTACTCATAGTCATTCATGCCTCAGTCATTTCTCATCTCAATTACTGCAATCCACTCTACATGGTGCTGCCATGAAAACCACATGGAAACTGCTGGTGGTCCAGAATGCATAAGCATGAGTAGCTATGGGGTGCCCTCAGTATGCCCATGTAACACCACTACTCCATGAGCTGCACTGGGTACCAGCACTGGTTACCAGTATGCTTCCAGGAGTGGTTCAAGGTGCTGGTTGGGATCTACAATGCCCTTCGTGGTTCAGGACCTGGTTATTTGTGGGATTCCCTGTCTCCAATTACTTCTCCTTGTGCAAGATGATCTGACAGAGAAGACGTAGTCCAGGTCCCATCACTTAAGCAGGACCTATGAGACGTGCCTTCTATGTCACCACATCTACCCTCTAGAACAGCATTCCTCCCAAGATCTGGATGATCCCAACCCTGCCTGCCTTTTGGAAGGCTCTTAAAACCTGGCTTTTCCTCCAGGCACTGGGTCAGGAGGTTTTCTGCCCATCTTGACTATTTTTTACTGCTTTAGCTGGATGAAGTTGCCTCATGTTTTAGTAGGTAGGTAGGTAGGTAGGTAGGTAGGTGTGTGTGTGTAATTACTGTTGTTGTGTGTTGCTTTTATCTTTATATGCTGCCCTGAGTTTCATGTTGATTGGGTGGTTATATAGATAAACCTTTTAACTCTGCATTAACTATAAAGTTGAGAGGTTTGTTTAATTAAACTTGCTCCTTCTCTGGCTGCTTTTGAGTTTCTACTTTTTATTAATTGATTCTACAAGTCGAAACTCAAAATCTGTCAGAGAAGGAGCCATTTTAATTAAGAAACCTTTCAACTCTACAGCTGAAGAAGACAGATTGGTCTCTAACGGATCCTAGTCCAATGCTTTCGCTTGTAGACTGTGCAGGGATTTCGGACCAAAGGAGCTTCCATCCGTATTCCTTGGATTGCCTGCAATCCCAAGAGTAGGTCTGGCTGGTTTAAGGTGATGCAGGCAGGTGTTATATCCAGGCTCCTACATGCTCTGAAGGATTGTCCTGTCCTTCAATCCTAAATCTTAAATACTGCCGTTGGAGCCCAAACTAGCAGGAGCAGTCTGCTCCCCCAAGCAGGAAGCACCATACCTTCAAAGAGGATCCAAGCTGGCTAACTTAGACAGTTCTTCAAACCCACCTCCCTGCATTCCTGTGGTTGTAATAGGAAGCACTGTTGATTTAATAGCAGCGATTACCTGCAGGAACTAATCTGATGTTTTCATTAAACAAATTTTTCATACAGGTTCATTTGAGATTAGCTCACTGAAGGCAACAGGGCAGCTGGAGATCACTTTTTGCTTTCTCATTGAAGTGTGATTTATTGGGACTGGTTCAAAGGTGTTGCAGCTGACTGCTGGTGAGATAAAACCCAATATTTATATATTTTAAAAAATAATAAATGGAATTTACTTTACTTTTGTTCTGAAATGTTCTTTATGTTCATCCAGCAACCTTCTAAAGTCTACGGGGAGGAAAAAGGCCACTCAGGAGGAACAGAGTATCAAAAAAGAAGAGAGAAAACAGAAATACAGAAAAGGTTAGCAATTGGCAGTCCTGAATCTGACTCACTTAAAGGTACAAGCAAAATCTCCCTTGAGTTGAACTGGACTCCTGGTCACTTTAGAGCAGTGTTTCTCCACCTTGGCAACTTTAAGATGCGTGGACTTCAACTCCCAGAATTCCCCAGGCAGCATGTTTCCCCAGGCAGCTTTTTGTTTCAGGTTTTTTCCTACTCTTGTGTGTTCTTTTTCTTTGTTTTTTCTTTACTGTTTTTATTTTTATTTACTTGTTTGTTAAAAAAAGCAAGAAAGGTCCTATCGGGTTAGCATTTGGATGGGAGACAGAAAGAAAACCAGGTTTGACTGTGAAGTTAAAAAAAGAAAGAAAAAGAAAGAAGGAAAAGCCCATAGCGAACAACTTTTGTATGGTTGCCAAGAAAACTATATGAATGTGTCTCTAAAGCAGTGTTTCTCCACCTTGGCAACTTTAAGATGCGTGGACTTCAACTCCCAGAATTCCCCAGGCAGCATGTTTCCCCAGGCAGCTTTTTGTTTCAGGTTTTTTCCTACTCTTGTGTGTTCTTTTTCTTTGTTTTTTCTTTACTGTTTTTATTTTTATTTACTTGTTTGTTAAAAAAAGCAAGAAAGGTCCTATCGGGTTAGCATTTGGATGGGAGACAGAAAGAAAACCAGGTTTGACTGTGAAGTTAAAAAAAGAAAGAAAAAGAAAGAAGGAAAAGCCCATAGCGAACAACTTTTGTATGGTTGCCAAGAAAACTATATGAATGTGTCTCTAAAGCAGTGTTTCTCCACCTTGGCAACTTTAAGATGCGTGGACTTCAACTCCCAGAATTCCCCAGGCAGCATGTTTCCCCAGGCAGCTTTTTGTTTCAGGTTTTTCCTACTCTTGTGTGTTCTTTTTCTTTGTTTTTCTTTACTGTTTTTATTTTTATTTACTTGTTTGTTAAAAAAAGCAAGAAAGGTCCTATCGGGTTAGCATTTGGATGGGAGACAGAAAGAAAACCAGGTTTGACTGTGAAGTTAAAAAAAGAAAGAAAAAGAAAGAAGGAAAAGCCCATAGCGAACAACTTTTGTATGGTTGCCAAGAAAACTATATGAATGTGTCTCTAAAGCAGTATTTCTCCACCTTGGCAACTTTAAGATGCGTGGACTTCAACTCCCAGAATTCCCCAGGCAGCATGTTTCCCCAGGCAGCTTTTTGTTTCAGGTTTTTCCTACTCTTGTGTGTTCTTTTTCTTTGTTTTTCTTTACTGTTTTTATTTTTATTTACTTGTTTGTTAAAAAAAGCAAGAAAGGTCCTATCGGGTTAGCATTTGGATGGGAGACAGAAAGAAAACCAGGTTTGACTGTGAAGTTAAAAAAAGAAAGAAAAAGAAAGAAGGAAAAGCCCATAGCGAACAACTTTTGTATGGTTGCCAAGAAAACTATATGAATGTGTCTCTAAAGCAGTGTTTCTCCACCTTGGCAACTTTAAGATGCGTGGACTTCAACTCCCAGAATTCCCAGGCAGCATGTTTCCCCAGGCAGCTTTTTGTTTCAGGTTTTTTCCTACTCTTGTGTGTTCTTTTTCTTTGTTTTTCTTTACTGTTTTTATTTTTATTTACTTGTTTGTTAAAAAAAGCAAGAAAGGTCCTATCGGGTTAGCATTTGGATGGGAGACAGAAAGAAAACCAGGTTTGACTGTGAAGTTAAAAAAAGAAAGAAAAGAAAGAAGGAAAAGCCCATAGCGAACAACTTTTGTATGGTTGCCAAGAAAACTATATGAATGTGTCTCTAAAGCAGTGTTTCTCCACCTTGGCAACTTTAAGATGCGTGGACTTCAACTCCAGAATTCCCCAGGCAGCATGTTTCCCCAGGCAGCTTTTTGTTTCAGGTTTTCCTACTCTTGTGTGTTCTTTTTCTTTGTTTTTCTTTACTGTTTTTATTTTTATTTACTTGTTTGTTAAAAAAAGCAAGAAAGGTCCTATCGGGTTAGCATTTGGATGGGAGACAGAAAGAAAACCAGGTTTGACTGTGAAGTTAAAAAAAGAAAGAAAAAGAAAGAAGGAAAAGCCCATAGCGAACAACTTTTGTATGGTTGCCAAGAAAACTATATGAATGTGTCTCTAAAGCAGTGTTTCTCCACCTTGGCAACTTTAAGATGCGTGGACTTCAACTCCCAGAATTCCCCAGGCAGCATGTTTCCCCAGGCAGCTTTTTGTTTCAGGTTTTTTCCTACTCTTGTGTGTTCTTTTTCTTTGTTTTTTCTTTACTGTTTTTATTTTTATTTACTTGTTTGTTAAAAAAAGCAAGAAAGGTCCTATCGGGTTAGCATTTGGATGGGAGACAGAAAGAAAACCAGGTTTGACTGTGAAGTTAAAAAAAGAAAGAAAAAGAAAGAAGGAAAAGCCCATAGCGAACAACTTTTGTAAAGAAGGCTTTTCCTTCTTTCTTTTTCTTTCTTTTTTTAACTTCACAGTCAAACCTGGTTTTCTTTCTGTCTCCCATCCAAATGCTAACCCGATAGGACCTTTCTTGCTTTTTTTAACAAACAAGTAAATAAAAATAAAAACAGTAAAGAAAAAACAAAGAAAAAGAACACACAAGAGTAGGAAAAAACCTGAAACAAAAAGCTGCCTGGGGAAACATGCTGCCTGGGGAATTCTGGGAGTTGAAGTCCACGCATCTTAAAGTTGCCAAGGTGGAGAAACACTGCTTTAGAGACACATTCATATAGTTTTCTTGGCAACCATACAAAAGTTGTTCGCTATGGGCTTTTCCTTCTTTCTTTTTCTTTCTTTTTTTAACTTCACAGTCAAACCTGGTTTTCTTTCTGTCTCCCATCCAAATGCTAACCCGATAGGACCTTTCTTGCTTTTTTAACAAACAAGTAAATAAAAATAAAAACAGTAAAGAAAAACAAAGAAAAAGAACACACAAGAGTAGGAAAAAACCTGAAACAAAAAGCTGCCTGGGGAAACATGCTGCCTGGGGAATTCTGGGAGTTGAAGTCCACGCATCTTAAAGTTGCCAAGGTGGAGAAACACTGCTTTAGAGACACATTCATATAGTTTTCTTGGCAACCATACAAAAGTTGTTCGCTATGGGCTTTTCCTTCTTTCTTTTTCTTTCTTTTTTAACTTCACAGTCAAACCTGGTTTTCTTTCTGTCTCCCATCCAAATGCTAACCCGATAGGACCTTTCTTGCTTTTTTTAACAAACAAGTAAATAAAAATAAAAACAGTAAAGAAAACAAAGAAAAAGAACACACAAGAGTAGGAAAAAACCTGAAACAAAAAGCTGCCTGGGGAAACATGCTGCCTGGGGAATTCTGGGAGTTGAAGTCCACGCATCTTAAAGTTGCCAAGGTGGAGAAACACTGCTTTAGAGACACATTCATATAGTTTTCTTGGCAACCATACAAAAGTTGTTCGCTATGGGCTTTTCCTTCTTTCTTTTTCTTTCTTTTTTTAACTTCACAGTCAAACCTGGTTTTCTTTCTGTCTCCCATCCAAATGCTAACCCGATAGGACCTTTCTTGCTTTTTTTAACAAACAAGTAAATAAAAATAAAAACAGTAAAGAAAAACAAAGAAAAAGAACACACAAGAGTAGGAAAAAACCTGAAACAAAAAGCTGCCTGGGGAAACATGCTGCCTGGGGAATTCTGGGAGTTGAAGTCCACGCATCTTAAAGTTGCCAAGGTGGAGAAACACTGCTTTAGAGACACATTCATATAGTTTTCTTGGCAACCATACAAAAGTTGTTCGCTATGGGCTTTTCCTTCTTTCTTTTTCTTTCTTTTTTTAACTTCACAGTCAAACCTGGTTTTCTTTCTGTCTCCCATCCAAATGCTAACCCGATAGGACCTTTCTTGCTATTTAAAACAAACAAGTAAATAAAAATAAAAACAGTAAAGAAAAACAAAGAAAAGAACACACAAGAGTAGGAAAAAACCTGAAACAAAAAGCTGCCTGGGGAAACATGCTGCCTGGGGAATTCTGGGAGTTGAAGTCCACGCATCTTAAAGTTGCCAAGGTGGAGAAACACTGCTTTAGAGACACATTCATATAGTTTTCTTGGCAACCATACAAAAGTTGTTCGCTATGGGCTTTTCCTTCTTTCTTTTTCTTTCTTTTTTAACTTCACAGTCAAACCTGGTTTTCTTTCTGTCTCCCATCCAAATGCTAACCCGATAGGACCTTTCTTGCTTTTTTTAACAAACAAGTAAATAAAAATAAAAACAGTAAAGAAAAAACAAAGAAAAAGAACACACAAGAGTAGGAAAAAACCTGAAACAAAAAGCTGCCTGGGGAAACATGCTGCCTGGGGAATTCTGGGAGTTGAAGTCCACGCATCTTAAAGTTGCCAAGGTGGAGAAATACTGCTTTAGAGACACATTCATATAGTTTTCTTGGCAACCATACAAAAGTTGTTCGCTATGGGCTTTTCCTTCTTTCTTTTTCTTTCTTTTTTTAACTTCACAGTCAAACCTGGTTTTCTTTCTGTCTCCCATCCAAATGCTAACCCGATAGGACCTTTCTTGCTTTTTTTAACAAACAAGTAAATAAAAATAAAAACAGTAAAGAAAAAACAAAGAAAAAGAACACACAAGAGTAGGAAAAAACCTGAAACAAAAAGCTGCCTGGGGAAACATGCTGCCTGGGGAATTCTGGGAGTTGAAGTCCACGCATCTTAAAGTTGCCAAGGTGGAGAAACACTGCTTTAGAGACACATTCATATAGTTTTCTTGGCAACCATACAAAAGTTGTTCGCTATGGGCTTTTCCTTCTTTCTTTTTCTTTCTTTTTAACTTCACAGTCAAACCTGGTTTTCTTTCTGTCTCCCATCCAAATGCTAACCCGATAGGACCTTTCTTGCTTTTTTTAACAAACAAGTAAATAAAAATAAAAACAGTAAAGAAAAACAAAGAAAAAGAACACACAAGAGTAGGAAAAAACCTGAAACAAAAAGCTGCCTGGGGAAACATGCTGCCTGGGGAATTCTGGGAGTTGAAGTCCACGCATCTTAAAGTTGCCAAGGTGGAGAAACACTGCTTTAGAGACACATTCATATAGTTTTCTTGGCAACCATACAAAAGTTGTTCGCTATGGGCTTTTCCTTCTTTCTTTTTCTTTCTTTTTTTAACTTCACAGTCAAACCTGGTTTTCTTTCTGTCTCCCATCCAAATGCTAACCCGATAGGACCTTTCTTGCTTTTTTTAACAAACAAGTAAATAAAAATAAAAACAGTAAAGAAAAAACAAAGAAAAAGAACACACAAGAGTAGGAAAAAACCTGAAACAAAAAGTAACAAAAACATACAAAGAGAGAGAGAGAGAGAGAGATAAAGAGAGAGAGAGAGAGAGAGAGATCAATAAATTAAGGCCATAGTTCATTACAGTCATCCTACAGTTGATCTACCTGCCTTGGGCAGGGGGTTGGACTAGAAGACCTCTTAAGATCCCTTCCAATTCTATGATTCTATCATTCTGCAAACCGCTGAATAGTTGGAGCCATATCTTTGTGTTTCTGATGCTGAACAGTAAGTCTTTTGATTGTGAGTTCATTTTCTTTGTCCAGAAGTCAACTCCCATGGGATTGACACAGAATATAAACATCCGAAAATATTAAATCTCAAGGTTGAGTTAATACATGGAATTACTTCACCCTTCTTTGCTCTCTTTAGGTCAGCCTAAGTTGCCCAGATCAACTCTAGCTCAAGCGCTCTTCCCTAAATTCAAAGATTTTTCTGTACAGCATGCTTGGCTCTCACTACGTATTTAACCATTTGTTCAAAAAGGCATTATTATTGATTCAGCCTCATATCCAACCTTTTGCCCACCTAATCTGAGACGTTACAATAGACCAGAATTTTATTTACTCTGCTAGTTATCACATTTTTATCATTCCTCCTACCTGGTCATGCTTGCTATAAAAGAGAAACACATACCAGATTCCCCACATCTGCCATGCCTTTTTAATTTGCCTATTCCTATTGCTATTGACTCCCCCTCCATTTGCATTTAAATGCATTGATTTTACACATTTTTTAAAACTCTGAAATGTTTTTACGATTATTGTAAACCACTGTGGTTTCTTGGTAGTAGTAATGGTATTCTGTACTGAGAAACAGCGTAGAAGAATTTTAAATAAATGAATAAATAGACTCAACATGATTACAACAACGGGTATGTATAAATGCATGGATGCTGGCAAAGCAATTATTATGAGTCTGCACACAGCGTTATCAGCAATTTGGGCCACCAGAATTCACCCCATAGCTGGTTTGGGCTTTTCTGTTCTCCTCTCTGCCCAGAATCAGCTGTTGCAAAATGAATTTTCCCTGTGAAACTGTAACCTCACGGTGCATGAAGTGGAGGACTCAACCCTTCTGTTCAGAAGCCCTGTGAATCCACCTACCTTGCCCCTTGCCCCAGTAGAGTATCTTGGTAGTTATTGCTCCCACCGCCTATCTTCCTGTGAGATACCTTTACCTGGTGTTCACCCCAGCACATGAGATATATAGGGTCCGCCCAGCCTGTGTGCCTTCCTGCAAAATGAAAAGAAAATGTGATTAACAATGAAATAAATTCTACTGCACCACTTCCTGGCTCTGAAGCATTAAGGCGTATGACTAGGGAAGATAGCCTAAATAAGGAAAGCCGTGTCTCCTTTGGAAGACAGGTCAACCTCACGAGGTATAAATAGAATCAACCTTGAGAAGAGAAGAGAAGAGAAGAGAAGAGAAGAGAAGAGAAGAGAAGAGAAGAGAAGAGAAGAGAAGAGAAGAGAAGAGAAGAGAAGAGAAGAGAAGAGAAGAGGGGAGGGGAGGGGAGGGGAGGGGAGGGGAGGGGAGGGGGGGAGGGGAGAAAATTTCTTTTCTTTTTTTTATAATATGTTATTGAAATTTTAAAGATACATATTTAAAAGTGAGAAATAGAAAAGAAAATTTGAAATACAAAATATAAAGAAAAGGGAAAGAAAAAGTGAAGTAAAAGAAAAAGAAAAAAGATATGAAAAATAGATAACTTCCAATCTATCTCTGGTCTTAGAAATAATAAGGCTATCATAAGTGCTAGTTTTTAATACATTAAATAAGAATAATTCTTTGTCTAATATATCCCATTACATTTATAATCTAATCTTCAAATCCCCATGGAAGCTTCAGCCCACCTGCATTTTCAAATAGTCCATCAATGGTTTCCATTCTTTAAGGTAATAATTGTCTGAGTTTTCTTTTAATAAGCAAGTCAATTTGTCATTTTCTGCCATGTCCATCAGTTTTAACAACCATTCTTGCATTGTTGGTCGTGTCTGAGTTTTCCATTTCTTTATAACTAAAATGTTTTTTTTCCCCCTTATTCTTTCAAAGAGAGCCATTTTTCCTAAAACAGATTTCCCTTTCTCTCAGTTCTTCCGAGACTCCCCCCCCCCCAACCCCCAATCCTTGAGGATTTGAGTCAGTTAATTTTGGAGACTGCCCTGTTTCTCTGCTCAGCCTCGGCTCCCAACTTCTGCTTTTGCTTTTAAAATACAAAGTTTTTCTCTCTAGCAAAAAGGGCAGAGCAAGATTTGAGCTCCTGGATTCTATGGTAAAACACGGTGTCAAGTCTACAATGTCCAAATCCCAATCCAGAAGAATTCTCATGAAACCAGGCCTGGTTCAGATAAAAACTCCTCTATTGGATGGTACATGCAGCATTGCTAAAACTAAAGCCCGCGTAACTTTCCCTCTACTTTTACCCCCTCTCTCCCCCTTCTTCTTTGGCGCCAGATTTCTTTCTCACCAAGTCGTGGCCTTGTCTTCTTTCATTCCCCCCCACCCCTTGTTACAAATGGCAGAATCAAAGCGAGCAAACCCAGCATTTATTATCCCCAATAAATCAGTCCTCTTTTGGCTATTCCTTCGATTGCTGCAGGTTCTGACACACGGGCAATTCCATCAAACGCTGTACTGAAATGTTATGTGATTCCTCACCTGTGGAAGGCATCACGTATGTTCTCTTGGATTGGCAACTGTACGTCTCCACCAGGGCGCAGCACTTAGAGTCCCAAATTGACAGTCGGCGCATTGGGACCTCGTCAACATTCATCTTCCTTCCTTCAAGGTACCAATACATGGAGACTCAGAAAGGTTGTTGGGTGTATAGCTAAATCAATCCAGGTGAGCACTTCCTACCCAGATCAGACTGGGGTCAATTGCCAAGGTGATGATCTTACTTGAATATTTTACTGAACCCTTTTCGTTCATCCTGACATGTTGCATCAATTTTAGTCTAATTTACCATGCAGATGCTGCATTATGACCTGATGTGGTGGTTTGACTCATCCATAAGCAATAAACGTTGGTACGTAAGTACAGGCTCTAGCAGGAAGGGGGGACTTGGGCAATCTGATTTTGCATATGACCCTAGGAACTGTCCTTCCTGCAGATTTTAGGTCTGAGGGGAGGGAATATGGACTGAAACTCAGGTACGTCTGCTGTTGTGTAGGTCTAGGTTATGTAAGTTGCTTGCCCGTTCACTCTCTGCTTGCCTGGCAATGCAGGACAACAGCCGTTGTGCTCCAGTGGCTGATGAGAGCTGGTCGCATCCTTGCCAGTCCACGCCTCTGGAGAATAGGTTTACCCACAAGTCTTTTCCACCCTACTGGTGCCTGATCCATGGTTTTGTTTTTAAATGTAAACTACCCCCTGCATTTCATTATTTTCTATCTGTTTTCTCATTTTCTACTGCACCGAGTATTATCTCAGAATATTCAGAACATGCTAGTGTGTTCAAAAACTGGCCACAGTGTCAAAATTTGGGAAGATCATGGTGTTAACCCCCTGCTGAGGACCAACTGGAACTGGTTAACAATTGAGCAGGTTGAGGAAGGTGGAGTGTAAAGGAAAAGAGAGCTGGCCTTGGGCATGGGGAAGGAACGAGCAAGATGTTAAGCGGGGGACTTGGAGACGAGACTGCACAGTCCAGGAATAGAAGGAAGTGTGAAAAAGAAACTCACAGTAATTCCTTCCTGATTTTGTTTAGTATAAGAAGGGGCAGAAAGAAACTGGGACAAGCTTTCAGGAGGTTGTTCTTCTACCTTACTACAATGAAGGGCATTCCTGGAATCCTTGCCATGTCTGTTTCTTGACCCGACCTATCTCAAAGAGCTGGCATCCACCTTGAAAGCCTCTCAGAGTTTCTCTCTGCCTGTAAGAGAGAGTATCTAACATAGTTCTTTCTTGGAATCATCTGAACATTTCTGTAGTCTTTGTCACTGGCAGAGCCCCTTGTCCCTTAGGCTGTACCCCAGGACCCTGTCCCGCACTCCCCATTTCGTCTTTCGGCAGCTGGCACTCCTGTTCACTGCATTCAGCCTCTCTCTTTCCCTGGGAGGAGATCTAGCACCCCTGTAAGCCAGTGCAGAAAGGAAGCCCCTGGAGGAACCAGTGCTCATCTGAGCCCATTCTCCTCTCCTTAATGAGCCTATTCATAGCGCCATTTATGCCTATGTCCTCTGCTCATTAAAGCCAGGCTTGCAAGGGGTTTTATTTTTAGATGTTCATTTCTCGTTTTTGCTCATCTGGATTCTGTACACCTGCTCTTCTCTTGGCCTCTCTCCCTGCTCTGTTGCCAAGACCTGTACCTAGAATTGTGATCAGAGTCATCCTGGGCAGACCTCTGCCACCCCACCTGGCTCCTCCCTTCCAGTGTAGGTCACATTCTCCTGGTCCACCTGAGCCTGAATGATGCCTGTTCCTGCAGGATGTGCCCCACAGGTGAGTGGAAGGATGATGACCAAAAGTGGGCTTTGGAGCCAAGCTGAACCAGCAGGAGCCACAGCAGGAGGGAGGAAGCCCCTGGAACAAAGAAAGTTGTTTAAAAGATATCAGCCAACGTGAAGAACCAATTGCCAGCTGGGCTGGGTCCATCAGAGATGCTACTTTAGATATTAATGTCAGGGCCAATATTTTTAGGAGAAGAAGATGCTCATAAGGACATCAAGGGCTTCTGAGGACAGGGGGAGGGATAAAAAAGACAAGATTGTGGCAATGCAGTAGAAGCCCTGTTCCTTTGTTTGGACTGGGGACAGAGCCACAGCAGATTGACTCCAAAATGAAAAGGGGGAGGAGGAGGGGGTCCTGCAGGCACAGCTCTGGTGAAGGGAAAAGATGCAAGATTATCTTTCACATTTGGCATTGGTCCACATGGCCATCCCAGTTGGGCACTCTCTCATGGGAATAGCAACCTCCTGCAAAACATTAATTCATGTGCGCCTGGCCAAACTGAAAAACTTTGGTTCCCCATGAGTTTCGGTTCTTTCCAGCAGCCAAAGCAGAAATGGTCACGGGGGCACACAGCCCCACAGTCAGATAGAGGGGGCAGTCTTGCAGCAGCCCCACTGGAATCCAGCAGGCCATTGACCCTCTGAGGACCCCTCTGTGTGACTTAGAATGCTCATGGAGCGGGTTTTGTTCTTGGAAGGAAAACCCTACTTTCCTGCCAGATCCCTTTGATCCAGTTTCTACCCTGAGATGAAGGGGCCATTGGGAGGACTCACCTTCAACCAATACTTGGCAGACCCTGGACCTGGGTGAAGGGTTGTATGTAACTGAACCCACAACAGGGAATAGGAAGAACAGCGAGAGGTGGCCTGAGGTCCAAGGAATCCATTACCAGGGAAGGAAAGGAAGGGCCATAACTGGCTAAAAAGCACCTGTTTGGTCTGGAAAAGGTCCTAGGTTGGATCCACTACATCCCCAGATATGGCTGAAAAACTGAAAAGATGCTGTCAATTGGTGATGCCAATGCCAATAGTCTAGTCTGATTGGACCTGAGGCAGCTTCCTCTATCCCGGTGGATGTCAAGGTAGGTGCTTCTTAGAGGCTCCTGTTCATCATCTACTCTTGAGTCCCATAAACAGGGGGGAAATAGCAAAGCATCACTTGACATCTAGCTTACCTGCCTGGTTCTCCTCTAATTATCCCACATTGATTGGAGTTCAGTGACAATAACCAGCTGCTATCTGGATGCCGTCCAAGGTGCCAGCAGAAGGCTCAGCAGTGGACCAGGAGCTCTGGAAGGGCTCCAAAGACTTCACGGGAGCTTTGTCTAGAGCTGGAAGTCTGGCAACAAGCCTTTCGTTTGGCAACAGCTATGCCCTGCAAATAGGGGTTGTTGAAGACGCTTTTCCCCCCAGTGTCCTCTTTACTTGCTAGAAAGGGGAGCAGCTTCTCACAAGTAATGGAGAAAGCTTCAGCTGTTGGATTTCTGCAGGGCAGGCTACCATTAAACACCCAGGAGTGGAGTCAGTTTCAAAAGAGGACAATGTTGTCTTGCTTCCTGCTGCAATTTGGAGCAAAAGACAGGGGGAAATCATCTGGACAGCAGGAGAGGAGTCACAGCCATGTTGAGCATGAAAAATCAGGTGTGGGATTGAAAACTGGAAATTGATCCTTTCCATCCTGGGAGATAGAAAGCACACTTCACCACTGACTGGGTCACATTGATGGCCGTGGCTCCCTGCCCTCCCAGGAATCTTCTGCAATTTACAGAGGAGGAATAATATTTAGAAGGCTGCTTATCAATCACGAGGACATGTGGCACGAAGAACCACGTGTGTCAAAGGCCAGCAAAGGCCCCCAAGCAGCATAAGTGCCAAGTGAACCTCTCATTCTGTAAACAACTTTGAGGTAGGGGAATTCATTTAATTATTGCTTTTCCCCACATTGTTTTTCTGCTCTAGCTGTTCTTGTTACTTACTGGATGTTGAGGCTTTAAGCACTGCAAACCCACTGGGGCTGTTCCTTTATTTTGGGCTGGGAAAAAATAACAAGGCAGCAGAGAAGGTGAATCAGCAAAATTTGCTGGCCCAAAGAGATTAAGAACAAGGATGCACCTTAACTGTAGCACGGAGCTCCAAAGCCTCTGCAACAGTCTTCTCCCACCCCGTGACTTCCAGATCTTGCCCGTCTCCCCCCAGCTTAGCTAACGGGGGCCGTGACCCAGTACCACAGGAGGGTGTCTTAGGTGGACAGCAGTCACATACCTCCGACGGATGTTGATGGATCCAGAAGTAAGAAGCTGTGACCAAGTTAGTGACTGGCTTAAGCATGTTTAGTGAACTCAGACACTGCATTGTAAGTGACTCAGATGGTCTGGATTTGCACTGTGCACTACGAACAAAAACAAGATTAAAAGTCATTAAGCTTAGCTTGATGTGCGCAGGAAGCCGCAAAATCATTAACCGGCCAACTGCGGCTGATGCAGTCCACCCAAGTGAATCAGCAGGACCCGGGGGGGGGGGTGTTTCCAGGGATGCATTTTGCTCCAAGGGGGAAATCATCCCGTGGGGATGGCAGGGGGGCTGTCTAGCAACTTTCCAGTCCGTTTCCAGCTACCCTCGCCAGTGTTTCTTGGCTGGGCAGGGAGATTATTCTGATCACATCCACAGAGGCCGAGAGATTTATTGACTGCTCTCTTCTCCATCACAATCCAGCAGGATTTTTTTCCAAGCTTCACAGTGCAAAACTGGCAAGGAAAAAGACAGGAGAGGAAAAAGAGAATAAGAGGGGAAGACAACCTCAGTTGTGTGATAATTAAGTGTTTCAATTTGGCCAGGGCACAGCATGGCGGAAGAGGGCATTGGAGGCCAGGAAGCAGGAATGAATGGTTGGTTGGTAGGTTTTCTTTTTCAAAAAAAACTTTTGGTGGGGATTTTTGTCAGTGCAAAGCAGGCTGAAGACAAGCTATGATGCATGTAAAAGGGGGCTTTGACTACACAATCACAGGGGCCATCTTGACTTTTTTGACCCCTGGACACCCCTAGAGTGAACCCTCCTTGCCATATGAACCATATTATGGGATATCCAGCCTGTTTTCTGCAGCCTCTTAGCAGCAGCATGATCAAAACATTCATCCTTTTGCTAGACTTCAGTATGTATTTTACTCCAATTCCAAACACACACACTCCATACATTTTTCCTGTTTTATGTATGGACAAAAAGGTAAAGTTATACCTTACTTTTTAAAATATTCTTTAAAAAATTAAAATGAAAGGCACCCACCCAAACTTAGCCCTTCCCTCCCCAATCTGATGCTCTCTAGAGGTATTGGACTTCAGCTTCCATAATTCCCAGCCAGCATTGCCTTCAAGTCCAGATTGGGGAAGGCTGATTCAGCCCATTAAAGTCTATCTAACTCCTAAATAGAGACTCCTAATTAGAAATGGTGTTTCCCCACTGGCTTCTCGCATCCTTCCAACTGGCGATGCAGGAATTGAATCTGAGACTTCTGCATAACAAGCTGGTCTCCTGTCAATTTACTGTGGCCTTTGGTGCTTATCTGGCCTTCTCAAGTGGGAAGAGCTGCAACTCAGGGCAGCCGTGTCTGGCCCATAATGGCAGGAAGACTCGGGGGGGTTAAGAGTGTGATGGAGACAGGAGGGGAGGTCATCCTGTAGACCAGATGTGTGAACTTCATCTCCCAGCATGCTGGCTGGGGAATTCTGGGAGCTGAAGTGCACACATTTTAAAGTTGCTGAGGTTGAGAAACACTGCTGTAGACGATGGTGTGACCTCTGGCCTGAGATCAGGCACATCATTGTCCCTAGCAGATGATGACATCATTCACTCTGCACTCTTGAGGGCAGCTCCAGGCGCCTCCAGCCATGGCTGGCTCAGCAGAAGGCAACAGGTTCTGCATACAAAAGACCCAGCAGGTTTTCTGGCTTCAGACAACAGAGCAGAAAAGAGAACTAGAAGACCCCGCTCCAGACATGAGGGATCAACAGCTGGGTTCAGGAGAACCCAGAGGCTCCTTGCCTCCTAACAATGATGGGCAAAGGAGATGTTCTGGGAGCCCAGCCCTATGAGCTCCTCTGGGGTGCATGGTACAAAGGAATATGGAGTTGACCTTGGGGAAGGTATGAAAGAGCTGGTTGAGGGGGACTTAGAGAGGTGATTACACAGTCCAAAGACTGAAGGAAAGATGAGAAAAGAACTCCAAATAACCCTGAGCAGCAGAGTACTATATCCATGGGGGAAATCAAGGCAACCATATTCTAAGAAAAAGACAAAGACTAATGAGTTATGTTAGAGTGAGTCCTGGTGGCTGTGTGGAAGAACGTGAAGATAACCTTGAAGAAGCCGTTAAGGAAGGAAGCCATTAAAGAAGGAAAACATGGCAACTCAGGGAAAGGAGAAGGCATGAAAAAGAAACTTAGAACAACCCCACTTTGATTCTGTTTGCTCTAAGAGGAGGCAGAGGAAGTCTTTCAAGATTCTGTTGTTATACCCTACAACAACCTACAACAACCAAGTAGCATTCCTGGAATCCCTGTGGTGTCTGCTTTTTGACCTGGCCTACGTTAAAGGGTTGACAGATGAGGAGATCATGCCTCACATGCTCAGAGGCAATTCCTCTTTCATTACTACTACAGCCTCTCCTGGCAGCTGGCCATTGTGATCCAGGTCCATGCAACGTGTTGCCGCACGGATGAGTTACTCTTGCAGGGAAATTCCAGCCGGTGCAGGTGGGGCTGAGCCTCTGTTGCAGGGAGAAGGCTCCCTTGCTATAAAGCCGGCATCTCCAGGAGGGCTACAAGAAGTCCTTTCTGAACCCCCTGGAGATGAGGATCAAGCAAGTGATGAGGAGACGCCCAGACGTTTGCTGCTTTGCAACCGAAAGCAAGGCTCTTCAGCCCTTTCTTCAAGAATTCTACAAATTCTCCAAATGCTGCTTTCTGTTCTGGACCAGGAAACCCTGGCTGAGTCACCTTAATGTGCCACTGCCGGCCGTTCACCAGGGCTTTGCTGCCCCCCGCTGGTTTGAACAGGAAGCAAGATGTGGTTTTCCAACCCAGGTGGCTATTGGAAATCGTAACGTTGGCTTCTGCAGCTGTTTCTTGCATTGGGCTAAGTGATTTCTGGTTCTTCCTCCAAGATGTGGGAAACTTTGGGAACTCAGACTGCCAAGTGGCATGTTGTTGAATGAACCCAGCATGTAAGGAACAAGGAGTAGCTCTTTTGCACAAACCTGGATGGGATCTAAATCAGTATCCTAGAGTAGGAAAGATATTTGTGGCCAAGTCCAGCCTTGCTCAGGGCAGGAATCCAAATTAACGCATCCACATTTACATAAAAAATATATAAAAACCAGGCAGAGCTTCAATCGCACCGCCATGGCCACCATCTTGACTTTTTTGACCACACCCTGCCAGCCCCCCTGACTCACTTCCTACCTTTCTGTAACTCAGGTTCGTTATTCTGTGTCCTTTGCTCTGGAGCAAGAGAGAAACGGTCTTGATCTTCTATGTGACATCCTTCCAGGTGTTGAAGAGAGCCAGCACATTCCCCTCAGTCATCTTTTCTCAAGGCCACGCGTCCGTCACTCTCTTTTGACAGGGCTCTGCCTCAGAGTCACGTTAATGTGTTTTCCTCCAGGCCTTAAGTCAGCAGAAAAGGATGCCAGCATAATTGTGCTGACCTGATGGCCAAGCTCTAATTAGGAGCAGGGCTTATTTATTCACTAAGTTTAAAAGCATTGATACAGAAAAATAATAAAAATAAAACATGGTTAAGTAAAATAAATTGTGCCAGGAACCAAACACCCACCTCCGTACAGTTCCAGCAGGTTCATATATGGTGCTGGGTGAGTACCTGGGAGAAGAACCAGGTTTTCAGGGCCTTCTAACAAAGTGGGTTGGCACCAGCCGAATTTTGCTGGAGGGAGGCACCTCCATAGGGTGGATGCTGCGGCAGAGAAGACATGCTTACTGGATCCCACTGTTTAATAGATGGGTCCCAGACCTTACCTGCCTTCTCAAATCTTATAGGATAGGCAGAGATCATCTGAAATGGATTGTCCCAAAAACATGCAGGCTGGTGACCACCAGCATCATGAATTGCACCTGGAAGCCTGGTAACAAGTGTTGTTCACTCAGTAGCAATACCAAGGTGCACTCATGACTACTTGCGCCGACACATTCTGGACCTGCAGTTGCTTCCAAGGGGTCTTCAAGGGCAGTCCCAGGTAAAGTGCATTGCAGTCATCCAAATGAATAGTCATTGGGGTGTGAATGACTATGAGTAGGGCCTCCCAGTCCAGGAAGAGGCTCAACTGGCACCCAAGATGGATTTGTGAAAAGGCCCTCCTAGCCACAGCTGCTCCCTGCAGTTCCAGAGGAGTTGAGAGCCTAAGACAGTGTTGTCCAAACTTGGCCACTTTAAGATGAGTGGACTTCAACTCCCAGAATTCCCCAGCCAGCATGGCTGCCTGGGGAATTCTGGGAGTTGAAGTCCACGCATCTTAAAGTGGCCAAGTTTGGACAACACTGGCCTAAGAGCTCCCCCAAGTTGCAAACAAGTTCTGTATGGGGTAGCACAACCCAAACTAATGATGGAGTTGGGTGGCCTCAAAATCCATAGGCACTCAGTCTGCTGGGGCACAGCCTAAGTCTGTCTGTCCTCATTCACACTCCTATGGCCTCCAGACACTGAGGCAGAACCTTGGCAGCAGCATCTGGTCAGCCCAGGACTGAACTATACAGCAGGTATCATCAGCATACTGATGAATCCCATCCAATGATCTTGCCCAGAAGCTTCCTGTAGATCAGTGTTTCTCAACCTGGGCAACTTTAAGATGTGTGGACTTCAACTCCCAGAATTCCCCAGCCAGCATTAACACAATCTTTATTGTTGTGCTTGTTCTGCTTTTTGTCTGGACTACCTTGCAGGGCTGACATCACCAGCCAGCAGGAAAAAACAGCACCCATTGCTCTCTGTAACAGGGTGGGGTAGGCTTGGGCAAGGGTGAATGGGTGTTGGGATGGAGGAAGTGGTCACCCTTCAAGTTGTTCAAATGATACATCAGTGGTGTGGAAGTGCTCAGTGCCAGTAATTTGTCACTCAGGCTGTCTCTGGCCAACCAGTCTTTGGGGATCCTGGCAAACCTGTGTCCACAAATAAGCCAGGTTAGTAGAGTGAAGGAAGAGCACAAGATAAAGCAGACAGGAGCTTGAACAGTGCATTGAGAAAGCTCCTTCCTGCTTCATCTCAGACCTGTCCTCCATTCCACTGACCTTTCAGTCAGGATATCTTTTGAAATAGGTTTACTGGTCCTCCAGGAGACCAGGAGACTCATGTTCAGAAATAGTCAAATGACCGGTTGCAGGCAGGGTGTGTGTGCAGCTTGCCCCTGGGTCTAGAAAGGAAACTGGCAAAATCTGTCAATTTCACCCCAGTTCCCAAATATCCCAAGTCAGTAGATGCTGCAAGGGAAGGAGACTGAGGGCAGATAATGACTGGCCGACCCAGAAGTATTCCACAGACTGGGTCAAATGGCATTGCCCCCCACCCAAAGTAATAAATCAATAGAAAGCACAGCCATGCAAAGAATGGCTGTCATGTTGGCAGAAGCAATGGAAACCTGTAATGCTCTTATGTGGGACAGAATGAGCAACACACTTGCTGTCAGGATCCAGTTTTCTTTCTTGGTTTAAACTGGCCTTCCAGGAACATAGTGCTTGCCCTGTTTCTTAAACACAGGTCTACCTCTTTCTCATAAGGCCACTAAACATAAGACCACATAGTGGTCTTTCATAACAGCATGAAAAACAGCTCGATTGTTCTTCCAGAAGAACACTGGACCATGTAGAGAAGGAGTCTACTTTCTGAAGCACTGGTCAAGCATTAAGTGGGCAGAAGCCAGTGCAGAGTCCATGGGGTCCTGCAGCCCAGCCAAAATGCCCATGGAGGGTAGCGCACAGAGACCAGAGAGGAGTGAACATGGTCGCAGCATCCAAAGGTGGCCAATGTTGTCAATAAGGCATTGTAGAACGTTTGCGTGGCAGGAGAAGAGGAGAAACCATACTTTAAAACCAGGATAGCTAAAGACAAACGGTGGTCTGGGGCATGGGAGAAAGCGTGCATCATAAGGACATAACCTCTAAAAACGATTAGCCAAGTGTCCTTGTGGTATGATTAATGGGATGTGAGGATGAGTCCTTAGTGTCTTCTCCCTGAGGGAAGAGTTGGTTTCCCGCCCATCCAGTTATCCTGAAAGGCACTCACAGAATTCACCATCTGTCTTTCCGTTACCTGCTCAGACTCTGAAGAGTTGGGGAAAGCCATCTCGGGGCCTTGGGAGTCTCTCACAAACTTTGATGGCATCAGTATGAGTCGAATAAGAGAGGCGTGCTTCAAATTGTACCCCTGATTAGGAGTTGCCCCTCTCCAATAGAGTTAATCTGCAGCATTTTTCCCTTTATGGTAGCTGCCAGCTGTATTAGCATAATTAATTATATTAGGGGGCTAGTGGATTAGCCAATTATGAAAGTGCCGATGTTCTGATTTTCCTTTAATTAATTTGTTTTGTTTACAATGCAGCAACATCTGTCAAGGTCCCACTGGACTGTAGCTGGAATAAGACAGAACACATCTCTTGGGAACCGAGAACTCTTCCGGAAGATGAAATGTCTTTTAAAGCAATATTTTATTTCTAGGATGTTGTTTAAATACAGATTTTCAGCAACCAGTGGCTCTAGGATGAACAAGACTCCCTCTGTCCTCTCATCTAAGACCTTTTCTCTCTTAATAAACATTAGCCATGTTTTGGCCAAAATGTTTTAAAACACTGTGGGTGAAATCCATTGATGGGGTTGAGAAGTGCTTTGGTGGCTTTAAAAAAATGACCTATTTCAAAATCACTTTGGTTCAGCCACCAAAACTGAAGATCTGATTATCAACTTTTTGAAAACAAACTGGAGATAGTTTGAAACAGAGATCAAGGTCCATTTTTATAGTTGGTTAAATCAGCTTTATCGCTTTTGCTATTGTTTCAACAACTTGCCCACTCTGTCTAAAGGACATAAGACGTCTTGATGAAAAACAATGAAATATGATGCCTTATCAAAACCACATTGAATTCATGATTTCTCTGCCTCTGGTCTACATTTTAATGATAGTCATTAAAGCAATTAATGCTGGCATAAGATAAAGCTTTTTTGAAAATTAGCTCCTGTTTAAGTCACGTAGACTGAGCAGGTTTGTGAAATAATATTAAAACCTGGAAAACTTCATTTATCAAAAAGGAAGGTGGGTGTACTTAGACAGGACTCCTAGTGAATCTCCTTCCAAAAAACATTTGACTCTCCAGGGATGTGCCAAGAAAAAGAGAGTTATCTCCAGACAAAATTAATGGCTTTGAAGGCATTCTGCATATGTTGAGAATATGTGTCCTAAAGTCAATTTATTGAGCATCCAGGTAGTTCTGGGTTCTGTCTGGAAAACATGAGTGGCCAAGAGATTAAGCAAATTTGTAACCTGAGCCAGGCCACCCATACAATCAGCCCAAGTGATGTCACAACCCATGCTTGGTCGTCATGGTTAGGAACAGACGCCAATATTCGAGGCACTGTTATTTTCACTAATTCCAAGCAGAAGAACATCTCTTAGTGGTGAAGGTTGAATGGAAGCATGAGAAGTCTGCAGGGGACCCGAGGGACATTCACACATCATGGCCACCTCATCACTCAATAAATGCAAGAACTCTGCATTTCACCCAGGAGAATTTCTCCTAAATTCTCTCCTCCTTTGAAAGGATATTGAAAGCAAATTCTTTTTTATCAAGTTGAATGTTGTTTACAGGGAAGGCCAAGGAGCGAAAAGCTCCTTCCCCCCCCATCACCCCCACCCCTGTGTAGTCTTTCCCACAACGACTGCTCCTGTGGGTAGTCTCACCACCAAGTATCTTTTTCAAAAGGTGTCTGGCAAAAGCAGAGAGTGGCTTTTGTGCATTAGAGGTAATTTGGCTTTTTCAGAAAGTTTTGGGTACTAACAGAAGCTGTTGGTTTTTGGTTGTGTTGATAATTGCTGTGGTTGTTTATTTTTCTGCTGCTCTGCTGGGTTTTTTTTTTTCCCCCTCCTTTGTGATCTTTCTTTTGTTCTTTCTTTGAACTACAACTGCTGTGATTTAAAAAAAAAATTGTTCCTTACTTTAGCTGCTTTAGATTGATTGTAACAAGGATGGTTAGGTGCACATGTTTAAAATGTGGACAGATAAAACAGGGTGGAGGGAACTTGTCAGTGCAACCACCACTCATTATGCTTTACACAGGACTGCATTGGACAAAAGAGTCAGTTCGGTGTTGTGGTTAAAGGCATCAGGCTAGAAACTGGGAGACCCTGATTTCTAATCCTTCCTTAGCATTTCATGCTAAGGAAGGACTAGAAATCAGGGTCTCCCAGCTGGCTGGGTGATTTTGGGCCAGTTGTGCTATCTGAGCTCAACCCAACTCACCAGCTTGTTGTCCTGGAGAAAGTAGGATGTGGAAGCATTACGTATGCCACTTTGAATTGTACAAAATAAAGGTGGAATATACATCTAATTATAAATAAATAATATTAGACAAGAATGGAACAGAACTGATTGACAATTAATTAGAGGAGAAAGAACTTGAGAAAAACTGTGCTTGATCACACCAAGGCTTCTTCCAATCCACCATCTTGTTTCCACAATGTCCTGACCAGATGCCACTTGGAAGGTCACCAACAGAACCTGACTAGTACAATGGCATTCACACACACTTGTGTTCCTCAGCAATTAGCAGGGGAATACATAATGCTCTCTGGGCCCCCAGGCAAACCTTTCAGAAGGAATCTCCTATCCCAGCATCAATAACCAAAGTGCTAATGGCTAATTCAAGGGAGCCAATTGTTGGAGTGCCTGTAGCTCTCACACACAAACCACTAGGGAGGAATGGCGGCAGCAGCAACTCAAGACACTCGTTCAAAGACAGAGCGGTGCCATCAGGCTATGCCAATATTCAGGCTAGCTTCTAAATCTGGTCTGCTAAACCATGGATGGCCACAAGAGGGCAGCAAAATGTGTGAATTTCACCTCGTTGCTGCCATCTAGTGGTCACCATAGTCATTACACCCTGAGGCTGCCTATGCACTTGCCCATAACCCACCACACCTGTTGCTCTCCCCACCCATCATGCTACCCTAGGCAAATGCCTCGGTTCCCCTTCAGCTCTGCAGCCAACCACGACCAGGTTTGGTCTTCCCAAAGATTAATGACCTGCCATGTCCCCAGGCCCCAGGCAGTTGCCATGCCTGCCTTGACAATATTTATGCGATGAGAAATATTGTCTTCTGATTTGGGAAGTCATATATGGGTTAGGGTTAGGGTTAGGGTCAGGGTCAGGGTCAGGGTCAGGGTCAGGGTCAGGGTACGGGCTGCAAAAGTCCCAGTGACCAACAGATGGCTGCAAAGGGGGATAACATGCGGTTCTTCTTGCTGCCACCTAGTGGTGGTCTGGATCCGCTACCCTAGGCCCACAGCAAACAATAATGCTAGACAGTGTCATGTTTTTTTGAATCTAGGCATAACTGTGGTCTCCCACATCACATGGGCCTGACATCAGAAGTTACTTGGCCTACAGAAAATAAACTAAAATAGAAGCTTGGGCTTGAAAACTAGTACTCAAGCCAGCATTATTTTTAAAGCCCAATTATCTCCCTCCATCAAAGGATCTAGTACAGATATTCTAATGACAAGTCACTGTTGTCATTAGAATATTGTTGGACAGTTGGGGTTACCTTTTAGTCATCGGAGTTAAAAGGCCCTCTGTCTGTCTTTCATCTCGTTCTCTTTGTTTCTTTAAATATATACCCAACCACATTTTTGAAAAAGATCATTTATCATAAATGATAAAAACTCCTATTCAAGGAGATGCATGGAATAATTATCACTTAGATAAATTAAATCCAAACAATAATAACCAATAGAAGGACATCCAGGCCATTTAAGAAGCAATTTTGCTCACCTTCTGAAATGAATGAAAATGCTTTCTGGGTTGGAATTAGCTCACCATTCCTTCCTAGGATATAATTCCAAAGTCTAGGCTCAGGCAGATTCCCAGCAAACTAATGTTGGCATAGGAGAACTTAAAGTGGGCTTTCCTAAAGATGGCTATGTATGGGGGAATTACTTGGAGTTACCTTGAAATAAATCATTGACAGACAGGACAGAGGCAGGTGTGATGTAGGGACTTGAGAACATGCCCTATCAGGAGAGGGTGAAGGAACTTGGGATGTTCAGTCAGGAGAAAAGAAGACTGAGGAGAGAGAGAACATCAGATACATAAAAAGATGCCATAGGGAAGATAGACAGGAACTATCTTCCATGGCCACAGAAACGTGGACCAGAAATAACAAGTACTGTGTAAGTTGCAGCTGCCTACAGTAGATTTCATTTAAATATAAGGAAAAACTTGCTGATGTGTAAACAGTCTCTCTACAGAGATTGTGGGTCCTCCATCTCTGGAGCTTTTAAGTAGAGGCTGGACAGTCAACTCTCGTGGATGCTTTCATTGGTTTTCCTCTACATGTAGAGCAGTGAACTAGGGCAATGTTTCTCAACCTTGGCAAAGTTATGTGTAATGGTATGTGGGAATGACCTTGGGAGACAGGGAGAAGAGACGTAGCCAAGGGAATGGTCAGATAAAAGGCAACTTAACCCACAGGAGGAACATAAATGGGGCAAGTGGCTCAGAAGAAACCTTCCCTAAGTTTCTTGGGCTGTAAAGAGGACAGGGGCAGAAATGTACTTTCACACTTGCAAGATTGATGCCAGCCTTGTGAGGTAGACCAGACAGGAAGCATGGCCAGGTGAGCTAATTCTACTTTATTGTAGGTTACATTAACAGAATCTTGTAAGTCTGAAAGTACATTTCTCCCTTGCCCCCTTCTCCTTTACAGCTCAAGAAACTAGGGAGAGTCCCTTCTGAGCCACTTGCCCTACCCACATTCCTGCCGTGGGCTAAGTTGCCTTTTATCTGACGGTCCCTTGGCTGTGTCTCCTCTCCCTGTCTCCTAAGATCATTCCCATATATCATTATATGTTGGACTTCAAGTCCCACAACTCCCCAGCCAGTGGGGAATTGTGGGAAGAAGAAGTCAAGTCCAGAGTAAACCTCTGGAAGAAGCCATCTAGAGAAGTTAGGTGGGATGTCCTTCTCATTGTATAAATAATGTCCAATCTTCTTCACTGAAGATTCTTCACAATCTTCACTGAAGATGTTACCTAGCCAGGTATTGAAACGTTTGCAAGAAAAGAACCAAGCTCAGAGAACCCCAAGGACTCCACACTTCTCTTTCATTTCCACCAACTCTTAGGAGGAGTTGGAGTGGAAGATGTAAGCCATGGTTTCAAGGGAATTCTGAAGTGGAAGTATGTAAACAAAAGGAAGTTCGGTTTGGACAAAATGGGCTTGTGTTGATCTGAAGATGTTACACTAATGGCATGTAAACTGTTTTGAATAGAACTGCAAAAATGGTCTGTCTAGACTCAGCATTATCCTGGATGACCAGGTAGAAACAGCATCCAGAGGAGTAAGAGTCTTCTGTCTGTGGCCATAAAAATATTAAAGAGGCTTGAGGCAACTTATGTTTCCTTTAAGCCATGTTATATTCCTGGAGACTATATGGGAGACACATCTATATGGTTTTCTTGGTGACATTAGAGAAGTACTCTGTCGTTGCCTTCTTCCAGATGTTCTTGCTTTTGTTTTATTTCCCCAGTCTACTTTTCACATCTGGCTTTTCTGATGGACTCCCATTCAAGTACTAGCCAGGTCCAATCAGCTTTAGTTAGGTCTTCCAGGTCAGCCAAGATTGGCTAATTGCTGCCACCTAAGCAGTCCAACTTAAAGACCAACATCTTTATTATGTCACAAAGCAATTGGGAATTTGGGCTCAACTACAGCTGGAGAGCCCCTGTTTTGAAAAGGCTGGTCTCGCCTGGCAGGTTTCTACATGAACCTCTGAATTGCTGATAGTGTTCTTAATCCCGCTGGGTTTTTTAAAATTTTATTTCTTTATTTATTGATTTCATATATTTAGGTATTGCATTTATATCCTGCCACCATCAATTTGACTCTCGGCGGCTTACATAAGAGATAACAATTTAAAACATCCACAGTAGGCATAAAAAGTATAAAATCAAATCTCAGTGACAATAAAAAGTAACAACTCAAGACAAAATAAAAGATGACCCAACTGATTAGAATGCTCTCTGAAACAGCTCCATCTTCAGCTCCTTCCTGAATACCATCAGGGAAGGGGTGAGCCCCCATTGCAACCAAGAGGCAGCTCACCCTGGTTTCCGTTCCCTTTACTTCTCTAAAGTAGGGTACTCGGAGTAGAATGTTTTCTTCATTTCCCTGGGCTTAAAACATATTTTTGTAACTGTTGCCACACAGGTTCTCCAAGGTCACATCTGTGGCTCTTCACAGAAAGGTCAGGTCCATTCTGTTGGAATTGTGCTCTGATTTGATATTGCTAATGCTTTGCTTTTACTGAATCGTTGGCAGATCACATCAATGCAGAGAGAGGTGGGGTATGAATTAAAGGATCATGCTGATTATGTGTGGGATTTGGTCCTGAGCCATCTCCAGTAAGGAGGGCTTTGAACCTTCCATGTCTCCAAAATCACCTCCTGTCATTCATATTGAAAGCCTGCTGGGTAGCAAGATGATCAAGAGCACCAGAATTCTGTGTCTCTTTGGCTGGAGACCAGGGAAGACCTTATCTATAAGTCCTCTAAGATACCAAATATAAACCTTGAGAGCCACTGTGATGCTGACACCCAGCTTACCTGTTGGGTCTTGCTTGACTGGACTAGCCAGGAATAAAAATTCCCCTCTCACCCCTATGGGTGGTACGTGTCTTCCTCAATCTCCGGTCCTCTACCAGAGGCCTGGGAGTTTGAGGGTTCTGCGCAGGATCTGAGCTGTTCCTAGCACTGCACTCTTCTGCACAGAGAGCTCTGAGGTTGCTCCTGGGATCTGTTGGAGCCACTCTCCCAGCTTAGGAGTCATGGTCCCGAGTGCTCCTACCACCACTGGGACCACTTTGGCCTTTACTTTCCACATCCTATTTCCTCCTTCAGGCCCTGGTACTTCTCCAGCTTCTCATGGACCTTCTTCCTGATATTGCTGTCACTTGGCACTGCTACATCTAACACTACCGCTGTCTCCTGGTCTTTGTCTACTAAGTATACTTTGTATACTATATATATATGTGGCTGTTGTGGATTAAATTGCACTTACTACACAAGCTAGAGCAGTGTTTTTCAAACTTGGCAACTTTAAGATGTGTGGACTTCAATTCCCAGAATTCCCCAGCCAGCCATGCTAGAGCATTCATGGCATGAAGATATGAGAGATTGTGAGGCTGGGAAAGGAATGGAAGAAAGAGTAGAGCTAATAATCAAGACATAGATGGCAAATTCATTGGCAACTTATAAATGGCAACTCAGCCCGGGTGGGAAAAACCAGGG
This sequence comes from Python bivittatus, assembly GCF_059951505.1. Taxonomy (NCBI): domain Eukaryota; kingdom Metazoa; phylum Chordata; class Lepidosauria; order Squamata; family Pythonidae; genus Python; species Python bivittatus. The sequence continues at coordinate 2,382,926 of NW_028277032.1, forward strand.
AAGAAGCATTTCAGATTGTTAACTCTACCTTAATGAACTCATTATCAGTGAGGGTTGGTAATTCCTCTTGCAGTTTCCAGGAGTCTGTGTTTCCCCTAAGACTAGCATGAAAGAAACCTGCCTGAAGTCTGTGTAACTCTTGCCCGGCTGCCTGACAGAGGATTTAGAATGTCTTCTCTTTCACTGGATTCAGAAATAGGAAGACAGACTTTCTAGATGACATTCAAGCTCTTTCTGGCCTGGTTGATTATACCACAGTATCTGACCCAATGGAACCATGAAAGATAGATTGTAAAGTTGTCTATAGTTATTGCTGTAAATAAGTCATGTTAGGAAACTGTTCTTGGCAATGTTTTAGTTCTACAGTCAAGGGCAGCTTGTGAGTCAGCTCCTCACACATCCCATTGTCCTCTAGCAAAAGACCCAGGAGGCACTGCCAAACCATACATAAATGTTTTCGTTGTGCTCTTCAAAATATTGATGAGATTTGGGGAACTTATGCAATCAGACTGATTCTGGTAGAAGTATGTGCTTAAGTGTGCTAGGTCATTCCTGGCATTCTTAGAACATGAGTGAAACCAATGGGTCTCAGATGCTGCTAAATTGCAACTCCTAGTTGACCCACTCAACGTGGCCACTGGAGTTTGCAATTCAGCTACAACTGGAAGACATCTCTGTCTTAGAAGAAAATCCCAAACCACATATCCTGATGCCAGTAATTCAACACAGCCAAGCAAATCTGTGTTTACTCTGGACCCAAAGGGGCTATGATAAGTTATTGGAGTTCACCATACTTTTGGTCTGCTCTGTAGGATTCAAACTCCTTGAGAGTTCACCCCAAAATAAGAACATTAAAATTGTACCCTTCCTTCAGGGAATTTTGATCGGCTCTTTCAAGCACTGGTAAAGCTCATATCTTGCATGAAACACATGGTCAGGAAAGAAAGGAGGCACTGCTCAGTTGGGGCGGAAGGTGGGGGGAATGAGGACATTAAATGCAAATAAAATTACAGATTGCTGTAATAATAAGCCATTTTCTCTTCTTCTCTTTTTTTCCTTCTTTATGGTTAAAAAAATGTAATCCCCATTTCATTGTTCCACATGCTGTATGTTAAAAATAATTCCATTAAGTGGCTTGCTCTTGCAATTAAGGATAACTATCAATCTTGAAAAGGATTATAAGTCTGCCTTTTTGTTACCGTATAAATAAAGCCGTATGCTGTAAAATACACAGTCATTAAAAAAAGTTTTGCAGTGTTATTTAACTGCTATTTCCAGCAAATCAAAGGCATTATAGTGAGAAATTTCTAGTTGAAATAGGTGTCATGATATCAAAGCAGCTCGGTTAATGGCATTGGTGGGAGACAAATAGGTGAGACAACAGTTATCAGATACCCCTTCTACATTTAAAAGTGCTCATGATTAATTACTTTGGAATGGAACACTTTCCTTGAAGACACCTTCTGCTTTGGTTTCATGAAAGCATGCTACAATCAGCTAACTCACTCTCCTGCTCTGGAAGAGCAGGGGCCATGTGAACCTAGATCTTTGTACTAGGTCCGACGCCAAAATTTTTCACTCCAGTTCCATCCATGACGGCATTCAAACAGTGAAAATCGTGAGGATCCTGCCATTAGCTATGTAAAACATCCCATCTCTGGAGACAAAATGCTTTACACATACTTAACAGCCACCATTTATCTGCAGTGCATGAACTTCTAGCTCTGGATTGACAAGGGTAGGCAATGCTGGGATAGGCGAACACCTTGTCCACAATATAAGCTATATCCTCAGGTCAGCCAAGAATAAGGACTTGAGTGCCCTGGATCCTCTGAAAGGGATTCTTCAAAGAGGATCAAGCCATCCCCGCCAAACCCTGTGAACCAGATGTAGCTGGCCCTGGTGTAAGACTTGGACATTCCTTGCTAATAGAGGACCCTTTGCTCATGATTCAGGTCTAGACTCATCAGCAGAGCCATCACTCTGTGCCATTGGATCAAATACTGGAATACGAAATTCTAAAGTGCTCAGTTATATGGGTGAGTATATTGGAAATAAAGGTCTACCCAAAACAAATTCAATACACCTAAATAGATCACACCACCAGATCAGGACTGGTGAGTGCTACTTTTGTTTAACAGTGGCTTCAGGTATGAAAACTCAGTTTGCAAACAGCTGATTGCTGAAAGAAATGTTTGCCATTTATGAGCTTGGGTAATCAGCCGTCCTCCTGCCTTGAAACTTCACTGCCTGAAAGCGTTCCTGATGGACCACTTTACTGCCTGGACCCTGTCTTCATCTTTTGGATTCACAACCAAGAATTGAGTTTTTATTCTCCAGTTTATCACTGGCTGTGAGATACACTGTTTGGAATTAACTTCAGACCACAGAACTACATTTTGCCTGATCCAGGACAACATATTGTAGGACCTGATCTCATGGAATATTCCTTCTACTCTCCAGAGAGAGAGAAATCACTGTTGCTCTCCACCTATCCATCCATCCATCCATCCATCCACCCATTTATCTAATCAACTTTTAGCCACCTCAATCACTGTAGCAAAGCTAGATGATGTACCACAATATAATAAAACAATTAAAAACTACAAAAGAAAAATATTCCAATCATAAGAATAAAAATATTAGCAACCCAAGCCAACGGAAACCACAACACAAATTAAGCAACATACAGACTAGGCATCACAAGGAGGGGGGACAAATCACTTTGCCCCCAAAAAAGCCAGGTCCTAAAGGACAACAGATGTGGGGTCACGCAAACTCTCAGGGAAATACTAATCCAGAGGGCAGGGGCAGCCACAGCCTGTCACCAAGAGCACATAAGATGGCATTGCTTCAACCATTGGACCTGGAGCATGCCAGCCCTGCCAGATCTTACTTGGATGGGCAGAAACAATCAGAGAAAGATAGATACTTGGGGATCTACTCTAAGCCATGAAGGGCTTCATAGAAGACAACCAGGACCTTGAATTGCACCCAGAAGACAACCAATAACCAGCACAGGTCATGACATAGAAGTGCCACATGTGTAAAATGAAGTGTGTCTTTAACCACTTGTGCCACTGCGTTCTGGACCATCTGTAGCTTCCAAGTGGTCTTCAAGGGCAGCCCCTTGTACAGCACATTGGAGTAACCTAAACCACAGGTAACTAAGGTAAGAGTGACTGTGGAAAAAGCCTCCCAATCCAGGAAAGAGCATAACTGGTGCACCAGATGAATCTGTGCAAAGGCCTTTCTGGCCACAGCTGCCATTTCTCTGAGCAAGAGCTGAGTCTCCAGAAGCACCCCCAAATTGTTCACAAGTTCTGCCTGGAAAAGTACAACCTCCACTGAGAACTAAAATCAGACAATCCCTGGAAAGAGAAAATCCTTGAATCCACAGCCACTCAGTCTTGCCAGGGTCGAGACTGAGCCTGCTTCTCCTTACCAGACCCTGATAACCTCAGAATAGGGCTTCAACAGCATTGCCTGTTGGGTCTAAGGTCAGCATATACAGCTGGGTGTCATCTGCATGTTGATGGAATCTGGTGCATGCCATCAGATGATCTCACCCAATGGCTTCATGTAGATGTTAAATACAAGTGGGGAGAGTGTGAACGGCTTCAGCCTTAATCTCTCCCCTCTTACCAATACCAACTGGAATTGACTCCAGAAAAGGAAGAGAATCCTTGTAAAATAGCGCCCCCCCCCAGCTTGGAGATGGTCTATCATCAATAGTATCAAAGGTTGCTGAGAGATCAATCACCCAGTTGACTCTAGGACCAATACAGTTATAGGACCCTTATCCTAGTCCTGCCAGAGGTCATCTGCAAGCGTGATGAATGCTGTTTCAGTACTATACCTAGGGCTGAAAACCTACTGAAAAGAACCAGATAATCCAGTTCCTCTAGGACCTGTGGAATTGCAGCCCCACCACCTTCTCCATCATGTTCCTCCAAAAAGGGCAGTTGGAGACCAGCCAAAAATTATCCAAGATTCTTGGGTTAAGAGATGGCTTCTTGAGGAGGGTCATAGCACCACCTCCTTCAAGGCAGATGGACCACCTGTCACTCAAGGATGAATTTACCACACCTGAATACAGATGCAAGTCATTCCCGGGTGGCCTTGACCAACCAGGAGGGGCAAGGATGTAACATACAGTTCGTGGCACTAAAAACTCTGGGAGTCTTGTCCAATTCCTTGAGATTCACAGCTCATACTCTTCCCAGATACAACAGACTAAGACCATTCCTCAGCCAGCTCAGATGGACCTCTGCCAGCCAGAGTCCAACTCAGACTCAAGAACTTTTATCCATCAGATGCTTAAAATATTCCTCACAGCAAATATAATTCGGCTTGTGTCTTAGTGTGTCTTGGTCAGAGAGGAAGGTCTAAGAAAGTAGCTTGGGTTTTTTTGCAAGAATATAGGTGTAATATCTATCAAAAATCTTTAGTTCAAAGACTTTTGGAAGAGTTAAGTCCAAAGCACAGATCCTCTTGTAGGGCTACCAAATCTGGCCTGAAAATCCAGATGGCAACAGAGAGTTTTCTGTACCTCAGTGCTATCATCTAATAGTAATCTTGGTCTTTGCATCCAGATCTGGCAAATTTACTTCTGGCCTATCTGTTGGTACACAAATCTTACAAGCCTTCTACACTGTCATGCTCTAGGAGAGATGTACATTTACTGTATTTTTCAGGATAGCCTTTGAGTGTGCACCAGAGATAGTTCTCCAGAACATAGATGGGGTCAGGACAAAAAACTGAATTTAAATTCCTGTAATTCACATTTGAAGTAATTCAGTACTGTCAATACCATGATTACTTCACACATCTGAAAATAAATTGATCCTCAAAGAATTCTTGTGAGACACCTGAGTTGGAAAAACACTCCTAGAGCATTTTGTTGAGGAGAGGCCGAGATAGCCGGTGACACTGTCCACCAAAAGAAACATGCTGGCTGGCATTCTCTATTAAACTACACCATCTGGTGGTCAGAGTAAGAAGATGCTGCCTTAACATCTGCCCAAAAGGTGCCTCATTTGGGCACAGAAAACAACTGGAAGAGAAAGATTCTCTAGAGACTCTCCCTCCCTTTCCCACCACCTCCACAGCTTCCGTTTCTGTTGGTGAGGACACCTGACAGGGCCAGGAGCAACAGTTGGTGGAAAGGAACTTGTTTTGCTGATAGAATCTCATAGCAGCAGCAGATGGTTGAAGACACTTTCTGGTGGAGTCCCCCAAAGTGCCTGCGCAGTATTGTATCTGCTCACCTTCTCTGCTTTCCTTCCTGTTAAGGATGTCCTGTAGTAGATCTTTTCCCATGATGGAAACAGAAAAGACCATGAAAAGAATTCTGAAAAAAGGTCTGTTTTGCAGAAAGAGAAAGGAGCTAGAAGAAAGATTCTTAGACAAGTAAGGTGACGAGAAAAAGAGGGAGGCCTGCAGAAGCCGGTCTATAGCTTGGTCCTGGGTGAAAAGGAGGAAAGCAATGGGTGGCTTGCATGACTGCTGCCCATCTTCAGCACCAGAAAATCAAACCACTATTGGAAATCTATCTTATACCTTCCCTACCCTTGGCCAAGATTAGTTGTCGAAAGCCACTGGGGCAACTTGCCAATATGCTGTATCACTAGATCTTCGTTCTACGTCCAGCCTGTCACTCACAGAGCTATGTATAGGTTGACTGACAGGAGGGGCAGGAGGTGGGGGAGACCTAGCGCTTCTAAACAGGAGATTGAATGTGAGAAACCTCAACTCTTCCCAAAGCAATTATTTGGCATTTCCTTAACAATACTAGCAACCAATTAGAAGTCTTCAAACAAAGGCTGGACATCATCTGTCAAAGATAGTCTAGTGCAGTGTTTCTCAACCTTGGCAACTTTAAGATGTGTGGACTTCAGTTCCCAGAATTTTCCAGTTAGCATTAGGTTGAGAAACCCTGGTTTACTGCATCCTATGCTGAGATGCGGGTTGGACTAGACCAGTGTTTCTCAACCTTGGCAACTTTAAGATGTGTGGACTTCAACTCCCAGCATGCTGGCTGGGGAATTCTGGGAGCTGAAGTCCATACATCTTAAAGTAAGACTAAATTATCTCAAAGCCCTCTTCCACCTCTGCAATTCTATTCAGGAAAACAGCTATTCCAACTTTTTCCTTACCTCAGCACAGACAAAGAAAGCTTTTAAAAAAAACTCCGACCCCACAATCTTACAAAATAAAACCTTTATTTGCATTGAACTCTTTGGAATGCTTTCTTAGCATGAAAATAAATGTTAGGCAGAGTTGTGTCTTCTGTTCAGACAACAACTCCAACCCCAATGGAATTCTCATTTTCCTGAGGGAATCTGCCTCTTGCCCACATGCTTATTCAAGTCATCAGCATATAACACCACAGCAGTGAAACAATCGGACTCTTTCTCTGCTCAGGATGTTACCAAATGCCCATTTCCGTTACCACCATGGAGGATGCTCATTTTAAGTCTTGAGCTGACAATGGCTGCTGGTGAGCCAATGAGCGAAGGGTTGTTGCAACCACGGTATGAGATGGGCATACTAGGATCCAGGCAATTTCCAGTATCTAAATGAACCTCCCCACCCGATAAACCCCACAATTTAAACCTAAATCTACCCAAGTCTCTGAGAACTATAAGGAATAAATATGGAAGCAGGCAAGACAGTAATAAAACCTCCTTCACCTGCAGCTTATTCCACCCCTATTCCCACCTCTTTTGCTCTCAAACCTGAACTGTCCCTATTTTGCTGCTTCAAACTGCCACCATCACGTCTGCCTTCACCCTAAGACCCCCTTCCAAGCCCCTCACCACTAGTGAGCTGGCAATCACTGGGCTAGGCAGTCAACATCTGCCTCACTGTATCAAGGGGTGAGGGTAGCTGGACCCCTTCTCCAGATTTGGAGCCAGCTGGAGCATCCTAGCAAAATTGTCCTTGCCTTGCCTTTCTTGGGGGTCTTTCACTGAAATCACCTCTCGAGAGCCTGCAAAACCAGTATCTGTGCTCCTGATGTGCAGTTCACCCCAAGCACATCCCAAGTCCAGATCAAAAGATGAATATCATAGGAGTAACAAACATTAAAAAAAAAAATAGCAAGTATAAAGTGATCCACCTCCTAAACTCCAGGCCATTTTAGGGTACCATATGTTTTGAGGGAGGGCAACTGGCACATGAGCAACCTCCATGCTTATCCGTCATTTCTCTTTGGTTTTACTGGACCTTTGTAAACTGCTCAGGATTAATTCTGACAGGAGATTCCTCTCCCCAGCTCATTCAGTCTAAGGTCAGATGTATTACATAATACGCAGCTCTTGAAAATGGTGTGAAGTCTTCTCAGATAATGCTGAACTATTTTCCCCAATGATTACATTATTTGAGCACATTTTGTTTCTTGCAAGAACTCTCTGTTAAGACCACAACTCTAGAAAGGGCCGTAGCTATCCCTTGAAAGTAGACGAGAGAATCTCAAGTTGGTCATATGTAGCATCATCTTGCTGAACTGGAAACAACTCTATTCCTGCTGGAATCTGAGACAACGCAGAGGCTATTTCCTGTGTAAGAAGATTAAATGGTTGAGGTTCCTGATTTTGAGTGTTGGACTGCAGCTGTGTCACATGCTGGATGAGAGATAACGTTTCCTGCACAGATGAGTTATGTTCTCCAATAGTGTTGGTGCAAGGAATCTGGGGTGAAAGTTGAACCTGACACTCTTCAAAAGGTGCCACAGCTTCAGCACAAAGGACATTCGGTAAAAGTAGGTCTTCAAAAGTGTTTATCCCTTGGGCTCCGTGTGCATGAGTTCCATGTTGATCTGGACATAAAACCTCAGAAGGTGAAAGAAGTCCAAGCATGCTACAGAAATCTGATGGATAAGGATCAATGCAAAACTGTACCTCTTCCCCACTCTTACATGGCTGTGCTCCCAAAATTTCCAGAGTCAAATTGTCCAATTGTTCTCCAGTTGAAGCAGAACCTGTTGCTGAATGGAAAGTATCACCCAAAGAAGGTTGATTGACTTCATCTCTTGCATCTTGGTAGCAGGAAGAGGAAGGCACTCTATAAATTATATCTCTTTTGAACTGTTCTATGAGGCCAAGAAGAGTATCAACTGTGAGCCCCTCTTGCTTCGGAAGGTTTGTCAGACCTTCCCCAGAGTAAAGTCCTTCTTTGGACAGATGCTGTGGTGTCTGTTCCTGATCAACATCTACCTGTAAATGTGAAGGGACAGTTTCTGTGCCGTCCTTAGAAGTGACTCTCTTCCTCTTGGCTTTTGGTAGAAGATCATGACTTGTCTTCAAAGTGTCTAGACAAGTTCTTCTGGGCAAAATCAGCCCTAATAACAAAGATGGGTGGCATCGATCCAGCCCTGTTGAAAGAAACAAAGTCATGGAATTAAAAGGACATGCCCAGCGACAACATCACAAGAGTCTCAACTGTTTTTAAAATAAGTGCTTTCTCTTCCCTGGTTGCCAATATTGTAAAGAATGAAGTTAGTGGGGCAGGGACCTATGGTTCTCAAGCCAGGGAGCATCATGATGTCAACACTAAGCATGTCCCTCCCAGTCATAAGGGTGTGAAGAGAACAGCCAATTTTCTGTTGTCTTTCTTCAGGAAGTAAAAGCTTAGAAATTGCATCTGGAGCACTGGCATATGTACATGCATATATATATATATATATATATATATATATATATATATTGATTTCTGTGGACTGCAGTAGGCAAATCAATGCGTATATAGTTTCCTTCCTGAGTGCAATAAAACAACTCATCTCGCTGTGTCATGTCCCCAAGCTCTTGCCATAAGCAAGTTCCTGAATGTGGACATATAGTAAGTGTCTGAAGAGTCAAAATCTACTACTCTATGTGTATGAAACCTGTCAGATAGTATAAATACCTCCTAACAGTTTGTAAGTCAACCTTGAGCAGGGGACGGGGGGAGGAGAGAGGAAGGAAAAGCAAACTTTTCTGTAATGTGTAAACCTTGGGGCTTTAAAACAAGTCTTTAAATTTGTTGGCACTTAAAAATCCAAAAGATTTAATTAACTTTATATAGTGCCCTACAGATGTTTTGGACTACAATCTTAGAACCTTTGCTAATAGCCACCCTGCTTATTTCTGCTTTTAAGAAATACAATTATTTGTGAGGTTTTATTTTTATACTCCCCAAGAGAGTTTTTAGATCGGAAACACGTCAATATAGGGAAGGAGACTAATTTCCCTGAGGTAGAAAAGGACGGGGTGGAATTGCTTTGACCAACTGGTACAGACTCCCCTGCCTGTTCCTCTTCATCCCTTGCCCCAGATCTAGGTAAACAGCATTCTTGGTAGCTGTGCATATGATTCTCTGGCATTTTGCAAATGTGAAATAAAAGGATGAGGCCAATTCCAAATGTCGATAAAAGAAATTTTAATATCCTGTTCCAGTTGCAGCAGGACAATCAAATGCCATGTTGTCTCCAAACAGGCACGCAAAGGTCATCATAACAAAGCCAGTGAAAATGACAGCATTGTGGGTGGGGGAGGTGGGAGAGCTGATGAAAGCACATGTCCTACAAAGTCCAATCGTCGAAGATTCTATAAGAGTGCAGAATAGTCTCTGCTCAAGGTTAAATTAAAAGATGGGGAGTTTGATTAAATCTCTGCCCCACACATTGGAGATTCAATAAAGTTCCAAACTCCCACGTTTTCCCCTGAAGTGTTCAAAAGTATAGGAAATTGAGCCCCTCAAGAGGTCTGGTAGGCATCCAGCCCAGCAAAATCAAAATTGAACCCATCTACATGACGCAAAGATGCATCACCTTTTCCAGCCAAAGACACACTGGGCCTTTGAACATCCTGCGAAATGTGAATGTGAATTTATGTGATTTCTCCACATGCATTCAGTGGTTTCCTCCTTCTGTCACATTAAGCATAACAAATTATTGGCAACTTTTGGAGGAGTCTTCATGACCTGCAGGTCGGGCATCCTTGACATAGATGATATCCTGCTTTGTGCACATACCAGAGCTAACACTTCTGGACCTCCTTCAATATTGTCTCCTAGGATCCTTTGCTAGGTATCCTTCATTTAAATATTACCTTGTATTCTTAATCTGGAGCTGCTTTAACAGAGTGAAATCCCATAGAGTTCCCTGACAATTTTGCTAGCTGCAAAAGACCTTGACACCATGTCAAGATTCACCATTAATGAATCTTCCCACAGAAAACTTCATTTCTATACCATCCAGTCTCTTGTGTTCCCTCAACCTTTCTCAAGTTAGCTTTCCTCAATCCTGTTTCTTTTTCTTCCGGATGAGTTCAGACTGCAATGCTCAGAACTGCCAGCCACCATGGCCAACTGCCATGTTGATTTTGTTGACTGGGGATCTGAGGTCACCTCTTCTTCCACCTCCACTCTCCACCTGCCTTGTATGTTCTCTTGACATGTCATCAGAGAACTTTGTGAACTCTGGGAGAAATGACATTTTCTTTTGCTTACTCCTTCCATGCCATGGTTACCAATAACCCTAGCAAATTTCTGCCATGCCCTTTCTTCTTCAGACTTTTTTTCTCCCTTCTCTGATTTCACTTGGCCTCTCATATCTCAGCTGCAAAAGTCCAGGTGCCACTAGATGGCAGCAAAAAGATATGGAACACTCTGCTGCTACCGAGCGGCCATCCCAATGTCTGCAGCCCAGATACGGTAGCCCTACAAAACTGTTGAAACAAAGAGAAGTTCACTTGAAAGAGAACCCATAGCAGAGGAGGTGCATTAGATTACGGTAGTCAAGTTAAAAAACAAAAGACACATCAATTTGCCTTGGCAGGAAGCTTAACTTACAAAGAATATTTGTCATGGATTTAGCTGTTCAGCTTCCTACCTGGTCCACCTACTGGGTGGAGTTGGGAAGGCACCAGTTGGTTGGCTGGTAATGGCACCAGGAATATTTCCACCTGGCTGCTTTCCACAATGCCATATCTCTGTCTGTTGTTCAGGTAGGTGTACAGTGTGTGGTAAGGGCCAACATCTTTGGGCAAGCTGGGGTGGAATCGTATCACCCCCATTCCCTAAAGAGAACGGCAAGAAAAAGGCCATTAGCTAATGGGAAATTCTTTTTCAGTATAAAAATTTATCTATATAATTTATGTTTTTTCTTGCAAGAATGAAAGCAGGGGCTTCCTTTGCCACCCACCCACTGCAGGAGTTTGTTTTTTTGTTTGTGTGTGTGTCTGTGTGTGTGTGCATGTTTGGGGAGTTACCTTGTGTTAAGGAGTTATGTTGGCAAACTAAGCCTAACCCACACTTGTCAGATCAGACAGGATTCCCTAAATATAAACAGCTTGTTTTCTTACCTCCTTAAACTGTCTTAGAGAAAACACAATTCCTATCTGCCCTCTAATGGGACAGAGGGGGCACACCATTATGCCCTCAAACTACCTGAGATTGGGATGAATTTTTATTGAATCAAATTACAGGGTGGAGTAAAGGAAGCAATGGCTCACTGAGTCCAGGCCCTCTCTCCTCCTGCCCATGGAGGTATGCCAGGCTGCTTCTAGCTGTATTATTTCCAAGCCAGAAGACAGGGATTCAGGTTGAGTCACTCTCCAGATTTCCTGCAGCTGCTCCTACAGTGTCTGGTGGATTGGGTTGGGCTAGAAGACAGGAAGAGACATCTGAGATGAAATGGGAGCATACAGAAGCGCGAGGGGTTTCATTCCAATGGTAGCTGATTTATCACATCCCTGAGAAGAAAGGGGCCTCCAGTTCCCAGTTGATGGGGCCATTCAAGCTTTTCTATTCCTTCACTAACCTTCCTTATTTTGATCACCAGGAAGGGCTTCTGGGGAGAGAGGGGCTGCCCCCTACAAAAGACTGTGAAGAACCTGTTTGGAAGACGTCTTGCTCAGGTCACCTGGTGGGCTTTAAACTAAATTTGGAGGAAGAGGAAGACCAATATCCAGGACCACACTCAAAGCATAAGCCCGAAGGCAGTAAACTTTCAGCAAGGAAGGAAGCGGTAAGAAGAAAGGGGTGCTCAGGAATACACTACAAGATACAGCCGTTCTTAGAGTTACTAAAGGGCTCAGATGCCTGTCCACTGATGCACAGAGTACAGGGAACAAATAGGGAGAAGCTGAAGTCCTGGGATTGGTGGCGGTGGGGTAATAAATATGACATTGCTGGTATTGCTGAAACCTGGTGAGATGGAACTCAAGACTGGACTATAGCACTGAAATGATACAATTTGTTCAAAAGAAACAGATGCAACAAAAGGGGAGGGGGATCGCATTATTGAAAAGGAGTATGGAAGTTCATGGCACGAAGGATGAAAAGCCTACCAAAAGCGTTTGGGTGAATATTAAATATTAAAGGAAAAAGAAATGATAACGACATAGTTGTGGGTGTGTATGACAGGCCACCCAACCAAGAAGAAAATATAGATGAAATCTTCACAAATAAGATGGCTGCAGTGTCCAAGAAACACACCAATGTAGTAATGGATTATTTCAACTACCCTGATATCAACTGGGAATCAAACTCTGTGGCAAGCAGGAGATCCAACAGGTTCTTGACATGCCTTGAAGACAACTTCCTTGTTCAAAAGGTGGAGGAGAGAACTAGGGGATCAGCTATACAAACTTAACACTGTACCTACTAACAGGGAAAAAATGGTTGAAGAAGTGGAAACTGCAGGAACTTTGAGCGTGTGACTGTAGAATTCACCACACTGCAGGCAGGGAGCGTTCTAGATTTCAAGGGAGACAGCTGACTTCAATAAGCTAAATAGGAAGGATTCCATGCATGGAAATCCCGAAGGGAAAAAGTCTTCAGGAGGCTTGGGAAATTCTGAAAAACAAGTTAATTGAAGCCCAAATGCAAACAGTGCCAAAAAGAAAGAAAAATGGGAGGCAGCTGATGAGACCAGCATGGTTCCAAAAAATGCTGTCTGATAAACTGAGAAACACAAAGGACACATTTTTAAAAAATGGAACAAAGGGCATTTAATGAAATCAAACCTGTAAAGATGGGGTCAGGAAAGCTAAGGCTCAGAATGAATTGAGGCTTGCAATGAATACCAAAAAATAACAAAAAGGCCTCTTTGAGTATGTGCAGAAGAAAAGAAAAGTCAAGGAAACAATGTGTCTGCTGGTTGGAGAAGATGGCAAGATGGTGATGGACTAGAAATTGAGATCCTGTGAGTTCTAGGGCAGGGGGTTGGACTAGAAGACCTCCGAGGTCCCTTCCAACCCTAGGATTCTGTGATTCTATGATTCTAGTCCTCCCTGAGGCATGAAAGCCCTCTGGGTGACTTTGGGCCAACCCCCTCTCTCAGCTAAATCTATCTCACTGGGTTATTGTTTTGGGGAAAATAGGAGGTGGGGGCCACTTTGAGTTGTACAAAGTAAAGGTGAGATATACATCTAACAATAACAACAAGAGGAAAAAGGCTGAACTGCTTAACTGACCTTCATTTTAAAAAGGAAAAAGAGACAGCCAAAATGTACCAAAAAGAAATCAATATATGCTTCATTGATTATAGAAAGACCTTTGATTGTGTCAACCACAGCAAGATGTGGAACGTCCTTAGAATATGAAAATGACAGAACGTCTCACTGTCCTCCTGCATAATCTATGCACAGGGCAGGAAGCCACAGGCCAGATGGAACATGGTAAAACCAACCAGCTCCAGGTTGCCAAAGGAGTGAGACAAGGCTGTATACCCTCCCCTTATTTAGTCAATCAATATGCTAAATACATTCTGAGAATGAAAATATGAGGATAGTTTTAAAATTGAAGGAAGAAATATCAATAACTGCACAATGCTGATAACACCACTCCGACAGCTGAAAATGCAAATGAACTTCAAGCTCCAGTAGTGAAAGTCAGGGAGAACAGTGAAAAAATGGGACTAACATTAAATGTAAAGAAGATCAAGCTGATGACAGCAGGTACAACAACCAGCCTTAAAACTGACAGTGAAGACATTGAAGTGATGGATAGCTTCTGCTTTCTAGGATCGACTATCCACAGTAATGGAACAGCAGTCAAGAAATACGCCGCAGACTAGCCCTTGGTAGAGCGGCCATGAAGGCCTTGGAAAAAATCTGATGCTGTGATCTCTCTATACCTGCAAAGATATATTGTGCAACCCATGGTTTTCCAACTCTGAAGAAGCAAGCAAGCAAGAGGATTGACACTTTCGAAATCTGGTGTTGCAGAAGACTGCTGAGATAGCTAAGAAAACAAGTAAATAGATCAGAGAATAACTTGATCCAGCGTTCTCATCTGAGGGACAAATGCAGAGGCTGAAACTGTCATATTCTAGACATCTCTTACAAAGATGAGAAATCCATAATGCTGGGAAGGGTGAAAAGGAAGTGCAAAAGAAGACAACCAGCAGCCAAGTGGAAGGACTCAGTTACAGCAGCAACGGGTGCACCACTGCAAGACCTGAAGCACTAGATTTGGAGACAGATCATCCTGGAGAAAATCGACTTTTGTGGCCACTAAGAGTTGACACTGACTTGATGGCACAGACTCATCAAACAGGAAGCTCCATCAATACATAATAGCAATCCTCCATGCTTAAAGGGCTGTCATGGGGAAGAGGGTGTGGATTTATTCTCTGTAGTACGTGAGGGAGGTCAAGAATCAACAGGTGAAGCTTTTCAGAGAGAGTTCCAAATATGAAATAAGGAGGAATTTCCTGTGAGAACTATTATGCAGATGAATGCCCTGCTTCCTGGAGCCATGGGTGCTCCATGACTAGAGGTTTTCAAACAAGGTTGGACAGCCATTTCTCTGGGACATTCTGGGGATTCCTGCTATGGGCAGGGAATTGGACTAGGAGACCTCTGTCCGCCTTCCCAGGTGGACCAGACAGGAAACACGACCAGATGAGCTAATTCTACTCTACTGTAAGGCTGCATTAACAGACTCTTGCAAGTCTGAAAGTACAAAGTTCAAATCTCCCACTGTCTCCTTTACAGCCTGGGGAGCTAGGGAGGGTCCCTTCTGAGCTTCTTTCTCCACCCATTATGCAGCTACGGCTATGCCCTCTCTTATCTGATTGTTCCCTAGGCAGTATCTCTTCCCCCTGTCTCCCAAGGTCTTTCCCACATTCCATTACAACCTCCAAGGTCCCTTCAAACCCTCTGATTCTATTTCAAGCTTTCTCTGGGTTTGCTTTCTTCATGAAAACCCCTGCTCACTCCCTCATTCTATTCCTAGGATAAAACAAAGATGCAGATACAGGAAAGGTTATTCATGACTAATGTGTTGGTTATTTAATGAAATATTTACAAATGTACTACCACTTATTAGATGAAGACCATAAGTAATAGATAACAAAATGCAGCTACCTGGATTTTGATTAAATGTAAAGAAAATCTTCCTGATGGTAAGATCTGTATGACAGTGGAAAAATCTTCCCACAGAGGTTACGAGTTTTGCATCTCTAGATGGTTTGAAAAAGAGGCTGGACAGCCGACTCTGATGGATGGTTTAATTGGTTTTCCTGCACATTGCAGAGGAGGAGGATCTTTGTGGTCCTTCCCAACTCTATGAATCTATTGAGCAAGCGTGTTCCCGTCACCTTTCAACCAAACTACAAGGTCTTTCATTGGGCATGTAGAGTTGCAGAATACTGCAGGTTATTCTAACAGAGAATTCTAAAGATACATACACAATCACAAATACAGCCACATACTTCAATAAGATGTCATTGAGTTCAGCTCAAAGGTGTTTCAAAGCAAAGCTACAACTCTTCATCCAGGAAATCACTAGAAGTATTAAAAGAAAAACTTGCTTGACATTTTGACTACACTTCAACAGCAACTCTCTCCTCTTGGTCATCAGAAGATGGAGCTGACAGGAAAGGATTCTTCTATTTCTTGAGAAGTAGGGCCAACTAAAGAGTTTGTTCTGTCCCCTGAGAGAAGACCCCTTCACTCTTGGCAAGCAGGTTATTTTTTTGTTCCTGTCTGTTCTAAGCCACTTTAGGACTGGCTAAAGAAGAAAAAGAATTTAGGTTCTCATCAGACCCTTTTCTTTAGTTCCCCTCTTGTTATTGGAGTTAGTCAGGAAGAGAGAGGGAGAATCGGAATCAGTCTGAGCAACTGATGTGTGTTTTCTGGCCTCCCTCTGTGTCTCAGGACAGATGTTGGCAAGCAGGAGATGGCCTGGGTTTGGTATTGATGGATGAGATCCGAAGAGGCACCTCCCTCCTGCTTCCTCAAGTCAAGCGTTTTCTTCAGGAATGAAAATCTCCTTTGCTGGCGGTTCACAGATGTCCATTCTGCAGTTTGAACTTGTTTCTTCAAGGGTTGGCTACCCCTATTTTCTGGAAAACTTGTGGAAGTGGAAAACTGCATTAGAGGTAACATTTACTTCAGCCAGGCAAGTGGGGCAGAACCCCAATCTGTCAGGGTAAGGACAGCTTCTGTGCTTCCCACATTAATAGACGGATCCTCCATCTGAAGCCGCCTTTCATTTCCAAGACCAATTCCTTATTCCACAGATGATAGTTTCGCCTCATCTCTTTCCAAAACCCCCTCATCTGAGAGAACAGGAGTGCCAGTGGTGTAAATGAGATGTCCAACAATCTGTTAGAAGCTATCTGAAATACATTGCTACATTTCTGTTGTTCTGATAGCCTACTGTGTCTTACAAGAGAGCATCAAGATCAAAGGGGTTGGGAACTATAGTTGGTGAATATGTTAGAGTGCGTATTAATTTTGCGCACCTCTCTCAATACAGCCTCGTAATGCAGGGATCGCTGTTAGAAGCAACCATGTCTCTCGTGAAACAAGGCGGCATTTCATTGCTGGAGATTTGCTGGCTGTTCATCTGAGCCAACCCTGCCACATGTATTAAACATTACAGGATTGATAAATTGGCATTTTCTGAGGTGCATTTGGACAAACAAGGAAGTGTATGAGAGCCTGGCCTACCCAAGGGGTACTGCTGTGATACAGCCCTTTCCTTCAACTCCACTCTTCCAGTGATTGTGGATGAACATTAACCTTGCTGTGAACAACTCTTCTAACAGTCTCTGCTTTCTGTACATGTGTGTGGGTCTTCAAGTAAAGAACAGTTGTCCTCTCTATCTCCTGTCCTGTTTTCTTCACTCAGAGATCTGACTTACCTTGGTGGCTCCTGTTTTATTCTGTGGCTGTTGTCAAATTTTATGACTGAAGGAGTCTCCTCTAAGGAGTCAGGGCAAGCTCCTTGAGTGGTCCTGCCTTCTCAAGGAACAGAGAAATAACTAATAACCCTTTCCAGTCAGGACCAGAAGAGTTCACAATAAAAACAACCTCATGACTCATTCAAGGAACAGTATCAGTAGCTACTACAAAAGCAGAATCTGGAAGAAAGAACAGAGAAGGAATCAGACTCAGACAAACCTGTGCTGGATGCCAGTTGGAGCCTCCTAAAAGGATTCTGGAAGCTTGGAAGTTAGTTTGTTAGGATGTGAGTAACGATCCCTGAACAAAGTAAGAATCTGGGGAGAATTAAGATACCTTTCTGTTTTCTGGCCATATGCTGTCTACATAAGTCCAGACATCCTCGGGGAGAATACATCCCTTTGACTGAAGGATTGCTGGTAAAGCCTACAAGAAAATAGAAGAGGCAGACCTTCAGTGTTGCAATAAAGAAAACTCCATATCTGGCTGTAAAGCTGATCCAGATGGAAGCATTATATACACTTTTCATCAGCATTCCTGATGGAGGTATTTCAAGATAAGAAAACCAGTAGGGCAGTCCCCATAGCAAAAA
Source organism: Python bivittatus (assembly GCF_059951505.1). Taxonomy (NCBI): domain Eukaryota; kingdom Metazoa; phylum Chordata; class Lepidosauria; order Squamata; family Pythonidae; genus Python; species Python bivittatus. Next base: position 2,400,698 of record NW_028277032.1, read on the forward strand.
AAACCATAGATATGTTTGAGGCTTTCTAATAAGCTTCTGGTGGAAGCAGGACGTTCCTACCCTGCAGCTTACAGAAGTCCGTAAGAATAACTGTGGTCCAGTTCCTTGATCATAACCATTCTGATTGCTCCTTCTCCATCTTTCTCAGCTCCACAATACCATTCGTGGAGCTCAGTGACCAGAATAGTATTCAATATGCTAAGCATGGGTGCACCAGAGATGTATATTTAAAAAGCTTATTACAGGTTATTTCATTTTCATTCTCTTTCCTTATTTTGACTTTTGCATTTTATTTTATCAAATATTTTAAAGTAGATACATAAACCAAAAAAAGAAACAGGAAAAAAGAAATAAATGAATAAAATATAAATAAATAACAAAAAATTTACAAATGCCATAGAAGCTATACTTTTCCAACACATCATTATTTGTGAATAACTGAATATATTATATCATTTTAAAAGACTGAAATTGCTGTTAAGCCCTAAGCAAAGCATGAATATCAATAAATAGGGTTAAAATAGCATAAATCACCGAGTGAGATTATAAGTTACAATAAATTCTGTCCATATTGCTAAAAGTCTGTTCTGATTTTAAAGTTCTATAGAAATGAAATATAGATTCTACACATAAAGAAACCCAAATTTTGAATGTTGTCTAGAAATGGTTTCCAGTTTAAATTAAATTCTGTATCAGGTTTACTTTTAAAATAGGAAGTTATCCTAAATATCAAAGCATACTTCCACAAGTTGGTTAACCATTCTTCCATTGAGCAGATCAAACAACTTTTCCAGTAAAAAGCATATAATATCCTTGCAGCAGCTAGCTTGTACAAAGTTAACTCAGTATACATGCTTTAGTAAACTTTTGATAAAAACATAAAATTTTAAATTTTATTAAATTTTATTTAATAAAAATAAAAAATAGGAGATTGAAATGGGAATTCCATTTTTAGGATTTGTTTCATTCTGGTATGAATAATTTTCCAGAACTGCTGAGCTTTACAACACTGCCACCATTACATTACATTACATTTCCAGCAATTTTAGAAAATGAATTATCCGTTTTAGTGATCAGAACTGGAATAACATACCAATGGTAAAGCACCTTATAGCAATTTTTATCTGAGTATAATACTCAGGAAAAATTTAATATTCTTCTTTCTACTGTTGCTTCATTGTCCTTCCTTGTGATCCCTCCTGGACTTTGCCTTTTGTAGAGCAGATGGCCGTTATGTTAATGTCTACCTCACTTTAAGATCCTTTTTCTAGTCACTAATGACCAACTCAGAGCTACAAAAGCTAGTTAGAATGTTTTGCTTCAGTGATCATCAGCTAATATTGCTTTACCCTGAACTGCATTTGCCATTTTACTGATCACCCCACCCACTCCCACCCCAAGGTTGGAAAAATCCTTTTGGAATGCTTCAAAAGGATCCCTCTTGGTTATGATGCCAAATTATGTAGAGCAGTTGGCTTCTTCTCTGCTCACTCCATGCTCCTGATCGTTGATGAACAAATTAAAAAGCAATGGTTCCATAAAGTTCGTTTTGGGATGCCACTATCTCTCTTCACTGAAAGTTCTGTCTTACTTACTTATTTATTTTTCAAATTTGTCACTGCCCATCTCACTGCATTATGTTCTCTAATTTCTACTCTTTAACCCAATGTTTCTCAACCTCAGTAACTTTAAGCTGTGTAGACTTCAACTCCCAGAATTGCCCAGCCAGCATTCATTAAAAAAAACATTTTTACTCTATACTTACTCATTTTGCTAAAAAAAAAAAAAACTTTGCCAAAAAACCATTTTAAAAGTCCAAATAAACTATCTCGGATTAGCTCATCCCTTATTAACACTTGCAAAGAACTCGAAAAAGACAGCGAGAAAGGACTTCCTTTTGTAGAAACCATGCTGATTCTCCTTAAGCAAGTAAGGTCTACTATACCTTATCAGTTTTCTGAATTACATTACTTATTTCTTACATTTTAACTACCCAGAGTTTCTCTGTTACTCAGTGTTACTCACTAGCATATCCAAATAATCCTTGGTATAGTACAATATGGTTATAGCAGGATCTAAATTCTTGGAACCTCAATTTTGGCTTTTGTGTTAAAAAAGAACACTGATGGGTCGCACCTCCCAGGGTAGAGCCAAAAGGAGCTCTATTTTTACTATTTCGCCTTCCCGCTGCTCTACAGACTCATTATTTCACAGCAATTTGTTACTCTTTCCGAACACCTTATTTTGCAATTGCTTTTATAAAAGTGCATTTTAATGCATTATGCAATTATGTATTTAATGCTCACCCATACTGGGTAATGTTCTAATGATGGAAGCAGCACAATGGTGAAATTCCACACTCCTTCAAGGGAGCACGGGAGGGCTGTGCTATTATTATACGTCGGGACATCAGGAAGCTGTCTGGTGCCATCGCTGCATCACAGCGAGGGACAGGACTAAAATATTTTGGCCCTTTTTGGTGGTGTTAAGGGTGGGAATGGGAATCCGAAGGTGAGCTGCTCCCATTTCAGCTTCAAAGATAATGCCAAAATGGGGGGGGAAAAAAAAAAAGGTTAAATCATGCTGCCCCAAAATCACACTGCCAAAATTGGCCATTCTGTGGCCAAATTTCAGCAATGGAGTCTTGGGGTCCTGGAGGCTGTGCGCATCTCACAGATAGCCCCTACCTGATTCAGCTACTCAAACCTACTCCTACCTGACAGAGCTGACAGCCATAACCAGAAACAGGATACGCTTTGGCCACAAACTGCTTCACGCTGAACATCTGGATAAGCCCGTTCCAGATGACTGAGCGGCTGGACTGCTTTCTCACCTGTCGCTTTCGGTTTGGAGTGCTAGCAACAGCAGGCCTAAAGAAAGATGGAGAAGTCTGCAGATCGTGATCGGTTGCACAGGTACACGCCAACTCCTTTGGGTTTTCCTATTTCATTTCTTAATTAATCACAATGGGTTTCCACTCATTTTTCATGCAAGCACCTTCCATATCTATCACCTTTGTTTCTTCTTGCATTGCCTCAGAAGATACACAATATTTCTCCGGTAAAATAGAAAATGAATTTCAAATTGAAATGACAACTGGAACCCAAAGCAAGTCGAACAGGGGTTACCTGACATGGATTTAGCTGAAAGAAATGCACAGCACGTGTACTTGTGGAATGGTCACAGAGCAAGCAAGCGGACAAGAGATGAAAGAACAGGAATCGGACGGCTTTACTATCTCGCTGCCAACTGCTAGCAATTGACCCAAAGGATCTAACCCTTCCTTGTTTTGCTGATACCTTCTTTCGCCCGAAAGAGATGGATTTGGCCAAAGGACACTGCATTTAGCTCCTATTCAAACCTTGCACAGAAGAAGCAAACAGAGAAATAGGACCCAGGGGTTAAAAGAAATCCACCATTTTCTCAGCTCAAAAATCTTCTTCCAGAGAGAACACAGACAGCAATTGTCTTCTTTTGCGCTGGATAGAAAAAGGAAATATTAAACTTGCTTCTTGCTGTCCAGAAAAGGACACCATTTGGGACGCAATCTACAGCCCAGCCATAAATTAGGAGAGTAAAGTTGTGAAATGGAACATGCAACCTTACCTGCTGGAAACTCAAATACTTTAGAGATGACCACTAGAAAATAACAGTCCAGCGTGTTGCTCTGGCTTCATTACGTTTGACTTTCAGTGTGTGTTTCTCTCCTGAATGTGATAGCAACTGGAAACTTGGGGGCGGGGAGAAGTTTTGCCATGACAAAGATGGAAAATATTTGGATATGTGCAGCTGCAAACATCCTTATGACCAGGTGATTGATATCTAAGTAGAGATCTATTTAAATTTGCAAGTGGGATAAGTGTGTATAAAACCTCCCTTGTATCCATTTTTCGCACATCCCCATTTGCACTACTTGCTGAGCACACTATTCACATATGTCCTTCCCTTTCATTCATTCATCCTCATCAATTTTTATTTGTAGCCCACCTTTTTGCCCAGACAGCACTCAACACAACTAACTAAAGAATAAAACAAATACAGATAATCCTCGACTTATGACCACAATTGGGACCAAAACTTCCATCACTAAGCAATACAGCTATTGAATGAGTTGTGCCCAATTTTACGACCATTTTTGTGGCAGTCGTTAAGTGAATCCTGCTTCCTCCATTGACTTTGCTTGTCAGAAGCCTGCCGGGAAGGTCACAAATGGTGATCACGTGACCCTGGGACGCTGCAACTGTCGTAAATACATGCCAGTTACCAAGCGCCAAAATTTTGATCACATGACCATGGGGACACTGCACTGGTCGTAAGTGCAAGGACTGGTCATAAGTTACTTTTTTCAGCACCATTATAACTTTGAACAGTTGTTAAATGAATGGTCGTAAGGCAAGGACTATCTATACTTGAAGGACTGCCACAGGGAAAATGGTGTGGATTTATTCTTCATAGTACATGAGAGTAAGACAAGAACCAATGGATGGAAGAGGGAGATTCAAACTCCAAATAAGGAGGAATTTTCTGACTATAAGAACTATGAAGCAGTGGGACAGCCTGCCTCTGGAGTTTTGGGGGCTCCATCAGTGGAGGCTGGACAGCCATTTGTCTGGAATTGTCTGAAGATTCCTGCCCTGGACAGAGGCTGGACTAGAGACTTCCAAGGTCCTTCCAAACCTGTGATTCTATAGTTCTATCAAAACAAAATATGATAAAAAGAATTTAACCTAACTATCAGCTAATTCTAACTGAAAAGGCCTAACCAACAAGGAAGGTCTATTCACAGACACAGACAGGCTAATTCCAAATGTTGGGCAATCCTTAATATCCCTGACTAATTCTTCTTTACTCTTGTTTTCACCGTTCTTTCACCTAGCCCTTCTCCTTGACCCAATTCACAGCGTCATCTAACGAACAAGCAAGAGGGGGCTGCTGTTCTTTGCTGTGGCTACAGCCAACTTCCACAAAAAGAGTCAGCCAGATGAGTGGTGTAAAGAAGACGGAAAACGACCTCGATGGAGATATGCAGGAACCATTGCTTAGGCAAAAGGGGCTGAAGCATTTTTAAGCCCAGAAGTACAAGATAACATTTGGCAGTGGCTCAGGCAGACGCCTCCAAATGCACTGGAGTATAAGAAGGAGGAGGAAGTTCAGCACCATCAGACTTGCAAAATTCTGCCATTACTGCCAATCTCAATAAAAGCAGTTTTAGCCTTCCTGCAGAGTTGACTTCCTGGTCTGGTCTACCTGGGGGGCTGACAAGGGACTTCTGGGGTTCTCTGCAGGCTACAGCCCTCAAATGCCACAGATGTCCAGTGCAGACCCAGACACACCCTAACTGCTGGCCCTGGAAGTGTGATGACTTATTCCCTTTCTCTTCTCTCATCTATCGCTTCCCTTAAGAGTACTGAGATCCTTCTATTCCACTAGGTGACTGTTCTTAAACTTCTGAGGGGCTGGAATATTCCCATAACATTCCTTAAGACCTCTGGAAGCTGTTATTAAAAAGGTCAAGACACTAAGTGGTCGATGTTCACAGAACGTCAGTCTTCAGTTATAAAATACATGCAATTAAAGAAGCATAAATTGTGCTAACGGACAGACCTGTCGTCATCCAGAGGTCTCCTGTCGTCTTCCGAGTATGTGATGTTTTGATGCAAAATTTTAGAGGTGTTGACCTTCTGCTTAAAAGTACATGTATATGTAGGTGGCTCAAATCCTTTCTTGCTGTCAGCAGCCAACTCTCCTGCTCAGCCAGAAAGAAATATACTGTAGTTGTAAGAGTTGTTTTCAATTACATTTTAAATTATCCCGGGTCGATTTTTCAGAACCCACGTTTATAACTCTAACATTTAAATGGCACGTCCTGAAACTTGAGACTGATCCTATCACTTAGTCTCCATGATTAACACTACTGTTTATTGTTTATTCAAAAATGTCAACATCAGTACAACTTTCTGGTTAAAAGCGTTGGACTCTCACAGCGTTGTTTTTCTCCTCCAAATCGTCCTACGGCTCCCTCTGACAATATCATTCCCTGGAGAAAAAACTAATTTTGCCAAATTCTTGTAGCCTCTCAAATGAAGTGGTAACACAGCCAAACAATGACAGGTGTGGTCCCATCCCTGGAATGTTTGCAGAGACTCCCCAGCTGTTTGAAAACCAAAATGTATTGCATTCAGTTGCATTCATTCATTTCAGAATATATTCACTGGAGGCAGTGGATCTGTGCCAAAGCCTGGAGCCAGATGTTTCTTGTAAAATCCAGAGTACCTTGAATGCAAAATTTAGAAGCACCAGCGTAGCTTTGAGCCTTACCCACTCTAAGTTGAAAATACAAATAAAACAGACAGAAGCCCCTTAAAGCACATTAGCACTTAGAGTCACTTGGACAATTGAGGCAGCTTATATATTAACCAAATAAATAAATAGACTTACCTCTTTGGTTGCCCACAACTGATGATGGTGCCTCACCATAAGAGTTCCCCTCCTTGCGTAGCGACGATTCCTAAAAGTAATGCACCACCATGAGAGTTATTATGCTTTTAATTTTTAGCCCCACCAGTTGATATCTACAATAAAGTCAATGAAGGCTTGCAGCTTGAGTGCTATAAACTGTGGGGGCCCTTTTTAGCTTCTCATCAACATCTACCACCAGGCTCTTGGAGCTGATCCAACAGGAGGAACATAGTTTGCCCAAAGTACTGATAACAATATCAGCAAATGAAGCCAGTAATGAAAAATCTATGATGCCCTAAACAATATTAGTTTTTAGTCATCTTCCCCCAGGATTCCAATTTCCATAGTGTGGAAACACCCATTTGTTTAACTTCTACAGCAATTAACGGAAATGTTAATTCCAAGTAGAGCGACGTTGCATGTAGGATGATAAGAGTTGAAAAGGAACTTGGGAAACATCTAGTCCAGACAGCTGCTGCTTTTGCAATGTTATCTCCACTGTCTATGACAAATTATACAGAATCCCAGGAATTTCACCCTATATAACACGAATACAAACCGATTTTATTTGGTTGATCCGCTGCCTTTCTGCTCTGAGAAGCACTCAGGGGGGCAAGCAAAATCGAAAAGCAAAGGCAGCATAAAAAGTGGTAAAATACTTTTTAAAAAGAATGATAAATACTGAAACCATCTAAGAACTAAACACCCAGTGAAAAGGATGCATCTCTACAAATTCACGGCAACGGAAGGCAAGGAGGCCAAAGGAAACTCCCAAGTTACACGGCAGTGCAGGAGAAGGCTTCTGCCTCCATGCCAGGAAGATGGATCTCCATGCCAAGCAGACGGGTCTCTGATGGGTCTCTGACAACATCTTTACAAGGGCCTCTTCTTCAGATCTTAAATAGGGCAGTGTTTCTCAACCTTGGCCGCTTGAAGATGTGTGGACTCCAGCTCCCAGAATTCCCCAGCCAGCATGGCTGGCTGGGGAATTCTGGGAGTTGGAGTCCACACATCTTCAAGCGGCCAAGGTTGAGAAACACTGAAATAGGGGATCCGTTGATATATTTTTCTTCAAACGTAAGTGAATTTCCTGCAGCAAGGTTCAGCTGGTTGCTCATGCCTGAACACTATACTCCACTCACAATTAATTCTTCAGATACCAAATCCATGTCTGCTTCTCTGTATATCTCCACAATTCCTTTGTGGGTGAATTTTTCAGAGCAACGCCTTGGCACTTCTCGCTCCTCCTTCTCTATCATCTCCAGTAGCTGTAAGCAACACAACGATAGAGACGTGACTCCAAACAGGAGGGCCACTTCACACATTACATTCAAAGATGGACATCTGCAATGGAACAGGCGGGTGTGGTGAACAGGTGCTTACCAACATGATCTTTTTCACGTAGGGGGAAATAAGACCGGTTCGGTTTATGAGCCATGGATCCGCGCCATAGATTCACTACTTAAAAATGGAAATAGCACCAATATACCAATCCTTAAAAAGATGTAAGAAAGAAACACTTGAAAAGGCTTCAGAGAATGTGAAGACCAACATTTGTTTGGGATTTGAGATTTCCACACTGCTGGGTTTCTAATGAGAAGCTATTCGCTCCTAGTCAGCAAGCTTATTTCAGAAAGGAAACTACAGTCCTGGAACAAATGTGCAACAATCCAGAGTGGATAAGGTGGGCATGCTCCGGGTCCCTTCCCTTAAACATTACCATCTTGTGGGTCCTTGGAAGCATGCCTTTTCCGTTGCAGCTCCTGCCACATGGAACTCCCCCCCACCTGAGATCCAACAGGCCTTCACCCTTCTACCTTTCCAGAGAACACTTAAAACCTGGTTCTTCCCCCAGGCATTGGGACAGGGTGAGGTCAGGGTGGGACAAGAATGTGGGTGCATCAGAGAAGCATGACTGTGGCACCAGGTGTTTTGGGTTTTATTAGTTAGTTTTATATTGTTTTATATTGTTTTATTGGTTGGAAGACACCCTGAGTTGTTTTTAAGATGGTGGCTATATAAGGGTTATAAATGAATGAATGAATGAATGAATGAATGAATGAATGAATGAATGAATGAATGAATGAATGAATGAATGAATGATAAATGGCCAAGTTGCAAATGCAACTGCTTCACATCAGCTCATCATGCATATGAAAGAAAAACTTAAATCTGGGGTCTACAACCTGATGGTCAAGGATGGCTTCCTTCCTGCTCCCTGCTCAACTCTTTCTAAAGTTTTAAGCAGATCCAACCTCCAATATCACATTTATTAATTATAAGAATGCTGCATTCCTAGAAAAAAAAATTTTTTTTTAAATCAAACGTGGTTGCAGCCCTGTAGATTGTTTTGAAGTGCTCCTTTTCGCAAAGATAAACCCACAGCCAGGGTGGTACAGTGGTTAAGGTGTGGGAGACCAGAGAGTAGGGAGAATCTCCGCTTGGCCGCAGAAGCTCCAGGGAGACTTTGGACCAGTTGCGCTCTCACAGCCAAACTGCACCTGTCAGCTTACAGTTCTGGGGGCAGATGGAAGGAGGGAGCCTTGAGCTCCCGTACAAAAAGTGGGACATAAATCTAATCCAATGTTTCTCAACCTTAGCAACTTTAAGATATGTGGACTTCAACTCCTAGAATTCCCCAGCACAGCAGACTCAGTCTGGGGTGAAACAGAAAGATGCAGAAAGGATCACTAAATATATTGCCTACAGCAGTGTTTCTCAGCCTTGGCAGATTTAAGATGTGTGGACTGCGACTCCCAGAATTCCCTAGCCAGATCTGTCTTATATCCTCGTTGTCTAATTTCTACTCTTTAACCTAGTGTTTCCCAACCTGAGCAACTTTAAGTTGTGTGGACTTGAAGTCCCAGAAGTCCCCAGCCAGCATGCTGGCTGGGGACTTCTGGGACTTCACATCCACACATCTTAAAGTTACTGAGGTTGAGAAACACTGCCCTACAGCATACTTAATACTGGCTGCCAATTTTAATGTGAGAATTGGACACCCGCAGCAAATTCTTCCACTTCCAAATATGCCAACTGAGCTGAAAAGTCCAGGGGCTCAACTTACGTGCTTATTCTTCTTGGCTCTCCATTCTGCTAGTTCCTTGGGGGCCATTTCTAAGGAGCTCATTTGAACTAGTCTCTTCGGAGCGATCTTTCCAAGCATCAACTTGTGGAAGAGCTGCAAAAGACGTTTTGCCAGAGAGCTGCAGTTAAAACAGGAATAGCCAGCCTAAAACGGCCTTATTTTCCTTCTCGTGAAAGAGCGCAAGAAACCCGCAATGCCTTTGAAACAAATATCTGTACAGATTGCAAACCGTGATCTGTAATAGAATATTCTAGCAATCTGATTGGGTCAGCCAGTCTCTCATGGCAAGCAACTCTAGATTTCTCCAACTCAAAATGGAGAAACTTCTGCCTTTCAAATCAGTGGCCAGGCCCCCATGTGCAACTCACCACAGCACAACATCCCCTAACAACAACTCTTTTCTGTCCCATCAGTTGCCTTTTTCTTGTCCCCAGCCCATGAGACAGCCTTAAATTGTCCTTAGCTGTAGTCGTGTTAAAGTAATATTTCCCCTTATTCCAGCACTATTCAAGGTGGCCTCAAAATGCCATATCTGTTGGCTTTATCACCTATGACTCACCAAGAGGGGTGAGTCAAAAGAGGCAGTAAATGGACCAACAATGGTGGCAGCAAATTTCATGCCGATACAGCATTCTGGTGACTCAAGGATGACTACATATTAGAGGTAGTCCTCATTTAGCAACCACAGTTGGGTTCAGCAACTGGGTCATTAAGCAAAGTGGTTGCTAAGTGAAACCATAACTGTGCTTACGATCTGACTTCAGCTTTCCTTTGCTGTACAAAGGTTGTAAATGCAAGGACTAGTCACAAAGTTACTTGGGCAATTCTTGGGTTTAATCCTCGTTTAGCGACTGCAAACGGTTGCTAAACAAAGCAGTCACTAAACGAGGATTAAACCCAAGAATTGCACAAAAAGCTTCTTTTAAGACTTACCCAAGTAGCAAAACTACAACCTAAATTCACTAAACTCCAGCCCAGTTATCCTCCCTCTCATGCCATACTGAATTAAAAATTGAGCAAGAATCATTTATCCTGGTCACTAGATGGTTGGTTTAAAAAACCCTTACTGGTTAAATGTAACTTTAAATGGAATAAAAAATGAATGAATAGTAAGACAGCCCAGGATGGAAACAAAGCAAGCTATACCTTAAGCCCTTTGCTTCATAATTAAGATTCCCTTTAACATTTTGAAATGAATTACGAGGCAACTTAGGTTGCATTTCTGACCTGGTTGTCCGTTGATTTCAGGTTGAAGAGCAGGGTGCGATACTTGGTTTTGTAAAGCCGGTCCACACGGCCAAAGCGTTTGAATATCTCCTTCTCCACTTTCTTTGCTATTTTTGATGCTGTCTTTTTCTCCACATCCAAGTCAGGAGAATCATTCAGTCTGAAATACAGCAGGCAGGGGATAAGCTGGTCTAACCAGCATCGCTCACACAAAATAACACCTGTTCTTTTCACTTCCACCCACAAATTAGCTAACAGGCCACTTAGAATGCTGTTCTCTTAAGACTTTTCAGGTAAATGCATTACCTAAAGATACCTGAAAACACCAAGGAAGAATGTTTGCTTCAGAGTTATATCAATCCAGGCCAGCTCAAACTCCAACTCACTCCTAAAGCACACTGGATGAATGTTGGCGGTCCTCTTTCACTTAACCTACCTCAAAAAGCATCTTCATGAGGAAGGGAAGCTATTTATACTATCGCATGGGATTTAAATCTGATAAATAATGATAATTAAAAATTAATTTGTCCCCATCCTGTATACCAAGGATGTACTTACTTACCTTTTCTGGAGGGTTTCCTTCAAGGCATCCACAACCTTAATGCGACTTTGTTCTTGAGACAGCCAAGAATTCGGCATTGGTTTGGGGGTCTTTTTTGGTCTTCTTTCGGTTCTCGTCTTCTGTTTTGCTCTGTTGTCTTCTAAAACCATAGAAAAGATCTGAGACATGACAATGTCCTCACAGAGGAACTTGCAAAAGGAAATTTGAGGAAGACCTAGCGTTAGTTCCTTGCTAAGAGCTCAACTTTCTTGCAGTTTGGGTGTAGAAGATTTCTATTCTATTCTATTCTATTCTATTCTATTCTATTCTATTCTATTCTATTCTATTCTATTCTATTCTATTCTAAATACGTATGTATATACAGTGTTAGTACAATAGAAGAATACCTCCCTAACCCCTCAAAACACGCAAGCTTCATCCTCTTCTTTCCAATCAGCAGAATGAAATTTGCTTCAACTGAGATACCTAGTGTGAAGACAGGTATCAATTCAAAAGAACTCTCTAATCATCAACCCAGATTCAAAAATTAAAACCATCTCAGAACAAAATGAGAGAATTAGGGTGGGCACAGTTCAGATCTTTTCACTTGTTTGGTTTTGAGTAATGGCCCCACAGTTGTTTTTGTTCGATGCCTTCTTCTGCTGCTGTCTAAGGACACCTTCTGTTTTCCTAAGGTGTATGAGCAAATCTGCTTATATTGGATTTGCAACTCTACTAGTTAGCCATTGCCATCAAATTGCAGTAAGGCAATTGCACAGCCCCTCAACAGTACCCACTTGATATCATCGGTGTCATGAAATGTTATTTTCCAACACGCCTGTGCAACTGGGTTAATTAAAGGATGAGAGTTTTCCCATTTTCCTAGCATTCATGCAGTCCATTTTAAAAGGGGAAGGTGGCTGACAGATTCAACATCATCAGCCTGCTTCCGGACCAGACTTTGCTCAGGAACTGTGAGTTTCCAATAGAAAAGAACATCTGTAGCTCAGGGTTGAACTGTGGAGTCTTTGGGGTTTTCTGAGCCTGGTTGTTTTCTTGCAGACGTTTCATTACCCAGCTAGGTAACATCTTCAGTGCTAGAAGGGAGTGGGGTTTGCTCTCTGTTTATATACAGTGGCTTGCCCTGCCAGTGTTGGTGGGGGTGGGTTTTTTTTCTTCTTGATAGTTCCTTGATTAGGATATTGTTTACTGCTTGATTGTCTGGTGTTAATCTTGGTGCTAATCTCTGCTTATGTGGGTGATGATTGCTGGTGAGGAGATGTTCTGGTCGTTTGTTTCCTTTTTATTGTCTCTTTTAAATAGTGTGTAGATGTTGTTTATCTCTATGAGTTTCTTCTTGCTTTTATGCAACAGTACTAGGAAATACCAAAAAATTAAAAAGCGACATTGTGCCAATATGACAAAATATGGATTTATTGTGTAACAGAATCAGCAAGTAAACTTGTATGGTACAAGGCTAGAGGTCTCAAAACTCTTCTCCAAGAAGTCCTCTGGATCTGGTTCTGATTCCTACTTCTCAGCAGTGACTTCATTATTTCTGCTGCTGCCACCAATGTTCCCCTTTAACCTCAGCATGCGTGAAAGAGCGGGCTCTCACCTCCTGTGCTAACTTTCTGGTCATTAAAAGGTAAAAATAATATAATGACATTTCTACAGTGCCATTTCCTGACATAGATAGCGTTGAGACATGTGTCTATGGGTTTTAGCCCTTCCTTGGGAGCTAGGCCAAACTCATAGAAGATAAGCAAAATCAAACTTTATTAAAACTTTAAAAACCTGTAGTCACTCTTCTTAGCTTGAGATATTAAAATGCCAGCTTTCCCTATACAGGGAAGTACGTACAAAGCTGTTCAAATCAAAACTGCAGTTTCAAAAGGTGATTGCAAAAGAAAATACAACACTACGGGCATGATATGAGTCTGCAACAAATAAAAAAGAACCTGCTATAAAGAAACGTTTTTCAAACTTGGCAACTTTAAGATGGGTGGACATCGACATGCTAGCTGGGGAAATCTGGGAGTCGAAGCCCACCCATCTTAAAGTTGCCAAGTTTGAAAAACACCACTGTAAAGAGATTAGAGCAGGACTTCAAATTACCATTCCAAATCACAAAAGGTTCTAAGCAGAAATGATTAGAAGCATCTGAAGCATCTCTTCAATTTTCCTGGACTTCTCTTTTTCCTGGAAAGTCCAAGCTTTGCTTTCAAGGTCTGGGAAATGGGATTAATCATGCGTGTGTGTGTGTGTGTGTGTGTGTACCATGAAGATGTGGATTCTAGGTCACCCTATCTGGCTTGGCAGCTGGCCAGCTGTGATGCTTGCAGGCCGCCACTCACAACCAGTGCATTTACTAATGCTTTTGGAAAGGTATCAGCTCTGAATTTAAAACATACAACATTTTGAATTTTTCCCGTACACGCTTCTAACTCTGATTCTAGACATAAAATAGAGGAGTTTAAAACATCCACAGAATGAAATTCATGACCCACTATGTGTCTCGACAGATATTCTTCAGGGCCTAACAAGACTTTCAACATTTTATAGGCCGTGATGAGCTCTTCTGAATTACTGCTGGCATTGCAATAAAACATTCTGGCAAGAAAGATTTTATCTTCTCCATAGCTCCTTCTTCAGAGAAGCTGCTTCACCAACAGCTGCTCTTCCACTTCCTCCCTCAAATGCCACAGTTCAAGTATAAAGCCCACAACCCATAATTGCTTCAGACAAGGTGTAACATCAACACAGCTTTTCATTTGCCCCTTTAAAAAAAAAAATTATCCTGAAAAACTTCTGCCTCTGTTGCACTGGACTCTACAACACAAACAGGCACTTCTATAAATCAATCCATGGGAAATTCCTGGCCCAAAAGAGATCCTGGGATTTGTCAAGTAGCATTTATGACTACTGAAATGTCAAAAATGCCTGAATTATGTGAGCTTCATGCAGATTTGAAGAGTCAAGAGGTATAAAAGGGTGAGGAACATGCAGCTATCACTGCCAGCTTGACTTTTTTTTAATCCTCCACAAGGATGCCTCTAATTTATCCTCATCATCTGTGAAATATTGTACATGCTGATGGCGCTATTTAAATATATTAATCCTTAGCCAATCGCTTAACAGCATCTTGACTTTGGAGCAGCATCCATAGACCTTTCCCCTGCAGACATTCCTGCCCATCCCATAAATTATCCCATTACTGCATTGCAATGGATCAAACGGAGACCTCCTTATATGTTCTATTTGCTCTTTATGACCATAAATCTCGCCATTCCCAGTTGATAGTCAATATGATATAGAGCACAGGCCCAGAGCAAGGTGACATTTGTTCAAAGTCTTTCTCTGTCATAAAGCTTACTGCTAACGTCCCCACGGCAGGGCTTATGAGCACCCATGTGTCTGCAGACAATTCCGTTTGCACCCGCCAGGCTCTGCGCTCTACAGGACGTTTAATTAAAAAATAATTGTAAACAACATTAAGTAAGAAATGGGGATGTTGCAAAGGAAAGCACCAGCTTCTAGCATCATCCGTATTTCAAAACATGCCTCTGGGGACCATAACATTCCTATAAAATAAAAATAATTGGCTGCTTTGTTTGGAAATATGCCTATTTGCTGAGAACTACAGGAAAAGCAAGCTGGGAGGCTGTATGGAGTATTCTACGGTGTGGGTGAGAATCTTCCCTACTTTGCATTTTTGCTTTTGAGAACCGTGGCAGCTATTGGGTAACACCGCCATGATGCAATTTCAAAATTCCCAATGGTGTCACCAGCCCCCAAACTGGGAGTCCCTGATCATGGGGTTAACCGTAACCCACTTCATTAGTTTGCTCCTGGACAGATAAAGTAAACAAATCCTCAAATACAAAACAGTCCCCTTCCTACTAAAATATCAAGGATTGAAGTCAGAACTGGGATCTGAAAGCATGAAATACACTTACTTTTTTATACAATGCCCAGAATCCTTTGGCTGGTAATAAATACTACAGATAAATAAGCTAGCAGCAGCCTACCTACGCACATAGCTTTGTTTCCTAAATGCAGCCTATCTTCTTCTTTACTCTTTGAAGACAGCCAAGCATAATTGCCTTCACTTTTCTTGTATTACAGGAATTGTGACAATCATGCAAGGGGAAAAAAAAACAGGAATAAATTAATGGCTTCTTGTAGACTTTAATTAGAATTAAATTACCCATTTGTTAGTCGTCGTTAGCATGCAGCCCATAGTATCATAGGAGACAAAGGAAGTTTACGCAATGACTGGGCTCATGCATCACATTAATCCATGGTTTGTTTAACTATGAATTACTGAATAAATCAATATTAACAGGGTTGTACAACAAACAAGAATCCATCAAACTTTCAAACACCCAAAAGAAACAAACAAGAATCCAAAGGCAATTTTGCTATTGTGTTTTGAAAACTATTTCACTAGCAATGAGCCTTGGAAAGTACATTCAAAATAAACGTTTTTGTTATATACTCATTTGGCTAAATTCTCTACTTTTGAAACTGAGAATCCGCTCAAAACCACTGGCAAGGTAAGGAGGAAACAGTGAGCAAACAGATGATCAATACAATGATTCTTTTTGGTCACTGCTGAAAGGGTTTTTTTTCTGCAACACCGGTTGCTTTGAATGGAAATTCATCAGAATTCTTCTTGCCATAAATTAATAAGTTCTTGCCTAAAAGATGCATGCGTCTGATTCCAAGCACTTAATTCCATCATCTGTCACTCACAGCTGTTCTATTCTCTCATTTATTCAATTATTCCATCAAGTTGCAAAGGAAGATGAATAATAATAATGTTGAATGAAATTGCATAATGATTCACCTCAGCATCTGAAGAATTCTCCAGTTCTGTAAGTTTTCCCAATCTGAATGTTCTGTGATTAACGGTGGGAGTTCCAAGAAGTCTCACTAGTGACCCAGATAGTTTCTGGAGGAAAAAAACCCAATGCAATTATAGTAAAAAAAATAATAAAAATCTGTAAATATAGGTCTTTAGGGGAAGAGGAAGTTTTAAATTTCTCCAGAGAGTGTAATCCTAAAATTAGTTCTACTGGATCCAGAACTAAATGCACAGGTGGGGTTCAAAGTAGCTTTTGATTTTTATAATTTCCATTGCAAATATCTATTTCCTGCTTTATCTGTGACTCTTAACAGACAAGGATGCCAAGAGACATCTAATTCCTTTAAAGCTTCCACATGAAAACACTCTTAACAAAATGGCTTTTTTTCCTGTTCTTTCATCTATAACATAAATATAAAATCTACAGTACTAAGGTATTTTCCTTTTAAAATGTCATTGCTCTTTATGTGATCGTCCATTTTTAAAATAATTCAGGACAATTTTTTTTATATATGACATTTCATACATAATGCATGTTATTATTTCTTTTCAAGAACATACAAAAATATCTCTAAGAATCAGGAGGGTTCTCAGCCAGTTAAAAACATTTTAGATGACCATATGACTTTTGGTCAATTATGAAAAAGTATCTTAATTTGTAAGTAACTAGCTTACAAATTAAATCAGTTCAAGGTTATAGTCTTACAAAACATTTAAAATAAAGGCTTTCACAGCATTTATATTTCCTGTATAAAGCTAAGAACCAACTACCTACCTATGACAAAATATTTTTATATAGCACAAATATCTGTATATGTTTTTACCAAAGTTTATCAGAAAAATCTACATTTTTTTCCCAATTTGTACTTCTTCTTTTTTTTTCTTTTTTTTTTTTTTTGCATTCAAGTTAATCTTGACTCTTGGCAACTGCCTGGACCGGTCCCTGCAGTTTTCTGGGCAAGGTTTTTCAGAAGTGGCTGGCCATTGCCTCCTTCCCAGGGCTGAGAGAGAGGGGCTGGCCCAAGGTCACCCAGCTGGCTTCTTGGCCAAGGCAGAACTAGAACTCACAATCTCCCAGTTTCTAGTCTGCTGCCTTCACCACTATACCAAACTGGCACTTCTATATGTTGTCCTCATCTCCTATAGTTCTTTTGGGAAGTTATTTTTATGCTACTAAATTATTCCTAAATATTTCAGAATTAACCAGTGTCAAACCCAAAATGAATTTCAATCTGTTTAATCTGGTGTAGGAACTTTTTTAATTTTAATTCCTGAGAAAAGGAAGAGTGAATAACAGGTGGCACAATATTCAACTGTTGTTTAACCCTCTTCTCTGAAATAATATTCTTACTTGCAATTCAGGTCCTTTTACATTCACTAAATGGGGGCAGTTCAATAGGTTTAAAATGGTCCCAGACAGAATACAAGCTCCTAAAACACTGCATTGTTGTACAGGATCATATTACTGCAGTATTTCTCAACCTTGGCAACTTCAAGATGTGTGGACCAACTCCCAGGATTCCCAGCCAGTCATGCTGGCTGGGGAATCCTGGGAGTTGAAGTCCACACATCTTAAAGTTGCCAAGGTTGAGAAACGCTGTGTTACTGTAACGAACAATGGACCTCATCAAGTAATTTGTGGAAGGAGGACAACTTTTCATTGACTGGACAAAACAGATTAAGAGATTTTCTTTCCTGAACTTGGACTAGACAACGTGAAGGAAACGTACTTCGGAATATGAGCCATTTCATTAACATTTAAACACATAGTGTTGACTGAAAGTTGGCTCAGATGTAAAGTGTCAGTTCTGCAATGGACGTGTCTCACTTAGCTTGAAGAGTCTAACTAAGAGAAGGCAGTGTTGAGCAAGCTGGCTGATGGAATCCATAAATATGTAACACGGTATATTGGATGTACCTGCAGTGAGCAGTGCTCCCCAACATTACACTGCTAATACACCTAAATGACCCATGTGAAAAAATATTCTTAGAAATTGTTCAAAACATTAACATTTGGGATGGATATAGGAACACCTTTGCAGGAAAGAGTGAAATGGGCTCACACATGACCCCTTAAGACTGGTGCAGGTGAACAGAGAGGTGTAGCAGAGGTGCCTATAGAGCACAAGGAGGGACCACCTGTGGTCCTCCAGAAGCTGCAATAGTGCAGTAGCAGATTGTTTGGCAAGCCCTCAAAAACCAACATTAAGGGCTATGCTAGGCAGGAGTAGAAATGCACTACAGAAAGTATGAAGTGGTAATACCCATTATCCTAAATCCAACCCTCTACTTTGTGCAAAATTGCAAAAATTTCTGGAAGGTGTAGATTATTTAGACCTGTGGCAGTCAGGAGTGAAGGTCAGTCATGAGACTGAAACTTCATTGGCCGACTAATGGTAGAACGTGGCTGGAGGAATTCTTGCCCTGCTGGATCCCTCAGCGGTCTTCAATACTGTTGAACCCAGTATCCTTTTGGGCCATCTGAATGGGTGGGGAGTTAGACACGCTGTATTTACAGTGGTTCTGCTGCTTCCTGAGTGAGCAGGTGGTTGCAGGAGGAGGAAAGGTTTGGCCCTTGGGAACTCAATTATGAGGTGCCCCAGGGCTTAGTCCTCTGTTTACCATCTACATGAAGCTGCTGGAAGAGATCATCCAACAGTCCAGGATGAGGTATCATTAATACACCAATGATACCCAGCTGTATACTTCCACTCCAAGCTGAATGAGGGATCTAGTAGAAGTCCTGACCCAGTGTCCGGAGCTTCTAAGGGCCCGGATAGAGGGACGCAAACTCAAACTTAAACCAAGCAAGGTATAGTGGCTAGTCAAAGCTGGCTGATTCTGGAGATGCACCAACTTTGGTTTCCAATAGGTTACTACTCCTCCCTCCTGGACTCATATCTCCTCCCGGAGTCATAGCTCCTGTTGGATAAGCAGGGGGAGGCTGTTGTCAGGAAGACCTTTGCCCAGCTCCAGCTGCTCTGCCAACTGCAGCCTTCGGTGCCTAGAACAGATCGACATTCATATGTCATCTCCCAGACCTGCCCTTGAAGATCACTCAGAAACTTCAGCTGGTGCAAAATGCATCACTGATTGTTTTCAAAAGCAGTCCCGTTATTGCTAGATAAGACGAGTGTTGTGGGAGCGACACTGGCTACCAATACCTTTTCAAGTGTAATTCAAGGCACTATTTACCACCTATAAAGCCTTATATGGCTCCGGGCCTGGTATCTACAAGACTGCCTATTCCAGATAAATTCTGCCTGCCAGTCCAAGTTAACAGAGAACACCTGCTGAAGGTCCCCACTTACTGAGAATGGGCATTCTCCATGGGAGGATCTTCTCCAATGGAACAGCTTGCTCCCCCTCATGGCCTTCCAGAAGGTTATCAACATTTGGCTCTTCTGTAAATCTTCAAATTGTTTTAGAACTCTTGCCTCCAGGTGTGATCGTTGTAGTTGTCATTACAACACCATGACCACTAAGAACTAGTAACTCCAGAATTTGCACTCTGGGATTAGCTGTTTTAGAAGGCATTTATGCTGCACATTCAGCAATTGCTCCAAGAGAGAAGTTTAATCAAAGGCAATTTCTATCCATTATAGTGCTACAAAAAGAGAAAGAACTCACATAAAAGACCATTTTTACATCCTGACGCAGCTGCAAGCTTTCTTCTTCCTTAGAAAGAACAAACCAATTTTAAGTCATCTTTTCATACTAGTGTTGTCTCTTTTTTAGTGACCTGTTTACAGAAAAGGACCATCTCCTGATCTTTCTCCCTCAACTCCATCATCAAGATCAAACCCAATTTGCTTCCAACTATTCCATTGGGCCCTAGATCCATATAAAGCTATTTCCTAGACTGCTGTTGGTTATAAAATTCCCTTCTCTTGAAGATGGACTGAAGTTTGCATCTGAGAAATGACACATCTGAGAAACTTGATTGGAGACTCTGTTTTACTGACCAAATGTAGACTAACCTTGACAAGAAAAACAGATACTAAGATGTTTGTGCTGATGGGCAAAATGAACATATTATGTTGGGTGTGCTTTTTGAAAAAGAGACAGCTTTTACTATTTATGCTGGGTTTTGGCATTTGGGATCTTAAGCATTTAAATCTAATTGCCCCACAAGACTTAGCTAAGCAAATTACTGGCATTAATAATGGATACCTTAAATGACATTGCAATGCTTAACTGTTAACCAGGGGCATCTGCAGGGGAGGTCAAACAAAGTCAAGATGGAGGCCACAACCATGTACAGTAATCAAAGCTGCCATCTTGACTTTTTTGACACACACACTCAGACACTCTGCTGTTAACCAAAGTTGGGACCCATAATGAATGGGGGAAGCACAGAAAGTGATTATATGTTCTAGACTGCCTCATTACTGTTCCTATCATTAAGAATCTGGTTACATTTGATCCAGCCTACAGTGCACATTGTACATTTTCCTAAGTCGAATTATTACCATCCATAAAGAGAATAACTATAATCATACTCCCATATAATTGTTTTCTTCCGCTGGTTGAGGATCCATATTTTCTTTTTCATTGTTGAAGAAACAGTCCTCTCTGTGTTCAATTAACATTGTTTTTCTGATCCCACTGTATATGAAGGCTGCATCATCATCTGGGAATGCTTGACATGCTGAATTGCCCTCCAATACTAAAAATTCAGCTCCATGATCTGAAAGGTTATCTCCATACGCCAACTCTCCAGACTTTTCTTCATCTGATACACACATAAGAGCTTCATCATCTAGAATTTCACTGTTTTTTAGCAGAACCCAGAAGCTATCTATATTTTTATTGCTAGACGTGGTATTACTTTCTTCTTTAATGGCCACTTGATCTTCATGGATTTTTTCAGTTAACGTGTTCAGACTAAGACCCATTTGTTCCTGTATTAGCATCTTAATTTCGGTCCTGTTAGAAGGTATCGTCTTTAGGTCTAACTTAAGATGGATCCCTGAAAATGATGAAAGAGGTCCGGATGCATCAGTCAAGGTAGAAGTGGTCATTCTACGAACAGATATTTTAGAGAATGTGTCTTTGCTAAAGGCAGGGATAATTTCCTTACTGTGCAAAAATTCTTTATCAGAGATAGATATGCAATTTATGCTATTGGGTTGGGCCACCTCACTAATAGTTGCTTCACTTGAACTTCTAGAGATCATTATCTCCACATCTTGATTTTCTGTTTTACAACATGCATCTTCCCTCCCTGTTAGTGTAACCATATGGCTCCCGTATTCCATGCACTTTTCCATTGGGTCAAAACATTGAGTGCTCCATTTCTCTGCATTAGAAATCAGAACAGAAGCCTTTTGAAAGCTTTCTTTTCCTTCTTCATCTGTCTGTGCAGGACAAGGATCCATTACTGCATTCCCATGGTTTGATTCTACAGAAGAAAATGTTGCAGAAAAGCTCTGATCACTCAGAACCAAGACTTCTGAAGAGTTGGCTCTAGTTTCAGTTTTTCTAATGTCACAATCTGAATGTGTTTCCCCAGGGTCCAATTCTCCAGAAAATTCCCCTACTTTTGCAGAACTGTCCACCTCTTTGTTGCTTTCTGGTGTGTCCGCTTTTTCCTTTTCTAGCAATGCCTCCACATTTTGAATCTGGAAGAGCTTCTTTAGCTCAGCCATACAATGTTTATCCAATACGTCATGGAGTGCGACTTGCAGTTTTTTAAAAACTGCAGCCTTCTTGTGCCGTGTTTGGGGTGCTGATTTCTTTCCATTCGGACCCATTAAGCAATAATCATGCTTTTCTTTTCTTTTGTGGCTGATGTCTTTCAGCAGTACAGAATAAGGCTTTATTATTATATTTTGCTCTATAGATTTCTTTCTGCTTGTGCAAGCTGTTGATAATATTTCCGAGGTCAAACCAATCTTTTCTGTACTGTTTTCTTTCTTTGTTCCTGCTTGTTTGGAATGATCTGTTGTAGATTCCATTTGTAATTTCTTCAGCTGATGTCTTTCATTGTAAAAAGAAAAAAATATTCCTCGGTGTATCCTTTCCTTGCAAGGCAATTGTTATCATGTCCTTTTCTCTGACTGCAATCCTTGAGAGACTATGGATTCTGTACTATGAAAGGGGGAAAAAAAATCAAATAGTGATAGTGATGTAATATATAACACATTCTTCATTCTTTTTATCTATTTACCCCCTCCCATCAACTCCAATAGCTCTGAGGACAGAATCAGAACCATGTTTAAATGTAGGCATGTCCAAGGCACAAAATCTCACACTCTTCTGCACTAAAAAGATGGTAACCACAACTCAGGTCATTATTTTACCTGGCTCCTAAGAGAGGGGCCACCAGCAGCTTACAAGCCGAGCATATATCACAAAAGAAAAACAAAGCCAAACCAAGCAAAAACAGAAGCTATTTAGGGTTTGAGAGGAAAGAAATATCCTAAAAGCTAAGAGAAGCAAATGAAAATTTACAGGACATTTTAAAACTGTCATGAAGCAAAACGGTAGGTGCCCCTGAAAAAGGTTGTATTATTATTTAATGCATTTAGAGGTATTGCCCGTCATATTCTAGATTCCCAAGACCAGGAGTTGCATCAATTCCCATCCTCCACAGCCAACTAACTATCGATAGAAGTTGTAACAAATGCATTTGGAGGCCAGAAAAAGGTGCTGCGGACAAGGAAGAAAATGAAGTACTGTACGTACAATCATTTAAACCAACAAGCCAAACACCGATGAACTGACCTCCCCCAAATGCTGTGCCTGCTTTTGGGACAGTGCTTTGAGGAAGAGAAGTCCATGGGTACAAAGGAGCAATGGCAAAGTGTTAGATGCTGGTGATTTGGGCTATGCAGGCTAATTTAAGGCTAATGTTGGCTTGGAAAAACTGGGCAGGATCATCCATTTTCCTTCATCACATTCTAAATTCTATGACTGGGGAAATTATAAAGCCCCCTGCCATTGTAGACAGCCTGATGTGTTGAACTTCAATTCCCAGAAAGGCTGCAGTGATCTGGGAACTCTTAAGAGTTGGTCCAAAATAGCTGAAGGGCAGTAAATTGGGAAAGGCTGTTCTTAGCAATGACAGTCTGACACGATGGAAGAAGAAAGGCTTGAACTTGGTGTTTACTGGAATAAATTTTGTCCATGTATGGCATCATTCTGACAAACGAAAATAGATTCCGTTATGACCTGACAACCAGGAGGATTCAGAAATCAGAAAGATCTGGAAATTCAAGAGATGGGAACTAAATGAAAAAGTATCTAATAGTAATCCACTATTTTATTGTGTGGAAATAACTGACTATAACCTAAACATTCCTTTCCAGTTTTCTTTTGATGAAAAACAACTGAAAGGATTGTGTAACATCACTTTGCAGTATAACTTCTTCCCTACTAAAAGCAATATGCAAAATTCCAATCCCGTGTATTGTAACAGTATTAGTCTACCATCTGATCCTTTAGAGACCATGTCTCTGCTGTAAAGTCCTCGTGTTTCCTGTGGATCTCAACCTCCAGCGCTTCTAGAACAGTGCTTCTCAACCTCCACAACTTTAAAGATAAGACTTCAACTCCCAGAATTCCCCCAGGCAGCATGCTGGCTGGAGGAATTCTGGGAGTTGAAGTGCACCCATCTTAAAGTTGCGAGGTTGAGAAACACTACTCCAGAATGTCGTTTTTGCTGTTTAAAATGCTTTTTCCTAATCGTACATTTTGCTTACCAGGGGTTTCTATGTCTGGCGTGATTATCCAAGTCTTGGGAATCTCTAGGGAGTTCATTCACACCCTCAATATTTTTTAAAAAGTCCTAAACCTTCCCTCATGTCAGTCTTCCCCATTGAGAAGGTATCTTCCTTTCATAGGCTGGACTACATCTTTCACAATTCTCCCCAGCATGGCAGGGCCAGAGAGCTGAATCTGGTGCCAGGATGGGAAAAGCTCACCTAATTCATCTACTTGATTAACTGGGTTATTTTCTATTTTCCCCTCCAGTCAGAATCTTTCCTAATTTCTTATGGCCCAAATCCCAAGAAAATGCAGCAGTCTAAAAGCGGAAAAGAAACAAAACGTGTTTTCTTCATTTATGTACACACACACACTGCAAAGAACGGTAAAGCGTGTTGGAGGTGAAGTTTGCAAAACTGTACATTGCTACGATCCCGGCACGATTCGCGATGTGTTTGTGCCGTGTGCCCATGTGGAAGCCCAGCCTACCTGAGGGACCCCGGGACTAGCCTGAACTCCAGGAGCGTCTGCCACCTACGTTGCTTGGTCTTGATCCGCCGAGGAGAACTGATCTACAGGAATAAAAAGGAGAGCCCAGAGCCCAGAGCGAAAAGGAGAGGACCTTTATGATGTTCACTGTCGGTGGCTCCCACCTTGGGTTACCAAGTTTAACCATTCAAAGGGAAGAAATGCTTAAAAACAGACCAAGGCCAGCTCTAAGCACAGGCGGGGTATGGCGTTTACCCGGCGTTTGGGGAACTTCCTCGAATGCGTGTGTTAGTGCACGGGTTGGGTGGGACTGATGCCCCCTTTCTCCTCCAGGGCACGCACGCACACACACCCCCGCTGTCCCCACAACCACCACCGGGGCTGAGACTGGCCCCCCGCGCCCAGGGAGCCCGGCGGATCGGGCCTCCTTGCTCCGCTCTTTGGCGAGAGGGGCGCTTCTGCCTGACCGGCGCACCCCTAAGGCCGCCCGCCGAGCAAGGGGAACCCAGACGGCGCGAACCGGGACGGAGGCGCAACGGGCGGCTTCAAGCCGGCGTCCAGCGATCGTCCCCGGCCACCAGCTGACAGTCCCCGCGACTTCTTGCAAAGGTGCTGTGATGCTAGCCGGGGACGCCCCGCCCCTTCCCCGGCCCCGCCCCCAAAGGTGCGCGCACCCCAAGGCGAGCCGGTCGCGCCCCTCCCGTCCCGCGCCCGGGCCACCTGCTGGAGGGCGGGGCTTCGCCGCCAGGAAGGTGGGCGGGACCTGCCCAATAAGCCAATGGGGCGGAGGGGGCGGGGGCTGGAGCGCTTCTGCCCCGCCCCGCCGAACAGGTGCAGCGGGCTTTCTGCGGCCGGGATCCCGTCAGGGTTGGAAGCCGGCGCTGCTGCTCGGCTGGGTTGCGCCTGGGTAGGGGATGACTGGAGTTGTAGTCCCACCCAGCGGGGGGCACCGGGAAGGCTGGACGTGGCTTCGCGCCAGGGCGCAGGCGGTGCAAGCGCAGCAAGCGAAACGCGGACGGGACCCGGGGAAGGCGCGGCGCGGCTCTGGGAGGAGGGGACGGGAGAGGCTCGGCGCCCGGGCAAGGGCCGTTTTATGGTTCTCCCCCTTCTCGCTCTCTGTTGTATTCCGTTTATTTGGACTCATGTATTGTTTGAAGGCTGCACAATTGGGTTGGGGGGTAGCCTAACTTGCAAGGAAGTAGTTAAAACAATATCTCAACCAGTGTTTGTCAACCTTGGCCACTTTAAGATACGTGGACTTCAACTCCCAGAATTCCCCAGCCAGCCCTGCTGGCTGGGGAATTCTGGGAGTTGAAGTCCACGTATCTTAAAGTGGCCAAGGTTGACAAACACTGATCTGAACTAGAAGTCCAGCCAGCCATTAGATGACAGCCAGAGCCTCTCCCCCTTCACAGCCCAGATCTGGGAGCCCCCGTTTCTAGTAAGGTGACCTTCTGGAGAGTATCTGGGCAGCATCTGAACGGTGCAAAGGGAGGTAAGAGGAAGGTGGCCTGCTGCTTTAATCTGTTAATGGCGGAGAGACACGATGAGATGGAGACACAGGCTGGAAGGGAGCCCCAACGCGCTGGGCGATGGTGGAAGCAGGCTGGTGCGGCTTCTCATCCATTAAACAATCTGGATACAGCCTTTCCATCCACCTCGGACGACAGCCTGACTTCTCCCGGTCAAGAGCTGGCCTGAATTCATTGCTCGACAGCCTTTGGCATCGCAGCCTGGTGAGCCCCCAAATGGATTATCTGAGAATAAGGTAGTTCATGCCACTTCTCAGCCGGGCAAATGGTCCTGAGAATCCCGACATGAAATAAACAGAGATTAAATACTGATCTAACAATTACTGTAGTAACTGATGCAAAGGTTGGCTGTTGACAACCTTGACTGGTTTTCACCAATCTCTTACTGCCATCAGTTGCATAGGATGTTTGGATAATAAAGGAGGGTGCAGCATCTGACGCTCACACAGGGGGTGGTTTGGGTTTGACATAGTGATGTCTGAACCCAGCCCGGTTCCTTTAACCCAGGTTGCATTAGTTAGTTGTTCAACAAGCATGTTTTTCTTTAAAAAAAAACTGACTTAGTAGGAATATTTGCAATGGCCAAGTTCATAAGGACTGGCAAGAACCTTTCTTTTAAATGCATAAATGGACAGCTTCTGAAAAGAATTAAACACTTCTGGATGTCTTCTCTCTCTTGAAAAGGGGTGGATATTTAGCTTCACGCACCCCTCCAGAATGAAAATATGAATCACGTGATAGTTCAGCTACCAACTGTCTTGCATTGAAGGAACAAGAGCAGTCATCTTGGGGCTTGTGCTCCCCATTCATTGTGCACACCAGAAATTGGAAGTACCTCCTTCCATCTACAAGCTTGGCTCCCCAAGATAGCTAGTTCCCTGACTTGGGCTAATTAGAGTTTATTAGCACAAGCAGCTAATTAGATCCTGACCTGTAGCCTGTTCTGAGATTGGACCTTGTGAAGGAGTGGAAGTTGCAAGCAAGCAGAGGCTCCCAGATGCGTTGGGCCTGGGCAGCTCAGCTTAAGACTCACTGCAGCGCAAACAGTGGATATAACAGTTGTGTTTACACAACACATGGAACCACAAAATAGGCAACCACGTTTTAGCTTAGCTTGTTGCGCAAATTCAGCCCATGTGGTCAGTGCCGGATTTAGACTCGGTGAGGCCTTCAGCTATGTAAAGTTACACCAGGTAGTCTCACAAAGGTGTGTACCAAAACACAACCTTGGGTCGCCACAAAAAAATTGAAAACATATGCCTTTTAATTACATATAAAGCTATTTTAAAACTACACATAAACATTTGCTACACAAGATTTTAAAAACTACAGTATACATAGAAGCCACATAAAATTCTAAAAGCCAAAATAAAATTTAAAAAAGCTGAAATTTTGGGAGGCTCTAAACTGTAGGTTGTTTAGCTTATGCCTAAATCCGACACTGCGTGTGGTTAATTCATAGGCCAGTTCATGTCTTGCAAACACAGCAAATATTTTTTGCAACAAGTCAGTCTAGTCTAAGGGTAACTAGTGAATGCCCAGACCTTGAAGTGAAAGCTCAGCAATTTAAGACAGGGCCTGTCTGGGTAACACCTCAAGCTGATAAATTCCTCTGGGTCGCACAGCGTTTATGGGGCTCTTGTCATTACGTAATGGTTACGACTCACCATATCCTGAAAAAAGAGGTTCTGACAGACATCCCATACGTGCGTATTCCTCCTCAGGCAAAGAGATTAAGGCAGCATTCAAATATGCGCACACAAACCGCCTTCTTCCCCAGAGTCTTCTGAAGACCAGGTGATAGCTATCCAAAAACGTATCACGTTGGTTCAGAACCCTGGGAATTAAGAGAATTGATTGCTTTGCAGTTACGTAAAAGCAAGCCTGCAAGACCAGAGATTTGGAGTGGATCCATTTTCACTGAAATGCACGTTTGGCATTCAGTTATTGTTCAAAATATCTTCTCCGCTGGGTCCAACACAGAGAAAAAAAACCTTGAGCCTTATATATCTTCCAGAAGGAGGCAGCAAACCCTTAAGCTCTTTCAGTCTCTGGACTTCTGCCCTAACCCAAGAGCTGATCCTTGGAACAAATTCACTAAGAAGCAGGGAGGAGACTTTACAGTAAGAACTTTATTGCACTTTGTTTCGAGTGCTAAACCAGAAATTGTGCCTATTAAGCTCGGCTCACGTTGAAGCTCCAGCATTTCTATTCTATGACAGAATGTGTAGCCCTGTATACTGAACCGCCCCCTTAATCCGCTCTGTTAGGTTTGCAATACAAGCTAATATACTATAATACAACAAAGTGAAACTGAAAGGAGAGGGGAAGACAAAACTATACATAGGGAAAAGAAAAGAAAAGAAAAGAAATCCATTTATTCTACAGCCTTAGGGCAGTATTTTAGGACTTTTTTTATCCGGCTTCAACACATTATGTTGTAGCTATTACTTTTCTGTCAAAAGAACATTTTTGAGGAAATGAGATTAATTACAAGGATGTGCACTTTTATGGGCAGGAAACGAAGAAACAAGGAAGACAGGTCTAATTTTTTCTTCCTAGAATTATGCTTCCAGATAAACATCATCTTCCTCAAATGCAAGACATGCCACTCTGAACACTTGTATGTTTAACAACAATGTGAAAAAACAAAATATCAAGCAATCTGACATTTGGGGCTTATAGATTTACAAACTGAAACCGGTCAAGACTGCAATCTTACAAACATTCATGGGTGTCAATCCCACTGAATTTAAAGAAGTTTACTTCTGAATCAACATGCACAGGATTGCGCTCCGAGTCACCCATATTTAGACTGAGTGGCATATCATCGCAACCAGCTTTAGCACAAGTTTGTCAGGAAGCTTTAATGATTTTAGATTCAAAATGTTTAATAGGACTATGTCAAGTGATTCAGCACAATACACCATGAGATACCCTGTTTGGAGAGCTGGAAGGCCTTGTCTGTGTTCACTGACAGCAGCTGGAGGAAGAGGAGAGAGCCTGATGCTCTAGACTGAAGGACATAAATTAAAAATCTTCAGCAAACATATCTTCAAAAGCAAAACTGAGTTGGAAGACAAACAACTCAGTTTAATTGAAGCAATTTGGCAGAGAAGTCACTTAAAATGAACAAACTCATAAGCAAAACCTCCTGCCTTTCCTAATCAAATATAGAGCACAGTTCCCTCTATTTTCCTCTAAGACAACATAAACATATGAGGCATTGACAGTGTGTAATCAGCAAGTCTCCCTTAAGAACCCGGTGAAAAGTTATAAACAAGGCAATCAGTGGTTAAGGTGAGCTCTACAAGAGGCCGTTCTGGAAAAAATACCCAGAGGCATTGGGAGCTCGAGATGCCAATGGATGGAAAAGCTGCATGAGAACAAGACTTCATTCAACCGTATTCCTTGCAGAGTGGTGAGAACTCTCCAGGTAGGAAACGTGCCACCTATTCATCCAACTTGGATGATAGTTGGTGTTTTAACTGTTTTCATCAAAAACATTCCCAGTCTCTTTCTTTGCTGGAAGATTTTTTTTCTGCTTAAACTGCAGGAAGTTAATGTCTAACTCAAAACATTTAGATACAGGTCACTGTAGACAAATGTTGAGCAATATATCTCAGCACTGAAGACAACATTGGAAATACCTACCATCATGTAATTTGGACATCTGCATAAGAAGAGCATGAAGCTTTCCTGTTAAATGAATCACAACCTCCAGCATTATGAAACGAGCTCACGCCCCAGCCTTCTTCCAGATGCCTGTTTAGGTGTACACTGAATGATGCTTGCAGACGCCACCTGGTTAAGGGCTTTAACCCAGAATATGAGGTTTACTAATGCTGCCTCTCCCTCACTGGTACAAACAACCTGTTACCAGCAAACTTAGATACATACATATATCACACTATTTCTAAGAGCACCCCACAGGGTTTAAGGCTGCTGCTCACTCACATGTACCAAATGAAACTCCAATTCTATCTTCCAGGTTTCAACAAAATGAAAGAGAATTCATTTCTAAAACTAAACCAAAAAAAAAAAAAAAATCAGGCTAGAACCTAATTAGGGCTCCCCATCCTACTCCACAATTACAAGTTCTGCACAGCCTGATACGCCGCTGTTCCTCAAAACATAAAATCAATTTATTAAGGGTTTTTTCTCCTCCTCCAAAAAAGTTAAAAATACAGAAAGGAAACTCCCATTGCTTGGCAGATGATCAGACTGTAACATGAGAAGACAATCCTTCACTGAAATGTTTTCTTTTAATTTTATTTTTTTATCACAATCATTATCATTAGGACAAAGGCAGAGGAGCACTGACTCCATGACGGTCAGGATGTCGCTCAATTCTAGAATTACATTTCCAGGTTCCACGAGTCCAGAAAGACAGCCATGATAGTGTCAAGACGTCACAAAGGGACTTGGCTTACTGCACGATACAGTGCCCGTTGGCATCTCTAAAGCGTAATCGCATCTTCGGTCGGTATTTCTCAAGATAGAGCAGCTGTTTAGAATTGAATGCTCCTCTCCTCTTCCTGAAATACAAGAGCGTTCCAGGCATTAATATGTAAATGCTGAGCACACTTCTAAAAGAGAACAGCCCCAAGTGTGGACAGCTGGAACCTACTTTCTATCCAGCCCTTCCGCTCTACGCCAACGACAGCAAGACACGAGACAAAGCGAGTTAGACGCATGCGTGCACACAAGGACACATATATGGATCCATGGATTACATTAAGCCTGCTAATTACTTCTTGTGTTATCCTGACAGCAGGGGAGCCACGGCAGTATCGTTCCTTCTGCACTGTGAAGTAGCACAAAACATCCTTAACCACATAGGAGTGACCCCCCAACCCAATAATACTTACCCATGCTATCCCTGGGAAAACTGAAGTAAACATTAACACAGGAAGACATGGGTTTATCATGAGCCCTTTTTCTTTTGAGAGTCCCCAAGTTTTATGTGGTGGAGCTTGGAAAGCAGAATACATCTCTCTACTTTGTAATTAGTAAATCTTCCCCTCATTCAGAAATTTCAAGATTATAAATTGAACTCTCTCCCTTAACAAAATTGGAACTGGAAAGGAGAAGAGGGTAGGTGGCTAGACAGGTTTTGTCCATCTGCCAACAGCAGCTGCTATTTGGTGTTCATTTACTTATCTAATAAATTTATATGGGCACCCATCTCATATACATGACTCTGGGCAGCTAACAGTAAAAATAGGATAAAAACAGAGTAAAAAACAACCAGAATTAGAAACAACATAAATAATATAAAATAGCAGCTGAGAACACTCACAACATTACGTCTTCAATATAACCATGACCGAGAAATGGACTCGCCCATACTATCAGGGCCCCAGGGTGGATAGCAGAACCAGGTTTTTAATGCCTTGCAAGGGGCCAGCAAGGATTCCTTTGGAGACATTTCTGGTCTAATATTATGCCCCCAAGCACCAGGTGTGCATGTTCCCCCTCTCCTCTACCACAGCGGGGAAGAAAAATCAA
Source organism: Python bivittatus (assembly GCF_059951505.1). NCBI lineage: Eukaryota > Metazoa > Chordata > Lepidosauria > Squamata > Pythonidae > Python > Python bivittatus. Next base: position 2,432,125 of record NW_028277032.1, read on the forward strand.
GCACAACCTTTTATTTAACAAAGGGCTATTATGCCTGAACCAGAAAATCTGGTATAAAAGACTTCAGCTTGTTAACTAAAGCAGCAAAACTGCACAAATTTTTAAATTATCTTTCACTACTGATTGGAATTTATTTTAAACCATGATTCCTGGTTCACATGTTATAAGCCAGCAGTCTGCTAAAGTGAAACTGACTTCTGTCTGCTGATGTGGATGGAAAAAACCACAAGGCCTTTCTGTTTTTGCATATAATACTAATGATGGCACAGCCTTATATGCAAATGCAGTGTTAAGAGGCTCGGCTGCAATTCCAGTATGCAGAGGTAATCAAGGAATGTGGTCTGCATAGGGCTGGCCAAGGAAATCTCAAGATGCACTTTTTAATACACACATTTGCACATTCAGCAAAAGGACAGATGAGTAATAAGAACATTGGTTGTCTCAGTTGTTATAAAAGCTCAATTTTCCTCATTAATGAATTACACCACTCCTACTCAAAATCAGCACCTTTCCCATTTCTATGAAAAGAAAGTCTTGAAAGTTTGGAAGGGTGACAAACCAGAGCAAAAATAGATACAGATGGATATGCTTCCAAACAAGAGTCAAGATTGTTTATTAATTACATTTTTTTTTCAGAGTCTTCAGGACGCCAAACATAGCCGAGCAGTCCCATTTTGCATCCACAGCCACTTGAGGAGAGAGTGTATTACAAAGGTATCAGAACTGGCCAAATATAATCCATCGTGAATTTAATGGCTCAGAAGATTGGGAATCTTCATTTTCCCCATCCTCTATTATATTCCTAGGCAACTAAAATATTGACAGGTAAGTTTTAATCCAGTTCAAGTCTTCACACTCAAATGTTTGTTCCTTTTGCCTATTTCTTATCTGCTCTATTTCCAATGCAATGGAAAATATCAATATACTCTGCAATATACTATTTCACCTGGTTCGGGGCCTAAGCCTATCTCACCTAAACAAACAAACAAACAGCTCATGCAGGGATTGCACTGTAGAAGCTGTGACTCTTTCCAGAGAAGGCTAATCTTGATGGATTCATATGTAATTGCTAGTTTAGTGCTAGTTCTCACAGAGTCAGTAATAAGCAAGATGGGAACAAATCTGACCGTTGTTAAAACAAAGGACAGTTGGAACAAGCTGGCCTGCTCAAAAGAGGAAGCCGAGTAGTCAGTTAGCTAGGGCAGGGCAGAAAATGAAACATTAGAAGTTTGTAAGCTAGTTCTTGAGTAACTGAAGTTGCTGAAATTCTTCAGTAATGGCTTCCTAATCCCTTCAATAACTATTTATTCTCAGTTCTCGGATACAAGCTTGTCTAAGTGGTTCCAGTCCTGCTTCTAGCTGAAGCCTGATAATGGTCAGCCATTTCTGAAATCTCCAGTTTTAGAAATATTCTACTTATAATTTTCTACACTTCCATATGGTTAATACATTGCTCACTTTAATCAAGTACCATATATTTAGTTTCTTTTAGTTTGGGGGGGGGGGGCTTCTTTATGATCGGTTCAACAAGGAATAGAAATGGGAATTCCCACAGTTAAACCAAAACCATGTTTTGTATCCCTCCTGGTAACTGGTTACAGTTGTACAAACCAGTTCCCAATAGCTAAATTAAAAAAAAGAAAAGAAAAAGAAACCTCACTTTGAGCCAATCTCTTCTCTTTGCAAGCAGAAGGGAAGAGGAGAAGAATCTACAAGCCAAGCCTAAATAAGAATTGTTAGGATAAAATAGGCATGTTGTGGGGTGACCTCATTTATCAAACTCCTTAGAGCAGTGTTTCTCAACTTTGGCAGCTTTAAGATGGGTGGACTTCAACTCCCAGAATTCCCCAGCCAGCATAGCTGGCTGGGGAATTCTGGGAATTGAAGTCCACCCGTCTTGAAGTTGCCAAAGTTGAGAAATGCTGCCTTAAGAGGAAAGATAGGATGAAAAATAAATATTTTACAGGCAAGCTTGACTGCTCTGAGATGAATCCACAGGTTACGCAGCATGTGGAATATTAAGAGAGAAGCATGCTATCTCTGCTAGCACAGCCTTTTTCCTCAGTTAAATGCAACAGGAATTATCTCCTTAAAGGACACCTGCCTGCTCAGACAACCTGGGTTTTTCTGGAAAGGATGTATCCTGTCACCTGGACCAGGAATCTTAAGCAAGGAAGCCTTCCCAGGTAGTCTGGTTATATTGGCCAAGCATTCCAAGGGAGTTGGTCAAGACCCCAAGGAAGCAAGAGAACAAGTCAAGGCGGAGGTTCTCTTTTGCCAAAGCTTTAGAGGGCATCACCCACCAGCAGCCAAAATCCCAAGCCCAATCATTTTTTTCTTAATCACCAGCTGGGAGGAGGGTCTGAACCAAGGCTTTCCACAGCTGCCTCTGTCACAAGTTCAGAAGCAATAGCTTTTAACCAACCACTGTGACAAACAGAGACTTCCTCAAGATGAAAACTGCAACAGAAAGCAAGCAGGAGGAGACAGAACACCCCAGAAGATCAAATTAAATCATTATTATGATCACAGACCAGCATATCCCAGAAGATCAACCCCACTCACTTACTGTCTTATAAACTGCACAGCGTCCTCATACTTCATTCCACATTCAATGAGCGCGAGGGCAACCAGAACTGGGGCTCTGAAAGGGCAAGAAGTATCAAGACAGATTTAAATTTGGTCCAGTAAATCCTCAGAAATAAAGCCAATTAGCGTAGCCATTGGCCCAGGACAGCTTCTGTCTTGCAGCTACAGTATGCCACCTGTCTAACGGTGTCTGCCCTGGATTCAAGTCCAAATCAATAGCTTTGTGGGTGCCAAACAGAACTGATATACTATAGTTTGTATATTTTGCTGAAATAGTGCATTACAAATAAATGAAACATGAGGAAGAATATAAAGATGCCTTTGCTTTGCAATTAGTTAGGAACAATTTTTAATGAGCTGATTTAACAGCTTAACACTGCAACCCACATGGCAATCATCACAAAAGAGCACATGCTAACAGTTGCTGACACCCTGGGCTTAGCTGATCCATCCAAGATAATCCATCCACTACCAAGCACTCAGATATTGATATCTTAAGATTGCAGTATCATATGTTATCAGCATAAAAAGGCACCTGGGAAGAGGCAAAGCACTCTAATACCAAATCAGGCAACCCTCCACCAACAGCCCAAGGCTCAACACACTAACACAGATGAAAACTCCCAATTCACATATATCAACAGTGTGTAAAATGTTACACGTCTGAAACGTCCCAAGCTCAAAATGGATGTTTCACGTTTGAAACAGGTTGGTCTGACTTTACCAAAAATGTTCTCACCAGTCTAGAGTGTTTCAAGTTCTAGAGACCTGCAGTAACCTCAGACCAGCCTGGTTTGAAGCAATTGTTTCATGTTTAAAATATTGTCACACCTCTAATACCCATGCGCACCTAGGGGTACCTACTGGGAGCAGGCAGATTACCTAAAGGGGTACCTAAACTAAACTATTTTCAAGTTGCGCCCTGAGAATTATCTGTGTCCCCCTGAGGAGTATCAGGGGCCTGTACTTCAGCATTGGCAGATTGATTCTTGTGCTTTAGTATGTAATAAAAGATGGACGTTCTGATAGAGAATAAACTGGAGATTGAAAGACTTTACATGGCTGACCATTAGCTTTATGAAGGAGAAGAAAAAACAATGTATGTATGCCTCACTGCAAACCAGGTCCCAGAGCACTTCAAAGGGAAACCTCTTTGCCAGGGGAATACTGCTGTTCAAGTGGCATAGCTTGCCATTAGTTATATGAGCAATTGCTCAGAGGGCGGGCAGAAATGCATGGAGCTGACTGGCCACCTTCCTGCAGACAACCAAATGCCTACTGACAAACAGCTGCCTTTACTCAAAAGAGACTGGGCTACTATCATCCAACTGTCTCCGACACAAGGGCTGAGCAAATTTTGACAGCTTAACTGACAAAAGTGGGCAGGAATGTTTCCCATCAAAATCACAGTAAGTCCCAAATGGCTGGACCCATTACAAAGCAAAAGACCCCCCTCCCTCAGAAAAGCACACAAATAAATCTCAGCTCTGCTCCTAACCCAAAACACAGCCTCACTCAATTTGCCTCATTGCTCTGTCCCACCTGCCTCCCCACTCAAAAAACAAAAACAAAAAAACAGTATTACAGTTAGTTCTGCTCTAACCTAAGGCAAGGTTTACCTTCCCAATCCTGCCACGCAGTGCACAGCGACACAGCAGCCTGGCTCCTCACGGAACTTGGTTTTCAACAGGTTGAGCCAGTCCTCCACAATTTCACCAGGGGGTGGGGCTCCATCATCAAACGGCCAGTCCTTGGGAAGAGAAGAAGAGGAATGTGAGCTCCATCAAGGCTAAAGAGAAGGGAGATGCCATCCAATTTCTTCTGAGCAGGCAGAACAGAGTCAACGCCCCCCCTTTGTTCAATGCTTCCATCAAATTCCATTTGCAAATTGATGGGAACAACTTCAGACAGGAGGCACACGCTGTGAAGAGGAAACAATCAGAAATATGAAATTCACAGGTGAGATATCTCTGGGTAGGAGCCTCTCTAGCTGCTTCATTTCTTAGGCCAGGGGCAGCACAAAAATCAGCACCTGTTGAACCTGAGATCTCAAGTATGTATTTTATGCCCTGTATTTCATTCTGGTTCTGACCTTTTACTACAATTATAATTTACCTTTATTTATATGGCATTGGAGCAGATGATGTGCTTTATAGGGTACAAGAAGACAGAGACCTGTCCTAGTTTTACAACCTAAGATATGATACAGGAGAGGAAATGGATGCAAAAGTAAGTTGGGATGTGCTTAGGCTGAATTACACCAAGAATAGGATTCCAGGGAACTACAAGTTTTGAGGAGGGAGTTGGAGTGAGCAAGGTGGCCTCAAGTGTTCCAACATCCAAGGAAGCAATGGAGAACGGATGAAGTCCCAAGAGAGATGAGCTTCAACTGGTGGAGTAGAAGGAGTGAAGATTGTAGACAGGAAAGTATCAGGATATGAAAAAGGAAAGATAATGAAGGTCTTTGAAGACAAGGACAAGGGCTCGTGGCATAACCTGGAATGAACAGCAAGCCAACTTAGAGATTTAAAGGAAAGATAACTAGAATTAAATGGCTTTTGGTAATGGAACATTAGACAGAAAAGGAAAAGAATGTGCAGCACCAGAATGCTAAAGGAAAGGCTAGGCTAGGCTAGGCTAGGGATAAAAGGGGCATTCACCAGAGTTTCTGTCATTGAAAAAGAGGAAGGACTATTTTTGTTCCAGTTCTACAAATGGAGAAACAGTACAAGTAGGACTGGGACTAATCCTCCCAGATAGCAGAAGTCTTTGAAACCAATTTAATCAATGGAGAAGGTAGAGTTGAAGCCTCCAGCCTAATTTAGTGGGAACGGCATCTTTGAATTAATTACTGCATGACCAACAAGAAGAAAAATGGGATACAGTATCTTTAAAATAGCCTTGTGTTTAATTAATTCAATTAAATTAATTCAACTGTATTTCATCCCTAACAAGGAATTGAATACTAGGTCAGAAGCCTAGTCAGCCAAAAGAAAACGGGAAAAAGTATGAACCGTATAGCCATTTTAACAGAATTACATTCTTTTATTTAGCTGATAGTATCGTTAAGCAACCAAGGTTGAAAGAGCAATCAATCCAAACCATAACCCAAGAGTGCTCTCATCCAAATCAAGGATTACCATGCTGTCAAAGGAGCCCTGGGTCTATCTGTAACCTCAATCAAGAAAGGAGCCGGTGTGGTGTAGTAGTCAGTAAGCAGGGAGATCAAAATCCCATTTAGCCATCAGGCATCCTTGGCCAGACACTTCCTCTCAGCCCCACGCAAGATGTAGCACAGGAATAGCCCACGTGGCGTCTTGAACTGCTTAAGTAAAGGCGAGGATACATGCAAAGAGTGATGCCCTTTAAGTGCAATGCCACAAGACCCGGCCAGGAACAAGCTTCTGTTTCAGGTACTGCCTCCATCCCTCATACTGTTAAACAGAAATTTATTATTTACTGATCCGCACATGGAACACAAACTACAGGCTTCTCATGCAGATGCAACACACTATTCTAAGAGCATTAAGGAGAAGACAGAGAAGGGGGGATAGGTCAGTTGCCAAAATCCATAAATTAATGCCTGTGTTCAGGCTTAATCTAAGACATGGTACAGAAGAAAAAGGGATTGATATGGAAAGAGAGGAAGCAAATGTGGGCACTAGTTTCCAAGCCCAAGAGTTTTACCAAATCTCCAAACCAGACTGCCCTGCTGCTTGTGCTATTGACAGTACAAAAACAGGCCCCTAACGAATAGCCACAAATCCCACCTTGCCAAAAACAAATGCAGTGAAATCAGAAACCGTTGGCTCTCCAATGTAGGGCCGTGGCATTTGGAGGCCTTCCTGGAATCTACAAGCATCTGGACACTCCCATAATTGAACGAATAGCTCACCGAGTCCAGATGACACCCATCAAACCCGAAGCAGATGTTCCTGTTGCTCTTCCTCACAAGGCAGTTGATTCCAATGATCCCTATCCACCTAGTAAAGACAGCAGCAAGCGGAGATGGCCAGAAAGCAGATCTGCTTGATTTTCAGGAAAGCAGTTTCAAGCATTTCTTGTCAGACAAGACCTTAGTCAGGCATTGCAAACTGTTAAGTATTTTTTGTCCCTTCCTTCAAATTCTGAAAAAGGTATAATCCGTATTTTAATCCACCCATATTTAGGTCACTAGATCCCAAAAGTTAACTCCGTGATTATAGCTGTAACAGAGATGATTGCCCTTTGTACACTATGCTGCCAACAAAACAGCTGCCAATTTTTAAATGTTTAATTTCCAAAGCTTCTAAGAAAGGCATTCAATGTCACATTCCTTTGTTTTAATCCACGGAGAGCAAGAGATTTGCAGGAGTAGGCCAAAGGCAACCAAACTGGATGAGCCAAGATAACAGGCAAAGGTATGACAGCAAATAGGACAGAAAGACAGACCCACATGTCTTTTGTGAAGCACCATGAACAAAAGTCCGTGGAGAGGTCAAAGGGAAAAGCAGCAGCCTTGATGCAGGCATCCCCTGCTGAAATACATCCTGTAGAGCTTGTTTCATGTGAGCAACATGTTATCGGCAAGAACCTACCGCATACCACTGCTGGAAGTAAACCCAAGCACCGCAATGAATCAACATCTGTTCAGAACGCAAAGCCCAGTTTTTTTCACAGGTTAACAGCTACACAAGACCGTTGCTGCAATGGCTTATCAGAACAGATGCCAGCACAGAGGGACTTCCAACCCACAGAGAGTAGTACAAGAGCTGCGGTTCAGGGCAGAGCTACCAAAATGAAGCTGCCACTGATAAGTTCAGCTCAACTTGTCACGAGGCAGGAACTGAGACTTCTCTTAAGCCGCAAATGAAGCTGAGTAAGTTGCAAGGCTCATAAAATGCGCCCTTCAGTTGAGCAAATTCTGAAGGGGCCTGAAAGGACTGGAGCTGCATTCATTGCTAGTAGGAATATATTTATAGCTTGCTAAATTTGTTTCATGTTTATTTTTCTTCCCAAGTAGCCCAGGAACTGCCTGCTATTATTCCCCATTTTGCATGTTAGGGAACAGATTCTAAGCCAAGAAGAAGGGTTTTTAAACATATTTATTTGTTAGATTTATATCCTGTCTTTCCTTCAGGAACTCGAGGAGGCATATGTAGTATTCCTTCTTCCTATTTCACCCACAACAACGAGATAGGTTAGGCTGAGAGAATATGTCTGCTCGAAAGACATCAAAGAAGCTTCTGGGGAGACAGAAATCTAGACCAACACCTTTACCACTATACCATGCTAGCTTTTCAAGGCCACAATAAATTTAGGTATAAAAACCTGCAAATTAGTATCTGATCTTTCAGCCAAATTATTAGGCTCAAAGCTTGCTCTCAGAGCCTGCTAAATATAATTTACAAGCCTTTTCAACTAACCCACAACCATCAGAAGCAAGATATGTTTTGCTCCAGACACAGTGACTTCTCTGCGACACTTTCTAATGAACCCATTCTTAGAAAAGAATTTTGTTATCTTTAACCATGCCTGCTTTTCAAGCACAAGCTATTTTTGGAAGCCAACATATGAACTTGTGATGTTTCAGCAACTGCCATGGGCTAATCTCGATAAAACCCCATGACCACCCCCTTGTCTTTTCCTTTACTGAATGCTTTCATTATACTACTTTTAATGTACTACAATATAGTATACTACATTTAATTCCAATGCCCTCTTTTATAATCTGCCAAGGCAAGATCAGTGGATTGTTCTATAAGCACTTTGGGTCCATCCTACTTCCCAAACATATCTTCAAGACTGCAAGGGTAGTTTTTAACTGTAATTTTTAAATTGTTTTAAATTACCTTGTAATTAAGAAAGTGGGGAGTAGCAGCAAGGCCAAGGTCATCTGGCGGTTTGGAAGGATTTATGTTTGGGTCTCCCTGGCCTACATGTGCTCTTTAGAATTCACTGGATTTTCCCCACCTTAATGTGTATTATGTTCTGTCAAAGCTACATGATATACAAACATATCTCCTTTAATATGTTTTGTAACAATTAACTAACTTTAGATAGTGGCAATATAATTGGATCAGCCTGATAATTAATTCAACTCCATTCTGGAAGGTGGTAAAATATGTGAAGCCTCATTTGGGATCAAAGAAATGACCCAACTAGCGGGCGGGGGGGAGAGAATGAGGAGGTGAAATAAACCTATTCTTAAACCAAACTCTCTTAGAAGTCAGAATAGTCCAAAAGACTAAGAAAAGTGGGGGATGTCAATCTTGTCCTCTTTTCTTCTAATGGATTCTTTCCACATATTTCTGTACTATTTCTGTAAGTTCCAAGCAGATGTAAGACATCTGGGGGTACCAAAGAACCAATCCTTATACGTTCTGTGGATGGTTCTTTAGAGACTATCAGTGGTTGAAAGCCTGTGAGTACAGGACTGTAGGAGGAGAGAAAATGACCAAAATGTGGTGGACTGGTTCCTCTAGTTCTCTCAAGCTGGGGTCCCCATGCCCTTTTCCCCAATGCCTGTTGTTGTACCCACCAACCACCTTAGTGGAGACTGTTTGGTCACTGCCACCACTCTTTACAGAGAAAATTCTTCACTCCCCTCTGCTCTCAGCTGTCTCAACTTTCTGTAGCCCAGCAGAGTTGTCTGGGTGCTGGGTAGGTTAGGATCCTGGTCAGAACAAGACTGCTGACTTCAGAACAAAGTTGTTTATTCTGTAAATAAAGGAGCTGAGAACTGAAGACAATAGGAGAAAGGGAAAAAGAAAACCTCATGGATTCTGTAGGTTTTAATTCACAGCTGATCTGCCCAGGCATGTAGAAACAGTGCGGGTAGAACAAAATAGGACTAAGGAAATAAAGAAAACAGCACAGATCAATCCATAATATAAATTTAGAAGCTGATCCTAATTTGCATTTAGCTCCACCTTTCCATGGATAACTATTTCCTTCTTTCTCCAACCTTTCTCCAGATCAGGGTGTGTTTCTTACTTGGCGGGAGCCATTTTTGGGAAGCCAGATATTTCCCCATGGTGGAAGGCAGTCATAAGGTGCTATCATCGCCCTCAAGAAGAATGTGATAGAATGTGAGGGTGACCTTGGAAGGGGGGGACGCTGCCTAGGGAACGATCAGATAAAAGAGAAAGGAGTCCACAACAGAGTAACAGCCATAGAAAGAAACTTAGAAAGGACCCGCCCTAACTACTCAGGCAGTAAACAGAGAGGGTAGGAGATTTGTACTTTCAGACTTGCAAGATTCTGTTAATGTAGCCTTACAATTAAGTAGAATTAGCTCATCTGGTCATGTTTCCTGTCTGGTCTACCTGGTAAGGCTGACAAAGAATGCCATCAACCAGAAGATCAGCCACACTGCCATGCCATCATACCATCTATGATTGTTTGCCACTCAAGCTAAACAGCTCTCACCTATGAAATGGTGAGATAAGCCTGATCAGATAATTTTACAACTAAACTAAGCATTGACTAAAAATTTGCTTAGGGAGAGAGATCCACAGAATCTAATGACAAAGGCAAGAGACTGCTCCACAGAACAGAAACAAAAAAGTGGTTGCTTTACTGGAGAATCAACATGAAAGCGCATCAACTGGATCAATCTCATCTAAAATGGGAACGCATTTATGTACTTTCACTGTCTGAATAAACATCTCCAAGGAAGGTCAACATTATAAATCTCAGCCTCTTTATAAGAAAAATCATCAAATAAAATTCTCAAATACATTTATTAGACTAGACAGGATTTATTAATGTCTATGTTAACGGCACTTAAATGTAGTTAACTTAATGCATGCTAATTGAGAAGGATTTTTTTTTTTGATAAATCAGAGGCTTCTGGTTAGTATTGAATGTACTTTTTGCACAGTACAGGTAGTCCTCGTTTAGCTACCAGAGTTTGGACCAGCAACTTGGTCATTAAGCAAAGCAGTTGCTAAGTGAAACCGTAACTGTGCTTACAATCTTACTTCAGCTTTCCTTTGCTTTAAAGACCTGTGAAGGTTGTAAATGCAAGGATTGGTCACGAAGTTACTTTTTCATCACCTCCATAACTGCAAACAGTCATTGTACGAGGCAGTTGCTAAATGAGGACTACCTGTACATTTTAAAAACATTATTTTAACTTATTTGTAAAGTTATATTAATACTTAATCAAAATTACACTTTTTTTGAGCTGTAACACAGAGCTAATTTTCCTCATGATTATTTAAACAGAGTCTTTAGCATTCCTATGTGGTCTCAATGATATCTCAGGTTTATATTTAGTCTCTATGCTGACAATACTCTGTTTTTCTTTATTTAATCCACAAAACAAAATTCAACTACACTTGAACTATACTAACTATGGTTCAGTTCCAGAATAGAAAATGAAATCCCAGAAGACAGAATATGGTATTTAGCATCAATCAAAGCACAATTCTCGTGTCATATTTGGATATATAACTATAAAAACAAACTGTAAAAGGGTTTTGTCATATAATATAAATGTTTCATCCACACTTTTAGCCTCTTGTAAAAAATACTATAAATAATCTGAAAATACATTCTACTTTGTGTATATTATGACGGAGGAAACTAAAAAATTATTGCTCCATGAACCTTCTTACTTACTTTCTTTTGAAAGAGTTGTCCTTTCCTTTTGCATACAGTAAAAACATATCCACTTAAAAAAAAATCCACTATGTGAGGAGCAACGAAAGCACCTTCAAGTTTAGGAAAGTGAATTAAATTAAATTGCAAACAGTAATTTGTTCCACAATGATTAAATAATTCCAAAACACTACAGAGGGGGGGTTGTTTAACTGAGCAGGGTTGCATTAACTTTCCTTTGATTCACTTCCTATAGTAAAAAGACACATTATTAAAAACCCTTCTGCGGTCATGGTATTTAACACTGACATTAAACATACAACTCATGTGTACTGAAGCTATGTCTCAAAGATGGCAGGTTCCTAACAGACATTAGCTAAGTCTGAAAGCAAAGCAGAATCAGCTCCAAAAAGAATTTAGATGGGCTATTTCTAGGAATTCCAAGACTGGGAATTCCTAGAAGTAGGGAAGATGCAAAAATAGTCCTGGAAGCAAGCAACTGCTGCCCATTTTGGTAATGCTGACAAGAAAACTACTCAAAATTCAAGAAAGCCCCAAGCTGGGAATAGCTTGGATCAGTGTGGGTCCTCGCCTAACAACCAATGGGATTCATTAACAACAGCAATGGGGATTGCCAGGATTGCCGTTGCTAAGCAATGTGGTCACATGACATTGCGCGTTACAACCGTATCACTTAGCAACGGAAATTCCGGTCACAATTATCATCATTAACTGAGGACTACCTGTATACATAGACAGAGGAAGCCGAGCGTGAGCCCAAAGACAGCCTGCACCAGTATTACTGATCCCATCAAGACAACCGTAAGAATTCTGGAGTATGATACTGTGCAAAGAAACTCACTCTGACAAAGGAGAGAAAGGAGATTCTGGGAATCCTCCATATTAGAAGAGATGAGATTTTTATACGGGTGTTTTTTATTGGGCTGAAAAAATAGGCATACTTTGATCTGTTGAAATGAGAGATTTCTGCTTCAATGTATTGTTGATAAAATACTATTTCACTTATTTATTGTTCTGTTTTATAGTTTCTGTATTACAAGGTTCCATTTTGTGTTTGTGAGAGAGAGATTGAAGTAAAAATCCACTGCAGAGGCTGGAACAAAATATTATGTGACATTCTTGGATGTTACCACATCACTGATTAAGAATGATCCACAACTTTGGTTCTTGGAACAGAAAATTCAAATAATACGCTCCATACATGCATGAAGGAGGGCTCAGTCCATCCTCCTCTGCAACTTGCTGGGACTCCCTGCTGTTTTTCTAGCATCAGCATATAAATCAGCTCTGGCATTTATCACTCACTCAGGCAAGTATTTACTGACTATGATCAACCATCAGAGTAAGTACCCACCCTTCCTCTTCTCAGGTGCCACAACAAAGACTCCTTTTCTCAACACCAGGATATCACTATGAGATAGCCAGGATGATTTATAATCAGATTATGATATCCTGCCATGGCAGCTGGGACTATGGTGTCAGCCCTACACGGTAAACCAAACCAAAAAACTGTGTGCCTAAAACTACTTTGATTAAGATTGGCTATAGTAACAACACCTTGCATGTCTGAATGACCTTCTCCTACTCTCCCTTTTATACCTTCATATGAATTTGAGGGGGAGGACTGTCTGAGATGCTTTCGGATCCCTCCCCCCTCATCTGGGCTTCTGCAATGTTTATCTGCTTATTGCCTCAGTAATGGAACTTCCCTCTCTCTGTCATGGTCCTCCTCTATATTCCTTCACTAAGCCATAGTCTTCTTTAATCATCAGTCAGCAGCAAGTTAAACAAATCACATTCTGGTTTAATATAGTATATGACTTGAGCCACTCTCTCATTCATACCTGTGGGCTGATTTGCATCTCACAGCACATCCAAATAAGCTCAGCAGCTAACAAGCAATATGCTAGTATACACTACTCAGATCATGCCCATGATCTGCTAGTATAATATACATAAACAGTGTATATACAGTGTATATGCTAGCTAGCTAAACATGATCTGCCAGTATAATATGCTAGTATATGCTACTCAGATCATACCCATGATCAGTAAGCAGGCAATTAACCACCTGCGACTATTTCCTTTGTGGCTTCTTTACTTTATCCAAGAAGAACCAAGCTAGAGACACTGGTTCACACGGTGTGCTCAACCATGGCTGAGGAATCTGCAGCCCATCAAATGTCCACAATCCCTAACATTCCTCACAGATAGCTATACTGTTTGGAGTAGCTCTGAACTGCAGTTCAACAACATATAGAGAGTTACAGGAACCCCATTTCTACACTAAACAAACATAGGTAATCGGCAGCATCTACTCATGAAAAAAGACAATGGGTACAACTTGAGTATCATGCACCAGCACCCTGCCTGTTTGCTATGAGCACATAATGGTTCTTGTGACATATAAATATCCTCTTTCTCTTTAAAGAACTACCACAAAATTTTTTAAAAAAAGTATGTCTGCTGAACCAACCAATTTGCAATGTTTATCTATTTGTTTTGATGTGCACATGATACTACTTCTAGTTCTTCCTCTAAATGACTAGCTGTCAAAAGCTTGACTGGTTATAGACCTAAATAGAGAAAAATGCAAGCTGCTTTATGGCTCAGATTCCAAACCCATGTTACACGAGTGCAGTGTTATTCCACAGCATTCAGATACTTAATAATGATACTGAAAGATTGCCAAATCATTCAGAAATCAGTCCCATTCTGTTCATGACTGTATTCTTCAAAGATTGAAAAACACTTACCAGAACTTGGATTCCTTCTTTTTCAACAGGTGCTTTATCATAGGTAGCATCACAGACTCGCACCAAGGTTGTCACGCCGTATTTCTTCAGCTCCTTTTATGAACAAACAGGAAACATGTCCAATTTACTTCCCAAAGCATGGAGACATGCAGCTTTATTAATAACTATTAACAACCACCTACCAGAAGACGCTACTTTTGCTGCAACCTAAGATTGCTGTCCTGGTGCATGCATGTCAACAATGCATAAAAAAGAATATTGTACAGTGGCACTTAAAAATTGTGAACCCTTTCGAATTTTCAATATTTCTGCATAAATATGACCATTATGATCTGTTCTCCATACAAGTCCTAAAACTAGATAAATAATACCCAGTTAAACAAATGAGCTAAGAACATTGTTCATTGATTTACTGAGGAAAATTATCCAAAGCTACATATTTGTGTGTGGCAAAAGTATGTGAACCCCTAGGATTATCGGTTCAAATTAGAGTCAGGTGTTTCAATCTATGGAATTATATTTTATTTATTCATTTATTTATCAAATTTGTCACTGACCATCCCATTAAAGAATGACTCTGGGCGGTTTACAGAAAAGATAAATATTAATTAAAAATACAATATAACAATTTTAACAATTTATCCTAAATAAATAGTAAGTAATCAGGTATAATGTTTTTGAGTCATTTGTTTAATACTTGTGGAGAACAGGTCACATTTTAGGTCACATTTAAGGATTCACAAACTTTTAAGCACCACTGTAAATGTTGTTAGTTTTTCCTACAATGGTGCAACAGGCTGTTGAACCTTAGGAATGTAGTATCCCTTCATTTTTGCTTGTTTAGGAGAAACAGTCAAGTAACTTTTTACTTGAAAATAGAACTCTGAAAATAGAAGAAACTATCAGTCTGGTAGTAAAACAATTTTAAAATTAATATATTCTGGACTTTATCCTCCATCAATAAAGAAAGAACTAAGATTTATAACCAAACCAAAGAAAAGGGGTAGGGAGAAAGCAATGCGGAATACATATTTTGCTCCATTCTCTACCTTCTTAAGTGGTCCTCTATTTCCTGATTGGTATGAACATTTCCAGACAGACTAATTTCTTTTATATCTTAAGTATTTTAAATTCTTTTCCATTTTTAAAAAGTCTTTGGGAAGAAAGAAACAGAAAATCAGGAGCAGGGATGTTCTCTAAATTGCTCCAGGGTTTTTTTCTGAGTCTTTACCTTCTTAGGGGTTGGTTATATTTTCACATGGAACATGCTGAAATGTAGTTGCTCTTTTAACTGTAGTGAAAAGTAACTTGGATTATTTTAAAGGGGGATTAGACCAATTTATTGATAAGACCATCAGTAACTAATAACTACCACATCACTTGAAGAAATACAAATCCCTGCTTTCTGGTCCATGGTAAAAATAATCACATAAATACCTGCACTGTACTTGGGACTATAATGAAGAAACTGGCTTTTAGATAATTATATTTTACAGGACATACACACTAAAGCAAAGGCATTAGCTTTTCACCTGGAGTAAACTCTAACAGATGGCAAAAACTGTTTAAATAAATACCAGCCAAAAAGCAAATAACAGAAGCCAACAGGTTACAGTGACTTTATCAAGGCAACTGCTTTGTTTTAACATTGTTTACATTTATGGAGAAGGAAACAGACAAGCAGGCTTCATCAGCAGCCTAAAGGAAAGAATCTTTAAGAATGATTTTTTTTTAACCAGAGGGAAGAAAGGTAACAAACATGAAGTGTCCCTAACATAAACAAGAACCACATAATGAGACAAGAACCACACAGTGAGGAAGAACAAAATTAACACAACCACCTCCTAACCTCCTTTACGTGGAAGTGTGTGGTTGTCCTTTTGGACAGCCATCAAACTTTACTTGTCTGAAAGACTGCCTTGTTTTCTGACTTTCTGGTAATGTAGCAATAGTAATCTAAGGCAATGATTATTAGAGTAAGCAAACATTTTAGTTGCAAATCTTGTCATTAAAATAAATAAAGGGAAGCTAGCATTCTACAAAGCAAGCCATTTGTCTCAAGTTTGTTCTGCATTTCCAGCAATGCCTTTGGACCCCATTAGCAAAAGGAGATTCTTGCCGACGAACAAGTCTATGCAGTTTTCTTGGCAGCATTTTCAGAAGTGGCTTCTTCTTAAGGCTGAGATCAAATCAATTTTATTACAGCCCTAAGGCAGATACAATCAAAATATCTAATAATAGAAGTATTATATCTATCTATCTATCTATGGATATGGAAAAACAATAGGATCTAAAAATAATTGAGAACAGAGACACTAAAATAAATCAAAATAAAATACCATTATAAGAAATTCCAAACTTAAGGCTGAGAGAGAAAGTGACAGGCTCAAAGTCATCCAGCTGGCTTTTGTGCCTAAGGCAGGACTAGAACTCGTGGAGTTTAACTTTAACACCAAATTGGCTCAAGGCATTTTTAGAACAATAAAATGGCAATGGGTCAATGCTGCTTTCTCCCATATGGGCATATGGCAACCATTTTGTGAAATGTCCATCACATACTCTTAACATTCAAATCTATCTACCAAAAGGTTTGGGGAACTCTGAGCTGCAGCATCTGACCCAGAGGCAATGGGAGAAAACAGGGAAACATTAGTCAGTTTTGCAGAGTATTTAG